>NC_048600.1:27261153-27599110 GCF_003668045.3 Cricetulus griseus | reverse complement strand
AAAAAAAAAAAAAAAAAAAAAAAAAAGACGAGCTCGCCAATAAAAAGCCCTAGTCATTGGCTAACAGTTCATAATTAACATAGTGTCTGTGTGTTAATTTGGGGCAAGGCGGTGGAGGAACCAGGCTGATGGGAAAAGAGTGCTTATAACAGCTCCTCCTGAAGACTAACTTTCACGGGTCTAAGGAAGGCCTCCTACAATCTAAATTTTGAAAATGACCCATGGCATAGGTCTAGGGAGACAGCTCAGTGAGCAAGTGTGCTTACTGTGCAAGCATGACAAATTCAAAGCCTAGCACACATGTAAAAAAGCCAAGCATGGCTATGCCCACTCCTTTAACTCCAGTGCTATGGAGACAGGATGGTTGAGGCTTGCTGGCTGCTAGTCATGCTCTACAGTCAATAAGAGACCTTGTCTTAAGGCCGTACAGTGGAGATGACAGAACGGAACACCCAGTATCCTCCGCTGGCCTTTGCATGTGTGTATGGGAGTATGCATACACATGTGGGCATACATCACACACACACACACACACACACACACACACACACACACACACACACATACACACACACACAAACACATTTTGTTTTGTTTTGTTTTGTTTTCGAGATGGAGTTTCTCTGTGTAGCCCTGGCTGTTCTAGAACTCATTCTATAGACCAGGCTGGCCTCACACTCTGAGATCTACCTGCCTCTGCTTCCCAAGTGCTGGGACTAAAGGTGTGTACCAACCCTGCCTCCCAGCAATTTAAAAAAGAAGAAATGGGCTGAAAAAACAGTTGAGCTGTTAATAGCATCCATGTCAGGTGGCCCCAGGGCACCCAGCAGCCCTTCTGGACTCTGGAGTAACTGCATGCCCGTGTATACACACCCTCACACAGATACACACATGTACACACAATTAAAAGTAATATCAATCTAGAAAAGAAGCAAGCAAAAGGGTCCCTGGAAACTTGTGATTAGGGGAGAGTCACAGTGCTTCTCAGCTGAGGGGCACAAGTGGGCACCCAGGGGCTGGACCATGGTCATTGTAACTGTAGCCCCAGTAGGTGAGAAAAGATGCCAAGGACTATGCCTGTCAGGACCTGGGAATAGAGAGACCTAGGCCGGCTATGAGGAAAGACACAACATTTTAGACAGGTGGGGAATGATGGGGGATGTCCTTCTGTATATATGTTTCTCTTATTGGTTGATAAATAAAACACTGATTGGCCAGTAGTCAGGCAGAGACTATAGACAAGGCTATGAGACGAGGAGAATTCTGGAGAGAGGAGGCAGAGAGAGGCTGCCAGGGAGAGACATCGTGTAGAGGTTGGGAAGATATGATGCACCAGGTGTTCTCTAGTAAGATAAGGCCATGTAGAAGAAATTAGATTCTTCTAATAACATAGATTAGTAGTTATGGGTTAATAATTAAGAGACGGCTAGCCAGTAAGAAGCCCTACCCATTGGCCAACAGTTTATAAATTAATGTAAGTCTTTGTGTGTTTATTTGGGGTTGATTGGCTGCAGGACCAGGTGGAGCAGAAACCTCCATTTCCGGGGGTGGGGGCTGGCTGACAATTCTGTACTTTCACATTCTCAGCCCATCTCTGGATGACACATTCAGATTAACATAGGGAAGCTGATGGGACAGTGAGTCCTGAGGAGAGAGGATTGCTCGTATACAACCTGCTTGGGGACTTAGTGGCAGAATGAAATATGCTAGTCCAGAGAGTCAGGGAAAAACCAGTTTAGGGATAGTATCCCTTCACAGCCAGATTGTGTCAGTCCATGGATCATGCTGCAGATGGTCCAGTGTTTGTCCCTGGGTCATCCTGTGCCCTGCTCAGTGGGCTGACATTTGCTTCTGTGAAGGGTATCATGAAGGCTGGGCACCTCTATAGACACTGTCTCACCTTGTCGCCAGGCCTCCAGGGTCACACACAGCATCTAGCATGGCTGCACTATCTGCAGGTGTGGACTTAATGTCTCTCTGGGATTGCTCTGTGTTGACGCCAGGGCTTCTGGATTTTGGTGGAGGTTTCCGACTGAACTGACCAATGGCACTTGCAACCACAGAAACATTTGGTTCAGAGACTGAAATCCTAGCCTCTGACAACCTCACTACAGGATCATATTTGGAACAGAGTCACTGCAGATGTCATTACTAAAGATGAAGTCATTCGGGGTAAGGTGGGCCTTTAAATATGACTGCTGCAGTATCTGGATGAGAAATGCCTCCTGTGGTCTTTTTTTGGGGGGGAGGGGACATTGTGACAGGATCTCTCTATGTAGCCTTGGTTGTCCTGGAACATGCTATATGGACCAGCTGGCCTTGAAGTCATAGAGATCCCCCTGCCCGCTGAGTGCTGGGATTAAGGCGTGTGTCACCATGTCTGGCCTGCCCATAGTCATTTGAAACTTTGGTCCCCAGTCCTTAGTGATGTTGGGGAAGATTTCAGAGGTATAGCTTTGCTAGAGGAAGAATGTCACTTAAGGAAGGCTTTAGTTACTTTAGGTCCTACCCTGTTTTCCCAGTTTGCTTTCTCTGCTTTGTGAATGCCATTGAAGATGCAAGCTTTGTGGCTGGAGAGGTGGCTCAGTGGTGAAGAGCACTGCTTACTCTTGCAGAGGACCAAGGTTCAATTCCCAGGACCCACATGGCAGCTTATAACTCTAGCTCCAGGTAACTCAACACCCTCACACAGAGATATATGCAGGCAAAACACCAATTCACTGAAATAAAATTAAATACTTTTTTTTTTTCCGAGACAGGGTTTCTCTGTGTAGCTTCAGAGCCTGGCCTGGGACTAACTCTTAAGACCAGGCTGATCTGGAACTCACAGAAAGATCCACCTGCCTCTGCCTCCAAAATTCTGGGATTGTACCACCACCACCTGGCAAATACATTTTTTTTTTAAAGAAAGTAAAATGTTGGAGGAAAAAAAGAGAAAGAAAAATGATGTGAGCTCTCAGATTGTTGCTGTAGCTGCCATGCTTGCTGTAGCCACTTCTACTCCAAGTGATGGGCCTTTATCCCCCTGGAACTGGAAGCGCAAATAAACTCTCTGTAAGTTGCTTCTAGTCCTGGTGTGTTTTTTTCTCAGCAACAGGAAGTAACTAATATGACGGCTGTCCTTATGAAAAGGAGAAATATGGAATGTTTTGTCCAATTCCAACTAGGCTGGACTCTTATTCTGAAGTCTCACAATTCTTTTTTTTGTTTGTTTTGTTTTGTTTTGTTTTTTTGTTTTTCGAGACAGGGTTTCTCTGTGGCTTTGGAGGCTGTCCTGGAACCAGCTCTTGTAGACCAGGCTGGTCTCCAATTCACAGATATCTGCCTGCCTCTGCCTCCCGAGTGCTGGGAATGAAGGTGTGCACCACCAACACCCGGCTAAGTCTCACAATTCTTAACACACCCTGGGCATGTCCCTTATCAGACATTTTCTTACATTTGTTCTATAATCTACTTATCCATCTAATCTACCTTCTATTATCCATAAACTATAGTTCTCATCTATAACCATCAATCTCTGTTATCTATTTCATCTCCCTTTCTACTTTTTATTTTTTGTTTTTTTGAGACAAGGTCTCTCTGCATACCCCTGGCTGTCCTGGAACACTTTGTAGACCAGGCTGGCCTCGAACTCACAGAGATCCTATTGATATGTGCTGGGATTAAAGGCTCATGCTACATGCCTGGCTATCTCATCTATCTATTGTCTTTATTTATCTATCTATCTCTGTCACCTATCTTCTATTATCTGTTTATCTATCTGTCTTCTATTACATTATTCTCTATTATCTATATTTATTATTTTATCTATTGTTCATCTATCCTCTATTATCTATCACCTATCTCATTTTCTAATATCTATCATCTACCTCTATTCACCCATAGATTTATTTATCTATCTAGTCTTCTGTCTTTTGGGGGGGAGGTTCAAGACAGGGTTTCTCTGTGGCTTTTGAGGCTGTCTTGGCACTTGTTCTTGTAGACCAGGCTGGCCTCGAACTCACAGAGATTCTCCTGTCTCTGCCTCCCTAGTGCTGGGATTAAAGGCATGTGCCACCACCTCCAGGCCTAGTCTTCCGTCTTCCAGGTTATCTACTTCTATCATCTGTATCTATCAATCATCTATCTATCAACTTATTTTGTGGTATTGGGGACGAGAACATGGTTTCCTAGGTGGTTTTATTTGTTTGTTTGTTTTTGTGTGTGAACTTGACACAAGCTAGAATTATCTGAGAAAAGGGAACCACAATTGAAAAAATGCCTCCATTTTTCTGTAGGGCATTTTCTTAATTAGTGATTGATGCCCAGCCCATTTGGGCACCCCGGGTAGGTGGTCCTGGGAAGTAAAGTAGGCTGAGAAAGCCATGAGGAGCAAGCCAGTAAGCAGCACTTCTCCATGGCCTCTGCTTCAGTCCCTGCCTTGAGTTCCTTTCCCTACTTCCTTCCACAATGAACAGTGATGTGGAAGCATTAGAAGAAACAAACCTTTCCTCCCCAAGCTGCTTTTGGTCATGGTGTTTTATCAAAGCCACAGGAATTCTAATTAAGGCACAGAGCATATTGCATGCTAAACATACAGTCTACTACTACTCCCACTGAACTATGCTCTGAATTCTTAGTCCTTCATTCAATTTTTTTTTTTACTTTATGTATATGGGTGTTTTGCCTGCATGTATGTCTGTGTGAGGGAGTCTGACCCTCCTGGAACAGGGATTACAGACAGTTGTGTGCTACCATATTGGTGCTGGGAATTGAATCTGGGTCCTTTGGAAAAGCAGGCAGTGCTCTTAATCACAGAGTCATCTCTCCAGCCCCCTTCTTTATTTTTTTTAAAAATCTATACCCCAGCCCAGTAGGTTTATGATTTTGATTGTAATATTTTTGGACAGACACACACACACACACACACACACACACACACACACACACACACACACACGGCTTTATATCTAGAGAATACATATTTGAATATATGTGTGAGAATAAGTGTGTGTGTGTGTGTGTGTGTGTGTGTGTGTGCAATTAATGTGTGCATATTATGAGAATTAAGAATCAAATGGAGGGGGCTGGAGAGATGGCTCAGTGGTTAAGAGAACTGACTGCTCTTTCAGAGGTCCTGAGTTCAATTCCCAGCAACCACATGGTGGCTCACAACCATCTGTAATGAGATCTGGTACCCTCTTCTGGTGTGCAAGCATGCATGCAGATAACTGTATATGTAATAAATAAATAAAATTTAAAAAAGAAACCTTACAAAAAAGATGCACACATAAACTTAAAAAAAATCCAATGGAAAAATTAACACGGGGCCAGGAGATAGTCTTCCAGTGTTCTGATAGGTTCTGAAATTCACTTCAAGTGAGCATCCAACATAAACTCCTAATTCTTGCATTCTTCCTTAACAGCATTCTGGGTCCTGCAGCTCATCAGAGTCGGCACTGCTTGGAGCCTCAGTTATCTGGAGTCTCAGTTATCTGTAACCCCCTTATCTGGAGGCACACTTATCTGGAGCCTCACTTTATTTGGGGACACTGTGGCTCCCACCTCCAGTACCTTGATGTGTGCTTTGAAGCACAAGCATTTTAAATTTGATAATGAAACCCATTATTTTGTACAAATAACATAAGCTAATACATTTTTAAAAAGTTGGATGTAATCCAATTTTCTATTACTAATTAATGTTTTATCCATCTGTTTTGCCTCTACCCTTGCCCCATGTAACCATTTCTCCACAAGCAGCCAAAGGAGGTGTGTGTGTGTGTGTGTGTGTGTGTGTGTGTGTGTGTGTTTGTGTGTTTGTGTGTGTGTGTGTGTGTGTGTGTGTGTGTGTGTGTGTGTGTGTATAATGCATTCATGTGTGCACATGGACTTGTGAGCATCTGGAGACCAGAGTAGATGTTAGATTGTTGGATATCTCCTTTCATTGCTCTCTACCTTTTTGTTTTGTTTTGTTGTAAACAGGATCTCTTGCTCAATCTGGAGCTTACCAATTGACTGGACCATACTGTCAGTGAGCCTCTGGGACCCTCCTGTCTCTGCCTTACAGCACTGAGATGAAAAGCTGCCATGCCCAGTTTCGCACATGGGCATTAGGCATCCCCGTGCATGTCCAGGGAGCATTTTACCTTCTGAGTCATCTCCCCGAGCCCAGTCTTCTTTGTTTTAAAGTGAAAGGCCAGTTGTGTTTGCTGCTTACAGGAAAAACACACTCTAGAAGATTCTAAAGCCTTGTGTAATCTGCCTACCCGTGTCATCAGCACCAACTTTCTCTTCCTTTGGATGCTGGGCTCTGAACCAGGTAAGGCCTTCTTAAGTCTATCAAATACTCCTGCCTCAGGGCCTTTGCTCTTGCTGTTCCTTTGTAGACTTTTCTGACTGTGGCCTCGAATGTCTTTTCTCTATCCCAGTTATTATTACACCCCCTCCCCCATTTTGTTTCTCTCGGTAGGACTTAAATGAAGGCTGAAGATGAGCTTAGTGGTGGAGTGCTTGCTCAGAATGCCCAAAACCCCAGGGTTGCGTTCCCAGCACTGAATAAACTGTGCATGGAGATACCTGACTATAATGCCATACTTGAGGGGTAGAGGCAGGAGGATCAGAAGTTCAAGGTTATCCTTAGCTACAAATGAGTTAGAGGCCAACCTGGGAGGTACATGAGGCCCTGACAAACAAACAAACAAACATACAAAACTTAAAAATCACACAAACATGTCTTAGTTCAGGGTTCTATTGCTGTGAAGAGACATCAAGACCACAGCAACTCTTATAAAGAAAGACATTTAATTGGGGTTGGAGTACAGTTTCAGAGGTTTGGTCCATTATCATCATGGTGGGACATGGTGCTGGAGAAGGAGCTGAGAGTTCTATATCCTGATCTGCAGGCAACAGGAAGTGAACTGAGACATTGTATATAGCTTGAGCATAGGGGACCTCAAAGCCCACCCCCACAGTGATACATTTCCTCCAACAAGGCCACACCTCCTCCAATAAAACTACACCTCTTAATAGTTCCACTCCCTGGAGTTCATGGGGGCCAATTACATTCCAACTACCACAAGTGACTTTTCCTGTATGGAATTCGTATTGCCTCTCAGTCTGTCTTCTAAATCTAAGTGATGCCATGGTCATTAGTTTCTTCAATTAACATTTAGAGAGTACATAGAGAGATCTTGTCTCAAAAAACAAATGAAATTTATGGAGATCCTACTGTGTATCTGCCCTGTTTTTAGAGATGGAGGTACAGTGACAAAACACTACAAACACAGGCCGAGTTTAGAGGTGCTTAGTGGCCACAGTTTGCTAACCTGTGTCAGAGGGTGGCTGGGAGAGGGACTGAGGAAAAGGCTAGAACAAATGTCAACAGAGCTTCAATTTTATTTCATAGACAATAGGAAAACACTAGAGGAATTTCTGCCCCACCTAAAGGTGTGGGGGAAACCTATGAATGGGCCCATATCCTGTAGGAAGAGTTGTTTTGTTTTGTTTTGATTTTGAGACAGGATCTCACTATGTAACACAATCTGGCTTCCAATTGGCTCTGTAGCCTAGGCTAGCTTCAAATTCACAAGCTTCTGCTTCAGCTTTCCCAGTGTTGGGATTACAAGCATGCACCACCACATCCTGCTATGGAGGCAGTGATTTGACATAAGAAAATAAATTATTGCAAGCACCCTTTAAAAGCTTTATCAAAAGCTATTTGCATATGGAGTGATAATTAAACATTTCTTTTTTCCTTTTTTTTTTTGGTTTGTTTTGCTTTTCCATGAAAACAAACCCCACCCTCTACTGGCACTTGTTAGTATTATTCTAAGGGCTTGAAAACAACAAATGGCACTTTCTTAATTACTGCAAGACAAATAATATTTATTAACACAAGTTGCCTTTGCTTGCATAATACAGTGTATCAGGGCTTTCATCCTATATGTATTTAATTCCAGGAGGGTGACTCAGAGTTGGGAGGGCCACTGTTCTGTTGTTGGCAGGGAAGATAGAATTATATTCAAAGTGAGCTGGTAAATACCAAAAGCCTGGTCCCTGAAAATAGATGAGTGTGTATGTACATAAATAAAGCTGACTTTATTTTTGCTGACTTAAAGGATGGACAGTACATGGGCTGCAAAGCATTCCAAGCTGTCTACTACTCTATAATGAACCCTGTATAGCTAATTGATTTTCATAGATGTTTTCATTGATTTTTGCCAAGTGCTTGCATCCAGTCTGCAGTTTAACCATGACTGGACAAAGTAAGATGTGGAAGAAATGTTTATTATCCAACGCAGTCAGCAAAGAAGTTGCTGGTGTCATTGACGAATGAGTCCAGCTGGGACATCAATGCCAGTTGGCATTTGTTTATGTTAATGAGCAAGCAAGGCTGAAGTGAACTGGTGAAGATGTATGTTGCAACTTCATCTGCCCATGACACAAGTGGCTTCCTTGCTTCATCATAACATAGTCTGCAAATATTGGCAGCATTTTCTCTCAGACATCTTCACTACTCACAATGCAGTGGCTGAACACATTCACAACACTCTGCTGTTTGCTTGGCTTAGACAATCAATTAAACAGTAACTCTAGTAATGATTAGCAGTTGCCCATTTCTCTGGTGTAAATACTCCTACCGAGCAATTTCAAGCTGCCAGGATATGGAATTGAGAAGAGATGGGCCTCGTCACCACCACCACATAGGGTTTCTATCAGACGCAAGAAAGAACCCAAACCCATGCCTGGCATTCCTAAATGTGTGACATAAACTCATCTGACTAACCCCCAGCTCCAGCTTTAAGCTCCCTTATCTAGATTCCTCTTGCATTTCAGCACTGAGAGCCGAGAGGCCTCATTAAGATGACAAAATGAACAGTCCTCGTGTGCTGTTCTGTAAAATTAGCTGAGAATAAATGTGCTTGTCACAATCTCTAAAATTAGTTCTAAAGGTGGATCCAGAATACACTCATCGTCTCTAAAATCAGTTTTAATGGTAAACTGGGCACAGCAGCACAGACTTTTAGTCCCAGCACTCACAAAGCAGAAGCAGATGAATCTCTGTGAGTTCGAGGCCAGCCTGGTCTACAAGAAAATTCCAGGCTAGCCAGGAACAAACACAAACACCTATGTCCAAGGACGAGCTTCTCAGCAGTAATATATCTCTTTGTGTTTTCTTTCTGTGTTGAAACAAACACAAAACATGGGTAATGGAATTATGAATTCTGGAGCAGGGAAGCACTTTAAATAGGAGCTCATCTAGGGCATAGCTCAGTGGAAGAGGACCTTTTGAAGTGGGCAGTAGGCAGAGAGATGGTTCAGTGGCTAAGAGCAGGTTCAATTCCCAGCATGTGTGCTTACAAGCCTATGTAATTACAGTTCCAGGGCATTCAATGCCGTCTCTGGTCTCTGAGGGCACTGAATGCATGTGGTACACAGACATACATGAAAGCAAAACACCGAGACATATAAATATAAAAAATGTGTGTTTGTGTGTTTTAAAGCAGAGGCTGAAGGGATGATGACTCAGCTCAGCAGCTAAAAGCACTTGTTGCTCTTCCAGAGGAACGGGGTTCAGTTCCCAACACCCACTCACATGGTGGCTTACAACAATCTGTTAAATCCAGTTCCAGGGGATCTGACACCCTCTCTGGTCTCCGAGTGCACCAGACACACATATGGTGCACATACATACATGCAGACAAAACATTTATGCACATAAATAAAAATAAGTCTTTTTTTTAAAAGCTAACATGTCTCTTATTATTTTATATATGAATTAACTGGAGCTCGAGGAAGTTAATTTACTCAGCAAAACATCAACACCAAGATCTAGGTTTTCATTTGTACTATAATTGGGCACTGCCAAACCCTTCCCTGCCTGTGATCTCAATGCATGAAAAGTGAGGCCGGTGACAGATATGTGCAGCTGTCTTTCACCTTGGGGGCAACCGGGTCCCTTTCACAACATTATTTTTTTGGGGGGGAGTAGGGAGTACTTTATAATGTGAAGGAGAAACTCCCAGCAATGCTTCCACGTTTACGTCATGGGGTCCTTTTGGGTTTTGGGTGCTTGGATTTTATTGCACCATTTGCCACCCAGTTCCTGTAAGGCACAGATCTGTTCATTCCAAGAGTAATCATTTACAAGTTAACAGCAAGTGAACTGGAAAGGTCTGTGTTAAACCAGCCAACCCTCCAGAAAAATTCAGAGCTAAGAACGTATTTTCCCTCCTTGGTGGGAGAGTGAAAAATCTCAGGATCTTGTGATCTAGCAGAGGAAGGACATTCCTGTGGAAACTGGGCCATTTTAGCCAGTTTTAGTGGGCTGCCGGGTGTGGGCTTTCCTCTCATCCTTCTTCCTTTGGGTTTCCTGAGACAAATTAATTTAAAGGATGCCTCTCTGTCTCAGGGGTTTCAGTCAGTTCTCCATCATTTGGCCCTGCTGCTTTGGGGCGTGTGGTGAGGTAAGACATCATGGTGGAAGAATGTGGTGGAGAGAAGCTGCTCACTTCATGGCAGAGGATGGAAGCTAGACTCCCAGAATCCTCTTCCAGAACTGGCCTGCATCAGTCTAGTAACACCTCCTCCAATAAGACCCCAGCTGCTCATGGCTCCATCTTCCCGAAGCATTATCGAGAGGATGCCAACAGTGTCTTCTAGGCCTGCATCCTTTATCCAGAACTTTTTAACTCTTCAAAGTCTCAAAACAATGTAGTTATTGTTTTGTTTCTGAGAGAGGGTCTCACTGTTAACACAGGCTGGCCACAAGCTCACAGAGATCTACTGGTCTCTACCTCCAGAGTGTGGGGATTAAAGGTGTGGCCACCACACCTGGCAAAGATCTAGTTTTAAAAATATAACTCTCAGTGATGAAGTTGATTTGAAATGAACTGGTATGAACTCATGCACAGTTCTTGTTTATCCCAACATCAAGGACAACAAACCCTTTCTCCCTCTGCTACTGTTTGGATGTGGTTTGTTCCCTAATGGTTCAGATGTTGGAGCCTTAGCCTTGGTGTGGTGGTGGGACTGAGGAGGAGCCCTCCTAGAAGGTCGTTAGAGCACTGTGGAAACTATCCTTGGAAGCATGAACGTAGTTTTCTTGGGACCTCCATTAGTTCTCATTAAAAAGAGTTATAAAACAGAGTTTAACTCTGCCTCACAGTCTGTGAGCAATCTTATAGGTAGCATACATTTGACATTATGTTACCACCTACTTTGAGGCCACATTGACGGGGCTGCTTGATCCTAGACTTAGGTAGGTCTCTGCCCTCGTTTGTCCTCTGTTGCTGTGATAAAACAACCCGAGGAAGGAAAGAGTTTATCTGGGTTACAGGTTATAGACTATCAACCAGGAAAGCCCAGGCAGGAACCTGGAGGCAGAAACTGAAGCCGAGACCATGGAGGAGTGCTGTTTAGTAGCTTTCTCTCCTTGGTTTATGCAATCCCTTTCTTACACAGCCCAGGTCCACCTGCCTAAGGGATGCTACTGCCCACAGTGGGCTCAACCCTCCTCATCAATTGGCAGTCCAGAAAATGCCCTATAGACCTGCCCACAGCCCAATGTGATGGTGGCAATTCCTTAATTGAGACCCCCTCTTCCCAGTAGGTTCGTGTCAAGTGGACAAAACAGACAGTGCAGCTTCCAAAGCCATTAGCTAAATAGCTCCTTCCCTTCCTCACCTCCCTTGCTGTTTCTAGTGTCTTCCAGTGCTAGAGATGAGCCCAGGTCCTACACACTCCAGACCAGCACTAGGACTATACCTCTAGCTATATCCCAGCCAACCTCCTCTTCTCTATAAATTTCCCAGCCTCAGGGATGTTATAGCAACAAATACAGACTAATACACCCAAAGTCAAGAAAAATAGGACTACAGTCTTTTATATGAATTGTATAGGCCCAAAGACATATGGGTTCAAAATTTCTCAGACTTTAAAAAGTAACATAGTTTACAGCCAGGCATTGGTGGCGCAGGCCTTTATTCCCAACACTCGGGAGGCAGAGCCAGGTGGATCTCTGTGAGTACGATGAGGCCAAGCTGGTCTCCAGAGTGAGGTCCAGGAAAGCCAAGGCTACACAGAAACCCGAGAGAGAGAGAGAGAGAGAGAGAGAGAGAGAGAGAGAGAGAGAGAGAGAGAGAGAGGCTGTGACTGAATTATTTGTGTGGGTGTTGCTCTTTGCTGAGACTAGTTAGCATTAGGGTAATTCTTACACATACCTGCAATGTAACTTATAGAACATGCTTCTTTCCTTTCATGGTATTGTTTGGTACCTTCTGATATTTCCTAGCGGTGACTCTGCCAACTGGAATTGCACTTTATACTAAGTTTAGGGCTCATGACATAAACTGTGGAATCATAGCTAATATAACATTTTTTAAGTTAAATCCCTTTAAATGAGACTACAACCTTCCTATGCTGGTTGGGCAGTGGAACTGTTTCCTGATATTCTCAGTAACACTGACACACTCATTCGACAATATGTCCTTATGCTGAGAGTTAGTCTGGGTGTTGTAAAAATGAAACAGTAAACATGACAGTGTACCTCTCATTCAAATTCTTCCTCTCCCTGGGACTTCTCCTGGTTCTGCCTTGCCCCTGCCCCGCCTCTGCCCTTGCCCCTGCGCCTGCCCCTGTACCTGGCAAAGTTCCTGCATAGAGTTCCCTGCCCTTTCTCATACTACTCTTTCACCAGTCCTTTCAAAATCCCCCAATGCCCTTCTTCTCAGGACTTCAGCACAACTGCACTTCCAGTTCCCCAGCGGCTTCCACATGGAGCATGCAGTGGCCAGGTCCCAGTCCTTATCTGGACCCCACAAGCAGCTATGACAAATGTGTTGGTTGCTTCTTCTTCTTGAAGCAACTTTGGTGTCCCGATTTCTACACTTACTGGATTTGTTTCCTTTTGTTCTTTAACACTGGGCTGCTCTTGACTTCAGTTCCTGTAGCTCAGCTTTGTCTTGACCAGTTGTCACTAACTTGGCCTGTAAGGATTCTTGAGTTGTATGGACAGTGAGCTTTCTCACTTCCTTGAGTTTTTAGCTTATGTGTCAGCTTTTCTAGGAGACCTTCCTGCCTCTCAAATGAATCGGCTCCTCTTCCTCCTCTCCCTGCTTCATCCTGCTCCACAGAAAGCCATCTGCTAACAACACTCTCGCTTACTCTCCCGTGTCCGTCTACTCTCTGGAATGGGAGACCTCATGCAAGGGTTTTTTTGTCTGTTTTGTTTGATTGCTCAGGGATCGATTGTGAATGAATCAGAGACCTGAATGAAATTAGAAATTTACTTTACATACTTCTTGTGAGAAGCATTCTAAGCAAAGGAATAAGCAGTCAAAGGCTGTGAGTGGGACCCCAAGAACAGCTGGGGTGCAAGCCTGGGTGGAGTGGGCACTGGAGAGCAGAGGGAAGTGGTGTTAAAGAGTTGCAGCTCCTTGGCCCTATGGCTCCAGAATCCACAGTAAGGAATTTAGATTGTTTATACATCTTCAGGTACTGGAAACAGACCTGAGTTGATATCTTTAAATAATCAATGCAAAAGCCAGGCCTGGCAACACAGCAGGAGGATCTCAAGTTCATGGCCAGCCTGGGCAATTTAACAATGTGTTGGTTGCTTCTTCTTGAAGCAACTTTGGTGTCCCGAGTTCTACACTTACTGGATTTGTTTCCTTTTTTTCTTTAACACTGGGCTGCTCTTGACTTCAGTTCCTGTAGCTCAGCTTTGTCTTGACCAGTTGTCACTAATCTCCTCTTCTCTATAAATTTCCAAGCCTCAGGGATGTTATAGCAACAAATACAGACCAAATACACCCAAAGTCAAAAAAATAGGACTACAGTCTTTTATATAGGCCCAAAGACATATGGGTCCAAAATTTCTCAGACTTTAAAAAGTAACATAGTTTATAGGTGTTGGTGGCACTCAGGAGGCAGAGCCAGGTGGATCTCTGTGAGTACGACAAGGCCAGCCTGGTCTACAGATTGAGTTCACAGGACAGGCTCCAAAGCTACACAGAGAGACCCTGTCTTGAAAAACCAAAATGAAATAAGATAAAATAAGCCGGGCGTTGGTGGTGCACACCTTTAATCCCAGCACTCGGGAGGCAGAGGTAGGCGGATCTCTGTGAGTTCGAGACCAGCCTGGTCTACAAGAGCTAGTTCCAGGACAGCCTCCAAAGCCACAGAGAAACCCTATCTCGAAAGAACATAAATGTTTGCAAGGAGTGGGATAAATGAGATTATATATTGTATCTATTCAGTTTCAGGACAATTTTATCATTAAGAATTATTATTATTATTATTTGTTTTTTTCGAGACAGGGTTTCTCTGTGTAGCCCTGGCTGTCCTGAAACTCACTTTGTAGACCAGGTTGGCCTCGAACTCATAGAGATTTGTCTGTTTCTGCCGCTTGAGTGCTGGGATTAAAGGCACGTGCCACCACTGCCCAGCAAAAATAATTTTTTAAAAATTGATTTTCAGGGATTTTTATATATTTATGGTGTCTAGGCCTCTAATAGCTTCTCTTGATGCACTAAAAATATATAAATGAGGGCCAGGGAAGTAGCTTTTGTGTTGGAGTACTTGCCTAGTAGGTTCAGGCCTTTGGAGTCAATCCTCAGAACTACACATAAAAGAATGTATAGTGTCTTCTTGGTTCATGTTCAACATTTAAACTTAAAATTGTGTGTGTGTGTGTGTGTGTGTGTGTGTGTGTGTGTGTTGTGTGATAGACACGTTGATTAGTTCAACTGGTAGTATATTAAATGCGAAGAAAAACACTATTTTCTCTTAACTTCTCAAGGCATCACAGAGACCAGCCCTCAAAAAATAAAGCCTTGAAAAGTTACAGGGAATAATCTTCAAGTGCAATGAGGAACACAGGGTCTTACAGGGGGGAAGGAGTTAAAGGGAACAGAAAACTGCCTTGTGTGGGAGAGGGTGTACTACAACAAATACCCTTGAGTTACACAAGCTTGTATCGGAGTACCTGAGACACTAAAAGGATGGAAATACACAAAGATAGAAAAACATAAAGAGATGCAGTTTTGTGATTGCAATTTATTGCCTAGCCCAGTAATAAAAGCTGCCCACTGGCACAGCTATCTTTGAATGCTGAATTCATTCACATGCAGTGCTAGTGAAATACCAGAAGCCATACATAATGTCTGACCCCAGCTGCCACCTCATACAGCAAACATGTACATGGAAGCTTAAAAAGATTGACTGGTCTACTGTCCTACGGCGTCAGGAGACCACTTTTGTCTCCCCCCATTGGGTTTCCAATGTCTCTCACACTCCCTCCTTTCAGACACACAAGAGGTTTCTTGTAATGTTTCTCTAGGCTGTATTGTTGGCAGCCTTGCCACATGCTGGTGGAGTGACAGGGTGTGATTTTTGACTGGTGTCTTCAGAACCTCTGGGTTTTTGAATATAGCTGAGAGTTTCCTCATGCGCTATAAACGAAAATGCGTACTAATTCAGACGTTTTATTGGCCCAGTCTTGCCTGTGATGAGCCAGCTGTTGTTGGCAGTACTTTCTCATAGAACCACCAGAACAATAGCTCCCCTCCTCTCGTACACTACCTCTAGTACCCTGGGGACCCCCTCTCCACACTCCTGATAGCAATATCGTTGCAGTGCACTCTGTGATCTTCGTAGGGTGAAACCTGGCCTAGTACCCTAAAACTTTACAAGTAAATGGGATTAGCCCTAATTTTACAAGTTTAAGGAACAGGACGTTCACTAGGGGCTGGAAGTCGACTTCCCAGTTGAAGGACATAGGTTTGAATGCTCATTCCGTCTTATACCTCATGATCTTTGGTGAACTCTCTATGATAATACCTATCTTTAGTCGGGCGGTGGTGGTGCACGCCTTTAATCCCAGCACTCAGGAGGCAGAGGCAGGCGGATCTCTGTGAGTTCGAGGCCAGCCTGGTTTCTCCAAAGCTACACAGAGAAACCCTGTCTCGAAAAACCAAAACCAAACCAAACCAAAACAACAACAACAAACCCCCATCTTTATCAGGCTCCTTAAAGCTGTGAGGAGGTGCACAGACACTACATGGTCCCTGTGACTGCATCCCAAACTGTTCTCGCTAGGGTCCAAGAGGGGTACCCCGGAGGACCTCACCATCCTGTAGGGGGCGAGCTACACACACTGTCTTTTCGCTTGGCTTTTCCTTGAGGTTCTGGTGGGGGAATTTGGGGGGGGGGGTTCGTCTAGGGGTGGGATTGAGGAGCCGAGGGTGGGTTTCATTCCTGCTGGGGGGGCCGGAGGCACGGGTTCCAGTCCTCGCCCACCGGGGAATGTGCGTCAGGGCTCCGGGACTGGCGCGGCGGGGCCCGGGCACCGCAGCCCGGGAGAGGGGCTCGCCTTCGAACCCCTGCACGCTCGGAAGGCAGACACAATGCGGAGGCCCGCAGCGGCTGGCGGGCCCCGAGCGCGCACCTCCCTCCTTCCTGCGGCCTCCGCTTCCCGGCGGCGCGGTGGCGGCGAGCGCGCCGATTGGTGGCCGGGCCAGCGCCCCGCCCCTCACCGCGCCCCGCCGGCCACCGCCCCCTGTCCGGGACCCGCCCCTCTCCGCGGAGGCGTCGGGGCCCGCGGCTGGGTGGCGGGCAGTTCCCGCCAGCTGTGCGCGCCCGCGTCTGGGTTCGCTCGGAGAGGACGCGACGGCGGCGGCAGCGGCGGCTCCCGGAGCACAGCGGGCAGAGCTGCGGGCTGCGCGCGCGCCCCTGCTCCCGCCGCGCGTCCCGCCGTGGCTCCCCGCGCCCTGCGGCGGCTCCCGCGCCCCGCGCTCCCCTTTGTCCGCGGCCCGGGCGGCGGCGGCCGCGGGGTCGGAGCCCGCGCTCTGGGCTACTGAGGCGGCCGCGGTCCGCGCCCGCGCGCCGCGGCGATGCCGGACCAGATCTCCGTGTCGGAATTCGTGGCCGAGACTCATGAGGACTACAAGGCGCCCACGGCCTCCAGCTTCACCACGCGCACGGCCCAGTGCCGGAACACCGTGGCGGCCATCGAGGAGGTGAGCGGCAGCCTCGGCGGTGAGGGGCGGGCGGCTCCGGCCGCGGAGATAGCGCTGCGCCCTGGGGACCCGCAGGCGTCCTCGCCTGCTGCCTGCTACCCGGTGCCCGCCGCCCGCGCCCACACCCGGGAAAAGTTTCTGGTCCCCCAGAGCCGGACGCGGCCGGGCCAGCAGTGCCCGACACAGAAGCCCTTTGTTCCCAGAGAGGTGGCTCTGGGGAGAGGCTGTTTGGCCACTTGGGCCTTTTGGGGAAACCCTCCTATTTGCTCTCATTTCCCTCGCAGGGTTTCAGGTCCTTTGCTCCATACCTCGGCGAGGTCAACTTTGGCCGCAGAGTCTGTGGCGGCTGCGAGCCGGGGACCCCTGCGCGCGCTGCAGTCCCGGGTGGTGGGTCGCCCGGCGCGGACCTCTCCAACTTGTCTCAGAAGTGGCCCGGCGGGGGCAGCTGTGCTCCCCGAGCCAGCAGCGCAGCAGGTCCAGGTGACCCCGAAGCTGCTCAGTCAGGGGTGCCATCCCAGCCCGGGAGGCCTGGCAGCTCCCACTGCGTGCCGCAGAGCAGCGCTGCCGGGGAGGTGGAGAGCCGGCGCTTTGAGGTCCGAAAGGCCTTTGGTGGCCGCTCCTGGGCTACCTGTGTGGTGCCTATTGGCACCATGTCATCTCCCTTGCCCCTAGCCTGGAAAAGGCCTGATTTTAGCAAGGGCTTTCAAGGTGCAGAGTCATTGTATTGAACTGCTAAGCAGCGAGCTCCCCAGATCCCGGGGAAGAGGGATTGCAGGAGCCAAGCAGCTTGGGTTGAAAATGAGAGCAGGCTTGGAAGGGGCTGTGTGAGTGCCTGGGCCACGGCTGGCCGTGTGGCTTGGGACAGCCACACTTCCATCATTTTCTTCACCTTCCAATCCGAATTCAGAGTCTCACCTCTTAGGCTTCCTAGGTTTTGTGCACTCAGCAGGGCTCACAATAGGTAACTGGCTTACAAGACACCTGTGCAGCAGTAGTGAACCCATGACTACATTTATTTTGGCCAGAATTTTAAGATTGGAGTAGATATTTTAATATACCCATGCCAGCGGTTTCGGGGGAGAGGGAGGGCAGGCGGTTGGTCTTCAGAGAGCTTTAAATTAAGCAATGCCATTAAATCCTTTCCCCTTGCTTGAATGCAGCATCTGCTATTAAAAATCGCTTGGAAAAAATAATCTGGACTGTTTAGGGTAAGATATTTTTCTTTGTAGATATACACAGTCAAGACTGGACTCAATGGAAAATACTAGATTCAGCTTTCTGCTGTCGCCCCCTCCCTTTTCCAAAAGATAAGCATGTAAATCTTTTGTAGTGAGTTCAGTGATGTGCAGATTGCTTTATTCTATTCTTGTCAGCACAGCTTAAACGTTTTAGATGAGGCAGGTGGGGTGAGGCTTGGGGAGTCGTGACTCCCCCCATAAATGCCAGTTGAAAAACACTAGGAAAATAGCCACAATGTTTTCGAAGTATGTCATTATGCTTGTGGAAATGATTGCATTAAAAAAGGTAGGAATCCTTCTTTGGGAAGGGACTTTGTATATAATGTCCTTAAAAGAAAGCTTGTATTTATAAAGTTATGCTTTCCTCACTGCAGTGTGTCACTTAAATATTATTGACACTGGCAGATGTTGGAAAGCCAGGCAGATAGGAGTTGCCATTAAAGTTGGCATACCCTCTCTCTGATTAATTTTAGTTTACAGCGGATGAATCCAAAGCTGCTTTTGCACGAAATGTAGGAGATTACCCAAGAGCTCAGTTACTGAGTAGATTGAAAGAGAGGCCGGATTTGGTCATTTTGTTGAATTGCAGGCTTGCTTCTTATGCCTCCTAAGCAAGAGAATGGCTTCAAGCTGCAAATAGGGAAAAATTAAAACCGTTGCATGCTTATCTCATTTTAAGCAAACCCAGTATTCGATATAGGATAATAGTGTGTATGAATTTGGAGTTGGAGGTAATTCGAAAGTTGAAAGGGCTCAGCCTGGATTGTTTAAAATAATTCTCTTCCCCCTCTTAGATTATTGTGTGTTTCCAATACACAAGATTGTTCTGTGTCTAATGTAGGAACAGACGATGCTCACAGTACTTCAAGCACACAGCTCTTTTATTCCTAGATGAGTGTGGGTATTGTGACATGCATAAAGTTACACATTTCACAGAAATAAGATTAAAAAAATTAAGCCCCCTCCTGGTCTTCTGTGTAAATGAGTTCTGGATTTAGTAAACTGATTTAAAACTGATTAACCTCACCAAACCTGTTGGTTTCCCATGGAGGCTGTGTCTGGTCACAGTCAGTTTCTGACTGAAATAGACTTTCTTGGTTTGGTTTGCATACTCGTAGTGAGAGTATCTGAAGTAAGCCAGCACCTGACCGTATTTCATACTGCTGTCCTACCTGTTGTGTAGAATCTCTATCCCTGGTTTGTAGATGAGGAACTTGAGGCTAGGGGAGAGTGTTTTTGAACTTGGCTCCATGCTGCTTTCACACACTACGCGGCTTTTTATGTTGTGTTTAGTAATGGTGGTTTCTCTAAATGGTCCCCTTGCCAGACCAGCCACCTTCAGGTTAAGTTCCATCACTTTCCAGTTGTGTGAATTGTGACGAACCCCTCCCCCACTTCTTTCTTCCTTTTTCAGTTCTGGATAATCATATCTGTCTATTTCTGAAGACTGTGGTGAAGGTATGTGTGGTATAGTACTCAACAGACAATTGACTTATTAAATGCTGTTTTACTAGATTTCACTGTAGTTAATATACCGACCCTGGAGGGAGAAGGGGGCAAGGGGAAGGAAATGGAAGAATGGCTGAAGGATTGGTGTGTGTGTGTGTGTGTGTGTGTGTGTGTGTCTGTCTGTCTGTCTGTCTGTCTGTCTGTGATGTGTCTGTTTCTGTGTGTATCTGTCTCTGTGTGTGTCTGTCTCTGTCTCTCTCTCTCTCTGTGTGGTGTTTACAGGTGACTTGAATGGTTTGTGTGCTGATTAGGCCAGAGGTTGACATTGGATGTTTTCCACATTCTATTCTCCATCACCTTCCTCTGCTCCACCTCCTGGGGTGGGGGTGGGGGTGGGGTATAGCTACTGTCCTAAGTTTTTACCTGGGTCCTGGGGACCACACCAGGTTCCCAAGCTTGTGTGGCAAGCACTGTGCCCCCCTAAGCCCCCTAGCCCCCATACATTCCCTCTAACAAGTTTATTGCCTCGGTAGTCGGGAGAGTGTGGCTAGTTTGAAACTTTGATTTGGTGACGACTTTCTCTGGGTGAAGTAATTATTTTGCAGTGTTTTATCGAGCTTCTCAAAGTGCAGAGCCACAACTGGAGTCAGCTTGGTGCTTTTGGAAATAATGGGGAAAATAAGTAGCTGTGGCATAAATCTGAAAACTGAGCTGCCCCCTCCAGCTCTGTTTGTGTATCTCAGTTTTTTTTAAGCCTCTGGTTACTTCAAAATACTCTCGAAACAGAGAAAAATCGTGTGCGTTCTTGGGATGTCCATGTTGTTAGCGACAACACACTGCTCCATCTATTCTGCCTTGCTTATTTGGCATTGATGTAGTTTTAAAAATAAATTTGATATTGACTCTTAAGTATTAAAATTTAATCTACTTCCTTCCGGGGCCTTGATTCTCTGACTCTGTTGTCCTTGGTTACCTTGGAAACCTCTTTGCTGCTCTAACTGAAAAGGGAGAATGAACATCTGGGCTGTGCAGACTCCCAGGGGGCCTGCTGTTCATGGGGCCAGGCTCCGCCCAGCAGTTCCAGTGGGAACTGGCCTTGCTTTTGATTCTGAGTTGTGACTTGTTTGTAAACCAGCTCCTTCAGAATCTCAGGCTAACAGATTTTGGATTCATGGTCAGAAGGACACCACCTCTTTCCCAGGATATTTGTGTTCTTGGAAGGGAGCCTCTATAGGCTAACAGGCCACCATGTTATGCTGCTATAAAGTCTGCATTGATGTGTCTGGACCATTTTGAATCAGTTAGACTGGAGCTGCTCCCCCACCCCCCAGCTGAATTCAATTTCTCTTTTATGATTAGTCGTAAAAGCACTGCTAATACCTCTTCTTGTGGGTTCTAGATCTTGCTGTTCATTTGGGGTCTGTGGAATCCTGCTGTGTGTTAGGAAAAAGAATTAGAAGTCCCTTCTCTTTAAAAAAACTTGTGGTCCAGTGGGAGAAACATCCTCTAGACAGATCAGTGTACTCAGGTGACAGGCCATGTCTATGAGGACCTATCTACGGTGACTGATGTGTGAGACAGGCCATGTCAGTGAGGACATCTAAGGTGACTGATGTGTGAAGCCCAAGGTTGGGACTGCTTACATGTGGTCAGGGCTGTGGGTGGAGAGCGTGTCACACCTTGAATGGATGTGTGTCACAAGTGGCTCCAAGGTGGTTTAATCCACTCTTCCATATCTGTGTCCCTGCCTTTGGTAAATATTTATCTACTCCTGAGCTGGGGACCAACTAGGCCTTTGGTGGGATTTTCATATCCATTTAGTCTGCTTAGGCCAAGAATTTGTAGATGCCTTTCATGGTGGGGTGCATATATTCTGCACTGTTGGCCCAAAAGTGACGGCAGCTCCTTGGTCACATTAGTCCATCTCAAATGCCTAATAGCCACATAGGTTAACAGTGGACTGTGTTGAATGATGCTGAGTTAGAACTTTTCCATTCTATATACTTGCGGAGAGTTCCATTGATGAGCGCTGTTTTAGACCCTTGAAACTCCACAGAACTTCACCAGACGGCATCAGCGTGGTGTGGAACTTGCAGAGCCTCAGCTCCCATTGGAGGCCTGTGGAATCAGAATCTGCACTTTAGCAGCACTATCAGGAACTGTGTGTGCATCAGTCGGGGTTTGCAAGTACTGTTGTTAACAGTCTTCATGAGATCTGTTTCAGAGTTCCCTGGTGGGGGAGGGGTGTCTTGTGAACTGGAAGAATCTGGTCCCTCTCCTGAATTCTGATCTCACCTGAGTTGGGCCAGGCCTGGAGCTTCCATAATTTTTAAAGGTTCCTCCCTAGACAATAATCGTTGATTGACGGGTGATTATGTAATGCTGGGCCAGGGATAAGTCAAGGTTATCCATAATATGGGGTAGAAAGTGGTTTTGGAGGGGAGGACACTGAAGTCAGGACAAGCCTCTCTGCAGAGGTGACCTTTGAGCAGTCACCTGTGAATAGAGGAGGCCAGGAAAGATCAGGAGATATGAGTAGTATTAGGGGCAGATAGGCCTGTGATCAGAGGCAACGGAGGGAGAGAGGAGGGGCCAGTGCTAAGGGCTGGGATAGCACTATAGTGCACCAGGCTTTGCCTTCGGGAGGGAATTTGCATTTTTGCTATGGCGTGGAGCTCACACTATTTTAGTCTGATTTCCTCTTTAGGACTTATTTTATGTTTGTGTGTGTGTGACATGCATGTGCAGGTACCCTCAGAGACCAGAACCTGTGGAGCTGGAGTTACAGGCAGCTGTGAATTGCCTTGTTGTAGGTTCCGGGTCTCAAACTCACATCTTTTGGAAGAGTGGGAAGCACTAACCATTGAGCCACTTCTCTAGCCACTAGTTTACATTGTAAAAGCATTTCAGTGTTTGCTCCAGTGTTTGCTCCAGGCCTAGGAGAAGGAGAAAAGAGGGAAGGCCAGCGAGGGGTTAGTCGTTTAGATGTTGCAGTCTTTCAGGTGATGAGGTGGTGGCACTGCACAAGGCCAAGTGTCCTTTGAACTGGGAGACGCCGCTGGCAGATGCTTACTGTGTGTGGACGGAGTGTTTCGAGTAGCACATAGCTTGTGCCCCAACACTGGAAGAATGGGTCTTCCATCAACCCCCAGGTAAAGCTGGCACTGTCCAGCGTGGCTTAGTGGCAGTGGCCAGGCCTGCTGTGCAGTTTGGCTGGCTGTAGGACTTGTGTTGGGCCCTGTCTTAACTGCAGATGCTGAGCGTGTGTGTGTGTGTGTGTGTGTGTGTGTGTGTGTGTGTGTGGTGTGGCTGTGAGGGCCTTGCTGCTGCTGCTGTGTTTCTGGGCAGATTTTAGCAGATGATACTTTTTCCTTGGCACACTCTCCCTTTTCTGGGTCCCCAAACTCTCCTCTCTCTACCGAAATGAGATGAGCTCATCCAGACAGCATTCCCTAATGTGACCCCCGTGACTGCAACTTCAAAGTAGATGGCTTGACAGGGCACCTCCACCTAGTTAGCATGTCTGTGATGCAGTGGGATAAAGGACTACCAGTTGAAACTGGAATGCCAAAGCTGTGTTTTTATGATGGTGATTCGTCTTCCAAAGGAATCCGGTTGAGTTTATTTTGTTCATAAATGTATTTAGGTACCTGGCGTATAGTAGTGTCACTGCCAAATGCCAGGACTGTGAAAGGAGACAAGTCTGTAGAGGATTGACCTTCAGGTTGTGTGTGAAACTTCATTTTAACCTCTAAATTTTTCCCTTTTGTGCCATGGATCCCTTTGGCAGTGTACCTGTTTCTCTTGTTCTTTCCATAGTCTTCCCGTGTAGCCCAGGCTGGTCCTCATGTTCCCTCTCAGCCTCTGAGTGCTGGCAGTATTACAGTTACCCCACAGAAAGTGATTAACACACAGAATAGGAACTTGCAATTTCAAATGAAACCAGCTATACTGAATTTAGTTTGTAAAACATTTGAAAAAGATATGGCATCTTTCTTGTGTTTTTTTTTTTGTTGTTGTTAATAAGGTGAAGATTTATTGTTGGGTCTGATAAGTACCTCCATGGTGGAGTACTATAAGTGTAAATAATGCCATGTGACATTGCTAATAATTATGTGGTGTTGTGACACCTTTCCTGGAGCCCCAGGTAACATTTATAACTGGGATGTGTTGCTTTCATTCACTCTGTGTTGAAGAAAGGCTGACTTTCAGTTAGATGCGAATGACTCGGGCATATGTACATTTTTTTCCCCCTCTTATCCAAGTTTATGTACTCCTTGAATTCAGACTTAGGATTCCAGGCTTGATGGTGTGATGTCTTTGGATGGCTGACATCTTCGCAGACCGTGTAACTATTGAACTGGTTCTGGGAATCTAGCTAAGAATAGTTGGACTCTAAGTCAGTGTTATAGAGCCCCAGGGCAGTCGGGGGAATGGTGGGGAGGAAGGGGACTACCTAACTTTGATGTCACCAGGATGCTTCATGCTGCTCCATGGGTGAGGCCTTGGGCAGTTTCTCTGGCCCTGTAGTGTGCTTCTGTGTTAAACAGGCCTACAATTGTACCTCATGAGTCTAGTCACCGAAGCAGGGTATCTCAATTGAATGTAGAGCTCACAATTATAGGATGCTTGCTCGTAGGATCTCCTGTTTTTACCTTCTAAGCCCTGGCTCCAGGTTGGCCACCATGTCCACCCAACAGTTATGTGGGTTCTGGGATCTGAACCCTGGTCCTCACCTTTGCACAAGTGCTTTATCCACTGGGCCATCTTCCCGGTCCTCAGATCAAGCATTGAGACCTCACAGGTTGCAGTTTCTGCATCTACCTGTTCCATAGAGCTGGTGCCTCAGGAAACTGTTTGCATTAACGCCTTTGGGTCAGCATGGTCTCTCTTGTTGCTGGTTTTAGTGAGTCGGCTCTGTGGCTCTCCTTGAGTGGTAACTTCTGGTAGATCCCTGAGGTAGATCCTCCCTTCCTCACTGGAGAAGCCCTTCCCCTTTCCTCTCCTGCCTAGACCAGCCCTGCAGAGACGTGGCCAGCCATTGCTCACACTCTGGCGGGAGGCTGCCCTCCCTGCCTAGGGTGTTATTAATGATGTCATCTTTCTACTGGATGCTGGCGATGGCTTTGTCAATAACATCAGGTGGTTGATGAAGACAGTGCCTTCAAATGATGGGTTCCTTTGTCTTAGAACTTTTATGATGCCAGCAGGCTCTTAAGGCCTCTCTCCCTAGTTTCTCGAAAGAGATCTCATAAGTTTTTTTTTTTTTTTTTTTTTTTTTTTTTTTTTGGTAAACAACAGTGACAATAACCAATATTTCTATGGGCTTTAGTTCTATGTTAAATGTGTTTATGCTGATTGTTTCCCCAATGGGCAGCCCATAAAACATACATATAAGTAACATTACACAGGCTGAGCAGGGTGTGTTTATGTATTTAGGAATATCCATAATACACACACATATATAAACAATTAATGAAAAAAGAGGCCATGAATTTGAAATAGAGCAAGAAGGGGTTATAGGGGTATGTGGGAGGGTTTGGAGGGATGAGATGATGTAATTATAATCTCAAAAAATAAAAAAGATAATTGGAAAGGAAGAAAAAATGAAAAGTGCTTATTTAAGATTTTTCTTAAAAAAAAAAGATTATTCCTTCTTGAGATAGATTGTATTCCTGCTTCATAGTTAAACAATTGAGGCTCAGTGGAGTCATGTGACCCCGGGTTCCAGCAGTTGACAGTACAAGAATTCTCACTGTGTGAGGATGAGAGCCAGGGACTTGTTGGTGAGAGGTGGCTTTCCTCAGTGCAAGTTGGTGTCCCTTGATCTTCTGCAGGCCAGTCTCCATTGTTGTCACTTTAGAGAAAGTGTGATTGACACCTCCAGGACCAGGAGCACTAACTCCCAGGGAGGCACTTAGCATTAGAGACTTTTTTTTTTTCCTCTCTCTCTCTGGTTTATTTTTGAGGCAGGGTCCCTTGTGTCTCAGGCTGGCCTTAAACTCTATGTAGCCAAAAATGACCTTGGATTTCTGATCCTCCTGCCTCTGCATTGTTGAGGGCTGCAATTATAGGCGTGTGCCATCATGCCTGGTTTATATGATACTGGGGATCAAATCCTGGATCTCTTGCATGTCAGGCAAGCCCTCTGCCACCTGAGCTAGCCTTTAGAAGTATTTCCTAAGTGGCCTTCACTGCCACAAAGGGAGCTGGTGAAGGATACACCTGGTCCCTTAGGGCCGTGGGTTCCAGAAAATAATCTGGATTGTGGATGTCAAAGACCTTATAGTGAACAGACTCCGTGTGTCTTTTAGGCCAGCAGATCTGTATTTGGTGAGGTAGCCCTGAAGGATGTCTCAGGGATGTACAGGTCCAGGCAGATCCTGGCAGAGAGGGGTTGACACCTTGCTGCCTGTTAGGGGACTTGGGAGAGACGTGTGTCACCCTCCCTTGAAACTCCTCATCTGTTACTAACAAGCTTTTGGGTCTGGACTGGTGTCCACAGGCCACGCCTGTGACAGTGGAGGGCTGGACGAGCGTTCTCTTCACTTTCTTTGATTGCCTTCTCTCTCACCTTTATCTTTCACGTGGCTGTTTATATTTGTTCTTTTTGAGAGGTTGGAAGTCAAAATGAGCCTGATATCCTCCACTCTCCCCTCTAAAGATCCCGTCACCAAAGACTCAGACACCTCTGCAGTCAGCATGGCAGCGGTCACCTGACTGCTGCCTGAAATTTGGGACAAACAGGGCTCTGTTGCCTATGGCTTTTTGTAGTCTTGGACCACATACCTTGGTATCTTGATTCCGCCTTGTTTCTTTGTCTCTCTGGCCAAAGGCAGGTTGTATTAATGATCACAGGGTTTTGTGGTCACTAAATAATGTGGGCTAGTGAATGTTGCATGAATACTGGCTTTCTTTCAAAGACACTTACTTGCTTAGTGTGTATATGTGTGAATCTGAGAAAGTAAGTGTGCACCACACGCTTCCAGGAGCCTAAGGAGTCCAGAACAGGCATCAGACCCCTGGGCCTGGGGATTATAGGTGGTTATGAGCCTCCATGTGGGTCCCTGGAACTACACCAGGGCCCTCTGCAGGATCTGTAGCTGTTTTTAACCTCTGAGCCATCTGTCCAGCCTCGTGGCTTTCTTATATGGAGGTTTTAGATGGTTCAGGAGTGGCGTACTCATTCTTGGAAGATGTGCTGTCTCCAATAGCATTGGTTTTCACATTTGCTGGTTGTGTTTGTGGTTTGTGGTGGGACGAGATGAGTAGCCAGGGAGTTAGGAGGGCTGGGTTCCAGTTCTGACTGGGCCTCTGTTGTACTGTGTGACTTTGAACTCCCTGTTACCCTTTTCCCTCACCCTGGGCATCCACTGATCTGCTTTTGGCCTCTGGCTTTTACTCACTGTGGACATCTCATGTATGTAATCAAACATTACGTGGCCTTTCGTGTTGCCTTCTTTTGCATAACTAATGTTTTCAAGGTTTGTCCATGTTGCGTTATGAATCTACACCTTGCCCCTTTGAATGGCTGGATCATATTTCATTGTGTGCTGTAACACATTTTGTTTGTCCACCAGTTGGTGGGCATTTGCATTATGATGAATGATGCGCTGGATACTTTTTGTATTCTTACTTCTCTTGGAAATGAACTGCTAAGACACAGGGTGGCTCTGCGTGGAAGTTTTTGAGTAATGAGGAACTGCTAGACTTTAAAATGGCTACATCTCTCTGTATTCCCTCCAGCCATGTGTGAGTGTTCCAGTTTCCCCCACATCCTTGTCAACGCTAATGATTGTCATTTTTGGTTATGTCCTTTCTTACGGGTGTGAAGTTGTGTCTTACTGTGAGTCTGTTTGATTTGCATTTCCTTGCTGGATGGATGACTTATGATTTCAAGTTATGTTTCATGTGCCTGTGATTGTTCATGTATGTTGTTTTGGGGGGATTAACTTTTCAAATCCTTTGCCCATTTTGTATTATTTATTTATTTATTTATTTAAAGACAGGGTTTCTGTGTAATACTCCTAACTGTCCTGGGGTTGGCCTTGAACTCACAGAGATCTGCCTGCCTTTGCTTCCAGAGTGCTGGGATCAAAGGTATACGCTGCCACTGCCCGCCTCGTATTGTTTGTTTTGTTGTTTAGAGACAGGTTTTCTCTAGCTTTGGAGGCTGTCCTGGAACTTGTGTTGGTTTTTTAAAGTTGTCTTTTATTATTGAGTTGTACTCACACACCTCATAGATTCTGGACACTGGACAGCAATCAGACGTGCCCTGCAAATACTCCCGCTCCTGTTTTGGGTTGCCTTTGAATCAAAACATTATAAAAAATTTTATTTAAAAATTTTAATTATGTGTGTGTATGCGTGTGTTCATGTGCATGTATGAGAGTGTGATGCCCAGAGTTCAGCAAGCACTCAGATCCCTGGAGCTGGAGTCCACAGGCGTTTGTGCGCTGCCTGATGTGGGTCTCTGGGAGCCAAACTGGGGTCCTCTGCAAGAGCTGCACACACACTGTGTGCTGCTTGGTTTCTCGTCAGCCTCACACATCATAAGGCTATCTGGGGAGAGGGAACCCCAACTGAGAGAATGCCTTCATCAGAGTGGCCCGTTGGAAAGTCAGTGGGGCATCTTATCATCTTCATTAGTGATCGATGGGGAGGACCCAGCCCACTGCAGCAGGGCCGCCACTGGGATGGTGTCCTGGCTTCTAGAAGAAAGCAGGCTGAGCAAGCCGTGGAGAGCAAGCCAGTGAGCTGTGTTTCCCACATAGTCTCCGCTTCAGTTGCGGTCCTCAGTTTCCTGCTATGGCTTCCCTTGGAGATGGACTGTAAGCTGAGAGATGAAATAAACCCTTTCTTCCTGAGGTCACTTTTTGATCACGGTGTTTATTGCAGCAATAGAAAGAGCTAACTAGGACATACCCTTAACTGCTGAGCCATCTCTCCAGCTAAAATGTCTAAAAGTCAGATGAACGTGTATGGACTCTTCTTGCTTCTGTTCCATTGGCTTTTCTCTATACCACCCAGGCTCCATTGCTGTAGGTTTCAGGTAAGTTTTGAAAGGAGGGAGTATGAGTTCTCACTGTTCTTTTCTAAGATTGCTTCAGCTGTTCTAGGTCTCTGACGATCCTATAGAATTGTGTTCAACATCTGCAAATAAGCCTGCTAAGAGTCTGGGGGAGTTATACCAAATCCATAGATCAGCTTGAGGAGTATGGACATTAGCAAAAAATCCTTGCATCCCTTCACCTATGCATTTGGGATGTTATTCCATTGAAGTCTTTGCTTTGACTTAACCATGTTTTATGGTTTTTACTGTACACATCTCGCATTACTTTGGTTAAATTTGTTCTTAAATATTTTATTCTTCTGGATGCTGTTGCAAATGGCATTGTCTTCTTAATTTTACCTCTAGATTGTCATTAGTGTATAGAAGTACAATTGATGTTTGTATGCTAATATAACCTGCACTTTGATGAATTTGTTTACTGGCTCATATTGTGTTGTGTGTATAGTCTTAGGATTTTCTGTGACAAGACATCATAGAGATAACTATAAGGTGAGTTGGCGTCTTTATTTTTTCTTTCTTGCCTAATTGCTGGATTAGGTCTTAATCATTTAAAAAGAATATCCATTGGTTTACAGAATAGTAGCTCAATAATTTACTGAATGATTGACATAGATATATAATAAATATAATAAATAAAACTCCTTATTATTAATTGCATGTATGCACACACATCATGGTGCACATTCCATGAATATGCATAGAGGTTATAGGATAACTTTAAGAAGTCTGTTCCTGTGCTGGAGGTGGTGACACACACCTTTAATCCCAGCGCTGGGGAGGCAGAGGCAGGTGGATCTGTGAGTTTGAGGCCAGCCTGGTCTACAGAGTGAGTGCCAGGACAGACAGGGCTCCCTCGAGAAAACCTTTTCCAAAACTAGTCTGTTCCCATCTTTAATAATGTGGGCCCTGGGGACTGAATGGAGCTGCTTGGTCTTGACTGCAGGTCCCTTTACTGACTGAGTAATCTCTCTGGGCCTGACTTGGATATTAAAATAACCATTTTTATGTGTGGTTGAAATCGTCTCTATTTGTTTGGATTCATCTTCCTTCTTATTTGGGTTTTCTGTGGACTGGAAACTGGGAGGACTCACTGGCCTGGACTTTGGTTGCAAAGGAAGATGGGGCGTGTCTGCTCTGAATCATAGGGCTGAGATACTCACCACATCGGGTTGGGAGTCACTTGGTTTCTGGTTCAGTGGGAGCCAAGGTTGTGTGCTCTCTGCAACATCAACCCCATATCCTGCCCATGGTGTTCGTGAGTCTGCCCTGCAGGGGCTTTTTCCAGGAGCATCTCCTTGACTTGTTTTCTCAGGACAGCTGCTCTACCTCACTGAAGGGCATGGTTGCTGGTCTTTGTGTCACTGTACACTCGCCCGTGTGTTCCTTTTTGGAATTAATGCTGCTGTTTACTTCCGCAGTCATGTGAATGCTGCTGCTGATTACTGCAGCCGTTGGGTTGTAAGAACCTGTAGCTGTTGTTTGCCTCAGCCAAAGCTTGTCAGGGCACCAACTTGCCATTTGGAAGGTCTAAAAGGTTCTGCTGGATTTGTTTGCTGGGAGAGCCCTGGAAGCCAGCTCCCCTCTTCCCCCTCTTTTCTGTCTGTGTGCACTGATTCCCCTTTTCCCTTGGGGACCACGATGCTTATGCTGCAGTGTCTGAAGCCAGAGTTTGTCTATCCTTCTCTTTCTCCTGGTGTATTTCTGGACCCCCTGGGCCCATGTTTTCTCCTTCAGAGAAGCTGGTCCTACCATATGTGACTCTGGGATGAAACTATAGTTTGGGATTTCAGGCAGCAGACCCCTGCATCTCTCCATTCACTAAGCAGTGACAGTGAACACTGGCTTCCGTTCCCACCGCTCCGCCTCCTCACAGCTTTCCAGAGCTGAGGCGTATCACTCTATCTTTTCAAGTGATTTATCATCTCCGGTAGCCACGTTGGAGCTTAATTTTCAGAGTGCACAGTTTCTTTATTGTCAAAGCAAAGTAGGAGAGGCTTGATTGATCCTAGGACAGGATGGCTTTAGTTGTTGCTAATCTGAAATCCCTTAAGGGCCCTGTTTCATTTGCTCTTTTAATTTATGAGCCTCCTTGGATCCTAATGCATCTATATACTATCCAGTAAGGCCCCGGCCTGTCTCATTCTGGGCTTTATTTCTGCCTCAGATACAGCATGGACTGCTATACATGGTATGTAGCCGACATACTGCTAGATTTTGAACTGAATTATGAAGTAGCTGTGGCAGCAGATGAATGAATGTTTCACATTTGCTGACTGTTTTTCCAAAGGAAAATGTACTATGAGCTGTCAGCCACAGGGTGAGCATGCATGAAAGCTCGGGGGCGAGCAAAAAAGACACAGTGATGGGGGTGCAGCAGAGCCCCTGTGTTCCGTAGCAGAGCTCCGTGAGAAGGAGAAGTGAGTATTAGACCAGAACAGAAGGACAAGACTGGGAGGGTCCCACTAAACCATAGCTGCATCTCCTGATGTGTGGATTGTCATTAAGATGAGCTGAAGTCAGAGGCTGGGGTATGATACTGTGGTACAGCTTGCCTTATGCGCATGAAGTTCTGGTGTTGGTCCCAAGACCCCAAGGCTCCCCAAACTAAAACAACAACCAAAACTGAGTCCAAATCAGGGAAACTCTGCTTCAGTGGGCTGATAACCATGTCATCTCTCAAGGAAAGTAGCCATGAAAATAGATTGTAAATTTTGCTGTGTAATTTATGAGCTCATGTTCACTGAGAAAATTAATTTCTGTGAATAGCTCCTTGCCTCAGTGTTGACTCTCAGGGGGCTTGCAGGGTTTTTTTTGAGGGTGCCGTCTGATAGGTAGCAGAAAAATATATGCATGGTTTTCTGTGATACGTAGACAGGTCCCTGGTGTCCCTGTGTGATGAGAGTGTGCCAGTATGTGCTCCTAGCTCCATTCTCATGCCCCAGGGTAAAGAGTAAGTTTTCCTTTTTGAATCCACACAGCCCCACATAGTGTCTTTCGTGTGGCTCAGAGGACATGTGTGGAGTGTCCACATCCAGACAGTCCCCTTTAAATGGCTTGTTGTAGTTGTCCCAATCAAGGTTGTCAGGGCACATTTTTGAAACAATTAGAGAAACAGGAAAGTGTTTCAACAATTATTGACATCCCTGCTCTGTATTGTATTTCAATTAATACCTAATTTCTTCATTGAACAGTATTGACCCTCTTCCCTGAAGCTCTTCCTCAGTCCTACCATCTGTCACCATTTTTTTTTTTCTTTGAATTCTTTTGTGTTGGTTTTCGAGACAGTGTTTCTCTGTGTAGCGGTCTTGGCTGTCCTTCAACTCTCTCTGTAGACCTGACTGGCCTCAAACTCACAGGGATCCTCCTATCCCTGCCTCCCGAGTGCTGGGATTAAAGGCGTGCACAACCACTGCTCTGCTTCTTCTCTGATTTCTTAAGGTAGGTGTCTCTTTGATGTGGTTGGGTAGTTTTTGGTTCATCCACTCGTCTGTCTGTCTGTCTGTCTGTCTGTCTGTCGTCATCCGTACATAGTTCCATTATGGAGATTGACCTAAAATATCTACACTTGGACTCACAAAGTACTATGAGGTGTGTGTGTGGTATCCATACAGTGCCAGGTGTCCATCTGGGCTGGGGAATGGTTCCTGGTTCTCTCCCTTGTAGCAGTAGCATGGGAACCTCAGGAGAGGAGACATGGACTCTTAGCTTGAGTTGAGATCTCATGCCAGTTGGGTTTGGGTCACTCAAATTTAGCAAACTACATCCTGCAGCTTGTTTTTTTTTTTTTTTTTTTTTTTTTTTTTTGGTATGTACTTGTGGTCCCCGTGGCTCATGGACCCCTGTTTAAATATTTATCTGTGGCAGTGGCCAGTTGCTTAACCAACCATGGAAGCAGCCATTTCTAGCCTTGGAAACTTATGCTCGTAGCGTAAGCCCTTCTGCCCTCTGCCTCTTTATTTCCCATTTTACCTTTTATGGTAACCACGCCTGATGAAAGTGGGTCAGAGCTGGGTAATGGAGGAATGGGCTTGACCCTTGGAAATGGATTCAGGAGTTTGTGGGACTGAAGGAGGACTGGTCTAGCATATGGCTGAGGGTGGAGAGGAGGAAGAAAGCCAGAGTCAGGGAGTCTTGTAGGAAGCATTGGCCGTTGCAAGGTGATGAGGGGCCTCTGAGGAAAAGCATTGACAGTGTCGAGGAAGGAATATGTATCAGAGCGACTACACTGTCAGGCCTATCACATAGTTCTGGAGTTGTGGGCTTGTGTTTGCTTTGTTGAGGCCTTCCTTCCTTCCTTCCTTCCTTCCTTCCTTCCTTCCTTCCTTCCTTCCTTCCTTCCTTCCTTCCTCCCTCCCTCCCTCCCTCCCTCCCTCCCTTCCTCCTTCCTTCCTCCCTCATACAGGCCTTAGATGTCCAGAGCTCCTGCCATACAGGGCCTCCTAGGATGGAGGAAGGAGAAGCAGTGGTCTACCAGAGAGAGAGGAGGAAGCACACTTCAGGGGTGAGGTCCTTGAAGCAGGACTTGCTTCACTCCCATGTGCCCTAACGTGCGTCTTTCTTACCCTGTTGTAAGTTAGAGGGGCTGAGAAGGCTTGAGTAGGCTCAGGTACTGCCTGTGTATTTAGAGATTAAGGTTGCATACTAGGCGTGTGTGTGTGTGTGTGTGTGTGTGTGTGTGTGTGTGTGTGTGTGTATTTGTAATACTATTAAAATGCCATCTTGTCCCTGCACTTAAGGGACTGGTTTAAAAATCATTTATAAATACCTAGTTGACTTACATGAAGCCTGTTATAGAGCTGTGTACACTGCAGGGAGTAGGGTTTCCCCATGAGGACACAGCAGGGGCCTCTTTGCCATTTTTCTTGAGTTCTTCTTTCCCAAATACCATGTGCCTGTTTCTTGATCTGAGACTCTCAGGCAGGCCATGACTTTTTTTGAACCTTTCAGCCTGGGGAATCTGTGTTTTGGTGAGTTCAGCCTCCTGCCATTGTCATAGGGCTCTGTACAAAGAGGCGAGAGTGGGGTCAGTGGATGCTGGCCCCTGCCCAAAGCTCATCTCTTGCTGCCCCTTCTTCCTGTCTGGGCACAAGGCTGTTTATGAGTAGGAGGCTCAGGGAGCCAGTCATAGGATGCCCGGGAAAATCACCCATCCAGGGAAAGTGCCAGCAGGCCATACGGTTGGCTCACAGTGTGCTCAGCATCACTGGTATGTGTGGGCTCTGCCGGCTCTCACCAGGGGGAAGCAGTACTTGGATGCAGAGGTGTGGTGGCAGAGGCATCTTGAGCCAGCCTCTCCTTCCTGTGTGTGTGGATCAGGGTGCCTAAGGGTGCTAAGACATGATCACCTGAGCAAGGAGAGGTGTGGGGGTGCTGATTGGCCAGCAGTGAGTGTGCATCCCTTCTCCTGCCTCCCAGCTTCCCCAGCCTTCCTGTACCTGAGATGTTTGCACCGTTCCTGAGCAGCTTCCACACCCAGACCCTACATTTTTAGGGTGCATGACCCCTGTTGTACCCATCAGCCCCCAGTTGTTAGGGCAGACGTTTTATGAGGAATGCTACCGTGTCCTGCAGCGCTGCCCATGTGAGCACCAGCAGCCTTCCCTGGCTATCCCTGAGCGGTGTCCTCCATCAGACCGGCACCCACAGCACTCACCCTGTGGCCCTGCTTCCTGTGTTTGTTCTCAGTTCCTGAAACCAGAGGCAGATTCTTGACAGTGGGAGCTCATTTTTCTTTTCTTTTTAAAATAAGCTCTTGCTTTTGCTCAAACTCTGACACTTTCAAAACACTGTTTGGGTAGAGTAAATCTTTTGTAAGCATCGCAGCCAAGTACATGCCCTCTGATGGTGTTTAATGCCCACTCAGAGTTGTCTCAGAGTCCGAAACCAGACCGTATAGTGGGTCTTGTCCAGTAAGTAACCATGTTGTTTTCCAGAGCCAGCTGAGTGTCTGACAGTCCTCAGTAATGACTTTGTAGAACTAGCAAGTGCATGGGCATGCACGCACAGGTGCATTTACACAACTGTAATTACAAAGCTCGCTGGGAGACTGATACAGGAGGCTGATGCAGGGGAATTGCCAAGTGTTCCAGGTCAGCCTATTCTACAGAGTAAACTCTCTCTCAAAATAGACAAACAGAAACAAAACAAAACAAGCCAGAAAGCCTAACCATCAATAACAGAAATTCCCCAAAGTGTTACTACCAAGTCGGTGTGTGGGCGCCCAGATTCTCTGGGTGTGCACATGTCTCTGTCTGATTTCTGAGAAAGAATGTCATGTGTAGTGTGTGCACTGATTGTTACTGTCCTAGAAATGCCTGGAGAGAAGGCACAATGGAGAGGAATACACAGGTTACGTCAGGAGAGTTAATGCTGGTTACTATTAATACCGGGTGTGTTAGCTGTTCTGGGAAGAGGTGCAGCTTATTCATAATACCCAGATAATTGCTGCAGACTGCAGAGAGCAGCCCAGATGGTGATATGAGCCGAGGGGTAATTACAACTTGAAGGCAATGGGGTGAATCGCCTAATGTGAGGCGATAGGAATGCAGCACCCTTGTGTAAGGGACAGTGCATGTGTGTGTTTGATAAGGAGACATGCTTAGTCTTACAACCCCAAGGAAGTCCTAATCTTGAGTTGTTTGTCATGGGAACGGAGCGTCTTGAGACTCTCATCATCCCTCAGCCTTAACAATATGCTCATGTCATCTGCCGTAGCGGGTGTTCATTCTCCTTTCAGTGTGTATTTCTGTCTTTGCTTCCTGCCCACTCACTCAGCATTATTCTTGAGAAGGGAAAGGGGTTTGGGGTGCAAGCTAAGTGGTACCCAGTCTTTGAGGCTATTGCTGTGCCTCCTCCCTCATCTCTGATTGCTGTGCTTTCATACTTGGTCCCACCCTCTCTGAGGAGGGGGGTTAGGTGGTTGATGAGGGAGTGAATTTATTTGGGGTTGGTAGCAGGAGTATTTGAATTGTGCTGGATAGGCTGACAGTGTGTGACATCCTGTGTGATGGTAGATGGAGTGGTCTCTTCTCACTTGACTGTCACAGAGATGAGAAGCAGTGCTGTCCTTGGAACACTGAACTTTGCAGACTCAGGGGACGTGTGTGTGTGTGTGTGTGTGTGTGTGTGTGTGTGTGTGTGTGTGTGTGTGTGTGTGTGTGTGTTGGCGCTTGAGTATGCCCTGGGCTACTCAAATGCAAATTCTTTCTCTTGGTCCTGAATATATGCAAAGTTATACTGCTTAGTTGACAATGACATTATACAACATAACTGAAATTTCAGCTTTTTCCACCTTGGTGTCCAGGGTCCTATTTCCTGCGGAACTTTTGTGATATTCCCTCAGCCAGAGACTGCTGAGAGAGACACAGTGGCTGCCGAATAGGGCTGGCATCTGTAATAAGCTGTGCTCATCTCCTTTTGGAAGCCTCTGATGGTCTTCACAGGACACGGGAGCCCCCAGAGAATTGGAGGGGTGGGCTGCTGAGGGGGGAAGGCAGCACCATGGGAGGAAAGTGATGTGCTCCACCTTGTTGTCGGTTCACACTCAGAGCCTGGCAGATTTGGAGACAGAAGACTAGATTGTGGGCGAGGCAGCGTTCCATTCTGTTTTTGCAGCCTCTAGGATTTACTTTGCTCTTGCTCTGGAGCCTGGGTCAAGACAATACTCAGTGACCTCCATAGGGCAAGCGTTGGCCCCACCCCAACCCCTCAAACTCCCTGAGCACACTATTGTCTGAGCACTGTGTATCTAACCCTTCACTAAGCTGAGCATTAGGGGAATAAAGAGCAGATAGGAGAGTGTATGTAGAGCAGGGTGGAACATCATTGCTGGTGGAGGAGTGGCTGGGGTCCAGTAGGAACCTGAAGCTGTGTTGGGCCAGCAAGGATGATAAATGTGTTGGGTTGCCCCAGGTCACATGTACATAAAACCACTGGAGGCCACAGGCAGAGTATAATGGGATAAGTGACAACAGAAGGTTAGAAAGATGCCTAGGAAGGGACAGGATACCTTGTCCCCTAAGGGACAAGGCTATGGGTTGGAGAAGAGATGGATTTGGTGGCAGCAGGGAAGTCGGGGTCCCAGCCTTGCTCCGGAGGGTAAGGAAGGGGTCAGTTGAGAATAGTGCCATGATTCCTGCAAAATGGATTGTAGTGTTTGTTCCCTAGTCTTTCATTGACAGTCTGTTTGTCCTCTCCAGGCACGAGTTGCTAATGTGAATAGAGGCTAGCATTTCTGTGAGGTCATTTTCAGAATAAACAGACATGTAAACAGATGATGACAGACCACAGGGGCAGTTGCTATGACAACAAGACATCATCCATCATAGCAACCTGTGGGAATGAGCAGGGTCTGGCAGGAGATCCAAAGATCCAGTGGCGGGGACCTGAGCAGACCAACATAGGCCAGCACCAACCCCCCGGCATGTTTACCATATAGAGGTATGCCAGGAACCCTGGGCCAAGCTCAGGGCCCGGGATGGAGTTGGAACCTGCAGAACTCTAAGCTCTACCTGTCTCCTTAGAGGGCAAGCCCATAGCTGTGCCAAAAGTGGTGACTGGGAAACTGGCTCCTTAGGGAAAGAGGGAGAGACCGAGGGAGGGAGAGAGCTCTGTCCACACATGCATCAGGGCTCCGCTGCTGCTGGGAGCAGAGATGCCAAATATAGTGCCTGCATCATCTTCGATACCTGCAGACACTGGGAAGGAAAGGAGGCTGTTAGGAAGAAGCCTGCCTTTCTAATCACAAGGGCTCTCACAAGGGCACAGAGGACAGCGGCAGCGTCCACCACCTGCATAGCCAGGTGCAGTGTTCACCGTCTCACTGCAAGCGTGGGGCAGGGCCATGGTGGCAAAAGAGTTGTCTTTGGCTTACTCCATGGTGGACGATGGTTCAGCTCGCTTCCTGGCAGCATAGCCTCCCCCTTCTGGCTTGGAGAAGGCTGGTTTGTGGTTCTGAGTCGGTGACTTTCCTTGAGCCACTTCTTCCTTTCTCTTCCTGTGCCTGAGTGTGCAGGAGCAATTTCCTCTCCCACCAGCAGAATGGAGAGGAAGCAAAGAGAACATTGGTAATTTGTTGCTGGAATTTCTTGTCCTGCTAGGTCCCACTGCCAATTCAGCCCCAAATAAGCACACAGAGACATATATTACTTTATAAATTGTTGGCCGATGCCTAGGGCGTCTTACTGGCTAGCTCTCTCTTAATTAGTTATCCATTTCTATTAATCTATGTATTTCTTTGTAGTTTCATTTTACTGGAGAAGGGTCCAGACCTGTTACTCCTTCCTCGGCTACATGGTGTCTCTTGGTGGTCTCTCCTTGCCAGCTTTCCTGGAATTCTTCTTGTCTCTTAGTCACACCTATCTTCCTGCCTCTACTGGCTATTGGCCAAACAGTATTTTATTCATCAACAAATAAGAGAAACATATGTACAGAAAGATATCCCCCATCACCCCCCTCTTCTCAACCATGAGCCATCACTGCTTCTGACTCGATATCCTGGAAGTGACGTCTGTAGCCAGCAACTCTGGCCTCCTGTTGCATCTCCTAGGCTATAAATTATCCTACTGCTTTGATTTTCATTGACCCAGTCTCCCTTCTCTCTTCCTACAGCTGGGCTCACACCCCTGCCATGTATGTTTTCAGCCAGATTAATATTAAGTCAACAGCCTCTTTTCCACTGAAGTTCAAGACTTGAGGTTTTTAGTAAGGACCCCAGTCTGGCCCCATCTTCCCTAAATCCCATCTGCCTTCTTTTCTCCTGGTCATCCAAACTATACCCTCTGCCCTGTAATTTTTCTTTTCTATCTCCCTTTACCCTATTAAATCATAAGCTTCGTGGGGACAGGGACCTGCGATCTTCTCGGCACCCTGAATTGTGCCTGTGACATCATACATGTTTAAGAAAGATTTGTGACCGGGTGCAATGGCTCACACTCGTAATTCTGGCACGTGGGGGGGCTGACGGAGGATGCCGAATGTTTAGGGCCAGCCTGGGCTACTGAATGAGATCCTGGACCAGAAACCAACAAGAGACGGTGAAGTGTTTGTTAAATATGTAAAATTAATCATCAAATGCAGCTCAGATGGCTGGGGGATGGAATATCCTTGAAACGTGAGCCCATAGGTTTAAGATATCTTTATTCAGATAAATACCAGCCAAATGCAAGCCAGAGCATGCCCAGGGCAGCCGAGCAGCGAGACCATGGAGAAGGGGCTTCCATCTGCTCTGAGGCCCCTTAAGAGCCCATCCTGACCTCACCTTGACCACACCTGTAGCCAGCCTCTAACAGGCGTGGCTTACTGTCCCCTACATATCCTTCGGGAGTTTTGGAGTTTGCACTTTACAAGTTGAATTCGTTGAGTGTAGACCCCTCAAGAAGAAGCCTGTTTGAATGACTCAGTTTTACCCTGTGTAGGAGGAATGATCTTGGCCTTGGGGAGGAAGGAATACCAGGTTAAACACACTCCTAGCTGCAGTTTATTCCAGATCCATGGCGAGAAGAGCTCAGCAGAAAGGGACTTTGTGTGTCTCCAAATTGCTTCCCATTAGGGCGGGAAAATGCTGCCGGTCTGCGCTCTGCATTAGTGGTATCGAGGCTGCTCCGTGTTCCGGAGATTGAGAGATACGGCTTTGAAAGGGTCTGATTCATCCAGCCATTGTTCAGGACGACTGGCGGGTCAACCCTGGTGGTAGCTTCTGATAGTGATCGACAACTAATTATAATGGAGACCCGGTTTTATGTTAGGGCTTTGCAGAGTCGTGAGGAGCCCTGGGCATCATGTGTGCTCGCTCTTACTCTGCTCTCCTGTCCTCTATGTTGACTTGTGGTAATCCAGCATGGAGACCTTAGTACAGGTCACAGAGTTATGCTGGTGGGAGGCTTTTCCTAAATGCACCTTGGTTTTTATAGTGTTTGTGGCTTTTTTTTTTTTCTTTCCAGAGGTGGCTTTTTTATAAATTCTTCAGATTTCACTCTGTAGTAACACTTACGAGTATGGTGCAGAGAAAGGGTACGATGGCCTGTTCTCCACAGAGCTTGTGTTCTGCCTTAGCCTGGACAGCCATCAGAGAGCATCTGTCTGTGTATGTTTCTTGAAGCCTGCTGGACCAGAGCTTAGTCACTGGCATTACCAGCTAACACTGATGTGGCCCCTGGGCAAATAGCCTTATTTACTTGTTTAAGAAACACCTATATTGCACTTAACTGCTTACCTGGCACAGTGCTCAGCCAATGTTAAACACACTTAATTTGCACGCCAACTTTGTGCGTGGCTGTTGTCATCATGTCCACAGGTAAGAAGAAAGAATGAATCAGATTCCCAAGGGAAGTTGAGAAGCCAGAGTTCCAAGCCAGTGAGTGCAGCCTTGGGTTCTCATTTTGTCCCTGACCCCTTCTGGGCCACCTTTCACCTGTGTTTGAACTTTGAATTTGTATGATGGAGACATTCATAGCTCGGCTGCCTTGAGACGGGATTGCCGTGAGAGCCATTGGCCCAGGAGCCCTGTTGAGTAAGAGGAGTACCGAAAAACTACACGAGGAGCTGGAAGCTGCTGGATCACTAGGGAAGCCGGCCCGTGGGACTGGATGAGATAGCAGGTCCTGACCAAAGTCTCCGAATTTGGTTCTGCCCATGGTGAGAATCTAGAAGTTGGGTAACTTTCATTACAAACTCCAGGGCTGGTAGAGCTGAGGAGCAGGAAGGTGGACTAGCTTGGCACCAGATGACTGTATTGTTGAGTTGGACACATCTGGAGTAGTCAGTCCAGCATTCAGACTGAGCAGCCAGAGGCTGTGGAGCTCCTTGCAAAGGCCTGGCCAGCCAGCAGCCACTTCCGGCCCTGCAGATTCCTGATTAACTTTCCATATTGTCTTTTTGTTCGTTCTCTTTAGAAATTCGCTCCCACACCTTCCTTCCATTGGATTTCTAGAAATACCCCGCTTTTCATGACTCACTGATTGAACATATCCTGTTTGGGGAAGCGTACAGAGGAATTTCAGAGCGGGCATGCTGACTGCCAGTGATAAGTGGTGCAGGCAGGAGCCTAAGAGACGGCTCTCCCGGCCTCCTCCAGGGCCCCAGACAAGTGGTGCACCTTCAGGAGCAGTCTTTTACTTTCAGCTGATATATCCATGGCAATTTCCCTCTTCCGTTACAGTAGGGATCCACGTGTGGCTATAGTGACTAATGGTCGACTCAATCAAATTAGAGTCGGGGCCTGGAGTTTGAACCTGGCTGGGTGGGATGACCTTTTGAACCACACAGCTGGCCTGCTTTCTTGGTGCCAGGATCATATCATGGAGCAGGGAGGGGCTGTGTTCCTGGGGACAGAGTTGCTGTGAGAGCCTCACGTGTGAGAGGAGGCAAAGGAGGCCCCGCAGCTGTGGCAGTAGTGCATACGGAGCACAGAAAGAATGCCAGTTAGTCTTGTCTTTGGATGCTTTGATTTTGCTCATGGCTTGTTGTTACTTCGAAAACTGGTCGCCAAGACTGGGTGTGTAATTTGTGCCAAAGCAATTCTCTTTTGTATAGCCAGAGGCCCTTGGCAGGCTGATAGGAAGCTCCTATGCTGGGGCAGGGAGCTCAAAGTAAAGGAACAGGAAGAAAAAAGCTGGGGCAGGCTCAGGCATGGGGGAGGCCATGATGTATTGAAGACACGGGGTGAGAACTTTCTGAGTGTTGAGATGTCGGTCTTGCTGAGTGGCAGTGTAGCTAAATAGGCTGTTAGGATGGCACTGAAGAGGCAGTTGGCCATTTTTGTCAGGGGCTTTGAATCCATTGGTGCCACAGAGAGGTATCTGTAGAAAATGGTTGAAAGTCAAGCTGCTGGAGCCTCCCCATAAATGGTGAAGGGGTTAGCACTAGGCAAGAGCATTGCTGCTTAACCTGGGCAGCTGCGGTTTAGAGGGACTCGTGGCAAGGTCTGGAAACATGTTTGAGGGCCATGACCTAGGGTGAAGGATGCTTCTGGCATCTAGTGGGTGAAGCCAAGGATGTTGCCAAATGTCCTGCAGGGCATGAGCATGCCTTGGCCACAAAGAACCTCTCAGTGGCATTAATTCTGAGGTCCAACGACTCTGATCTGGGAAGTTTGGAGGGTGGGCTATGTTTTAAAGGGTGTCTTCTGCACCCAAACTTCACATGGGTCCTAGATCCTTGGAGAAGAGAGGAGAGGGTCTTAGTGGGTCTGAGTGTGTGAGTGTGTGTGTGTGTGTGTGTGTGTGTGTGTGTGTGTGTGTGTGTGTCTTATACATTCATGTGTGTTTGAATATGTGCTGTATGCATGTTTATGTGTTGGGCATGCACATGTGTGGAGGCCAGAGGCTGCTGTTAGGTGTCTTCCTTGATTGCTTCCTAATATATACTTGTATATCTATATTAAAACTTGTATATAATTATTTTATCTTGTTTTATTTTTGAGACAGAGTCTCTTTCTCAGTGACCTGGGGTTCGCTGATTGGTGAGACTAGCTGACTGGCAAGCTCCAGAGATTCACCTGTCCCTTCCTTCCCCACAGTAGTTACGGGTGTACGCCACCACAACTGGCATTTGGTGTGGGTGCTGGGGATCCAAACTCAGGTCTCCTGCTTTAGTGGGAAGTTCTTCACCAACTGAACATCTCTCCTAATTTTATAAGCTGTGAAGTGTGTAGGTGATTAAGTGCCACGGGGCAAAGACCATGGCTTCAGGCTACTTGGTGACATTAAGTCTGTGGAGACCTTCAGGGGTTTGGGTTAAAATGCTGCTTCTCTCAGACTCCTCACACAGCTCTACTCTTCTTCTTATTTTTATTTACGTGTGTGTGTGTGGTGTGTGTGTGTGTCTGTGTGTGTGTGTGTGTGTGTCTGTGTGTGTGTGTGTCTGTGTGTGTGTGTGTGTGTGTGTGTGTGTGTGTGTGTGTGTGTGTGTGTGTACATGTGCCTGTAGCCACTGAGCCACCTCGCCCACTCCTATATTCTCATCTTTGCCTACGTTATTATTTTTTCTGTCTTTTAAACTTAAGATGTGCCCAATACCAAATGTATTTTGGGGACTATGTTTTGATATCTTCCTTTTTGTGCTAAGAAGATTAATAAAACTAAGACTTATATAAAGAGCTAGAACTTAATTTAATTTTATGATTATGAAAACATTCTTAATTCAGTGTTTACCAAGTAGGAGGACTTTATCAGAGCGCCAAAGGGAATTTAAAGATTGCTGGAGTTAATTTTAAAAAATTAAAAGCTACTATATCATCACGTGTGTGTGTGTGTGTGTGTGTGTGTGTGTGTTCGCGCGCGTGCGCTTGTGCATGTGTGTGCTTAAGGGAGATAATACAGTGCGTTTTACCTGTCTTTTTTTTTTTTGAGTCAGGGTCTCTGTAGATGAGGTTGGTTTCAAATTCTCAAGGCTCCCACCTCAGCATCACCATACAGTTGGTTATTATTATTTGCTTTCTTTTCTTAAGATTAAAAAGAAAGATTTATCTATTTTATAGTGTGGGCATGAACATTTTGCCTTCATGTATGTATGTGTACTGCATTCATGCTTGGTGCCCACAGAGAGCAGAAGAGTTAGGGATAGCTGAGAACCAGGGTCCTCTGCAAAGGGCAGCCAGTACTCTTAAGCACTGAGCCAGCCCTCCTGCCCCCCCACTCCCCCAATACTATTTTCTTTGGTCTCTTTGTCTTTGCCGCCTTCTATGCCAGGACAGGCTTATTTGTTTCTAAGTCAGCGCTGACTGCTCCTGGTCTACGTTCCCTTTAATGCTCTGCATTATACAGACAAGAACTTGATCTGTATCTGCCTCCGAGAGAGCTGTGCAGGGTTTGTGAGCCAGAGCTGAGTGTCAGCCAGTTCCCCCTGAGCCATGTGGGTGCAGACAGGGCTGGGGTAGGAGGTGGTTAGGTGCCTGACCATAGGGAAGGGGTGGGAGGGACAGTGTGGACAGGAGGAACAGTCTGACCTCAGGCTGTGGGGGCTGAGGAAGAGGCGGAGTCCAGGAAAAACCCCTTTCTGGTTTGAGTGGGTGGACAGTTTAAAATTGTAAAGAAAGAGGAAAAAGTCCATCTTCAGCATGCTCTGATGGTTAAAGCTTTTCAAAAAGTCAGTGAAAATGGAGAAGTCTGAACAGGCTGGTTTAGAACATTTCTCACCAATGTAAATTTTACATGAAATACTCTTGACACTTTTGGCCGGACGAAGTCGATTCTGCTTATTTCTAGCCTCTGGGAAGAAGCCTGTGCTTGGTCTCAGCGGTGGCTAGAAGGCTTGATGGTGAGGCTGCACTTGCTGCTGGCCTGGAAGAGTACCCTGCAGCCCACAAGCTTCCTTCCTCTGACAGAGTGGCTGTTTTAAGATGCTCTATGTTTTCACAATGCACAGGTAGTTGTGAGCATAGTGTGTGCCCATTCCAAAGCAAGAATGCTGGGCAAGGTAACAGTGTTGAAGGTAAGGTTCAGGGTCTAACCTGTGGTTCCAGCAGTTCTGCAGACAGGTGTGTGTTCCAACTGCTCCTTCCACACAGGGAGGCAGTTGGGATAGGGAGGATTCACAGGTCTGCTGAGATTATATGGATCAGTTTGTTAGTTACATATATAAATTACCAATTCAAATTATAGGCCGTTTTGTATTTGTTACATCTAAACTACCATTTTTGGATCTTTGGCAGGAATGTGTATGCTATCTTGGGCAAGTCCTTTTCTCTGCAGGAGCCTCCGTTTCCTTAATATGACGTCACAGAACGAGGCTTCTGGAATCCCCTCGGCTTGTATGACAGGTTGAGTCCTAACACTGAATGTCTATCTTTTTGTTGGTCCTGGGTCTCACCCTTCAGACAGTCATCCTGCCTCAGCCTCCGTGAGATTCGAGGCCTTAGATACTACACTTGATGGTGATGGTGGCTCGAAGCTGGAAGATGCTGCTGCTCATTCACTTTTTAAGGCCTTCGTGGAGCCCCAGCTTGCATATGTAGCTTCGCAAAAGCTAGAAGTCCTGCATCCTTTGTATTATTTCAGACCCCTTACCCCGGGACCTCTGCTGACTCACATCGGGATGGGGTGGGGGACTCCACTGCTTTCTGGAGTCAGGGAGTAAGTTCATGTAGCATCGCAGGAGTGAATTCACACTGCTGCATTGCTTGGGGATGACCACAGCTGGGCTTCAGCCTGTTTGCTGTGAAGTAGTAAGACATTTGTTTCCTTTCTCACAACCCTTTATTTTGTGGTATAATTTATGTGCATTAAAATGCACCATTTTTGACTTTGAGAGTGCTCTTTGGGAATCACTACTATAATTATTCTATAGATGTGTCCATCACCTTAAAGAGCCCTGTTGTTGGCTTGGTGGTTTCCATAGTGATTTGTAGACTGCTTGGTGTTTTCCACATAGATGATCCCTGTCTTTTTCAGACACCATGTTTGACTCCTTCCTTTCCAATCTGTTTGCCCTTTCTCTTTCCCTCTTGCTGCCCTGAATTTTTGTGTTTGGAGAGTGGGGATGGGTTATTGCCCCTGTCTGTGCCCTTCACTGCCCCCTGCCTTAGCTGCCGGGCTCCTGTGGCTGTGCCTCCACGGTTTCTCTTTCCTTGCTAGAGGGCCGAGTTTCTGTCATGAATGGGTGTTTCATTTTGTCAGATGTTTCTTTTGCACCAGCTGAGCTGACCATATGGTTTTCCCTTTTTAGCTTGTTAGTGTGGTGAGCTACATTTCTAGAAGCTGCCGACTCTGTGAAAGCCTTATGCGTAGGGTAGGCTCAGGGTCTGTGGCGTTGTCATGTGGTGTTTGGGGATTCTTCAGCTATATAGTACATTCAGAGTTACTGACATCAGCTATTCGGTGGGAATACTCACTCGTGGGGTCTGAGCTGTTGAATTAAGACTGTGGCTGTTTTGTTGCTTCAGTGCACTTTAGGTGAAGTGATGGGGTATGTGTGTGAGAAAGAGAGGAGAGAGAGAGAATATGTGTGAGAGTCTGTGTGAGAGAGGGAGGGAGAGAGACAGAGAAACAGAGGGGGGGGCTAATTATTATCACATCTCAAGGATATAAGTAGCATCCATTTCCTTTATTTTACAAATGAGGAAGCTGAGGCCCTGCCTCCTGGAAGGTCAGAGAATTCTATTTCCCCTGACAGTAGCAGAGTTGCCATTCAAGCACCAACCATTTTGACACATGTGAGTGGCACCAGAATTCACTAATAACTGTATCTTTATTTGGTTTTTCTTTCTTTCTTTTTTTCTTTTTCTTTTTTCTTTCTTTCTTTTTTTTTTTTTTTGGTTTTTCAAGACAGGGTTTCTCTGTGGCTTTGGAGGCTGTCCTGGAGCTAGCTCTTGTAGACCAGGCTGGTCTCGAACTCACAGAGATCCACCTGCCTCTGCCTCCCGAGTGCTGGGATTAAAGGCGTGCACCACCAATGCCTCGCTTGTATCTTTATTTGAATAGAGCCAACTGAACAGGGGCTTAAGTAACCTCCCCAGTGGCCTCAGAACTGTAGAGGCAAAGGTCTCCCGTTGCTGAGTTGTGTTCTTTGCCGTGGCCTTGCTGCCACTGGAAGGGTTGTGGGAAGGAACTGAGTCAAGATGCAAAACAAACCAGGTGGTTTTCTAGCATGATTCAGATGAGGTTTTCAGAGTCAGTCCGCATAGACATGTCTACATTTATCAGAAAAAGTGCAAAATCACATTCCAGAGTGACCTATTGTGAGCTCACTTACTTATCTTTTATGATAACAGCCTTAATTCAGTCATGTCCTGGAAGGGACTGCCTCCATATCAAGTAATGATCCTGCAGAATCTTGGCCGGACCATTGCTGATCTTCGTGCTTGTGGTTGCTTTGAGTGGCAGGTGGTTTTCCTGCTGAATGGTGGTCAGGTTACTGCCCTGTGTGCCGGGCGATGGGTGATTCTGAGATGCTTGTATGGGGTTGGAGTATATGTATCTGTACCTGAAAACAAAGTTGATTGACTTCATGCTTGTACATAAAAATACTGTAAAAATATCCAATTTTGGACACATATACCTTCTAGTCAGCCGACATAATTAAGCATCTACCGTATGTCAGTCACTGTGAAATGTAGTTAAGGGAGGAGTCTGAAGGGAATGGCATGTTGATATAGACCTCAGAGGATGATCCTATGGCAGAAAACAGGAGAGGAGCAGGGCCTTTGTCACTGGATGGACATTTGTGGATTTCAAATACCCTTCTGCTATTGGGTAGCTCTGTGCTCCCGGACCAGGAGCCTCCGTTCATTTGAATTTTCTCATAGACACAGAACTGAAGGTCTGTGTGTCCTTCGGAGGCATCTGGCAAGAGTGTCTTCCTGTCTCAGAAATGAGGCTGGAGGCCCCGGACTCTCCTGGAATGACACGTTCATCCTGGCCAGACAGCAGGGTGAGTGGGTGTCTTTGGACCATGGCCTCTTGGGAGCTAGCATTGGTGGGTCACAGATGGAGATCTGGCCCGGGCCACAGGAGGCACAGGCTCAGGGCCTTCTTATTGTCAGCTACCCTCACAGAGCTGACACAGTCGTGTTTGGTGGCAGTTTATAGAATAGTGAACTGGGGTTTACAGGAATCTATGATGGTCACACATAGGGAAACAGGATGTTCAGACTGTGAATAGACCCAGTTGGATGGTGAAGCAGCTGTCTGGTGTTGAGATAGTATGACTCTTGGTTCTCTGGGCCAGTTTGGAAGCTGTAGGGGAGAAGAGCTGGTGATCAGACAGGCCACTGTTAGACATAAACTCAACATCTGTGACCCCTCTGAATGAGGTGAGGCTCAGGAGAGAATCTTTGGCTGACCACCATTTTGACCTTTTCTGTTTTGTCTGCTCCAGCTCTTCTTAATCTTCTTAATTAGTGGCAGGAATTTTCTCCCTTTGGGCAGCAGGATGCTAACAGGGTAGACTTTGATTGTGCGATGGAGGTCCTAGAGGCTGTTAAAATTGGTTTGAGACCTTTGCATTTATTCCCTCATGCCTAAATACCACAAATGGCAAAGAACAGAATTTTGTTCTAAAAATAAAAAAAAAAGGCATACTGTATGCATGTATAGAAATGTTCCCGTTGAAACCCACTAATTTGTACAATTAATATGATTGAATAATTGTAGTTTAGAAACCAGTGAAAGAAAAGGAGGCGTGAGTGGCTTGTGTGCTTGCTTCATCTGGGGCTACCCCCAATGATGGCTGTAATATTGTTGAGGGGATGCAAATGAGGGTTGGGTGCATTGCGTAATGATTAGCACTCTGGACTGTGGGGATGCTAATGGTCTAACAGACGTCTTTGCTTTGGTTTCCAAGAATAGGAATGCTCTGCCCTTGGCGGAACCTTGGAGTTTAGGGTAAGGCACAGATTATAGTCACTGTTGGTGTAGGAACTCAGAGGGAAACTGTGACTCAACCAGGGAAGTTGCTGTTAAAGATCATATTTTATCTTAAAAGGCAGCTGCTCGATGTGTTATGCAGATGAATTTAATTAAAATACTTCCCAGCTCTAGGTTGGTAGAAGAAGATCAAAGATATGTGTTTTTGCAAGAGAGATCTAGAGCTAAATTGAAGCTTGTTTCGTTATTTTACCCAGATTAAGGTGAGTCAGAATCTATATAGGTGGGTAATCCTAGTGTGTATTCGTCATTCATTTCTGTGTAAGCTTGTTTATTCACGGAGCCATTTAGATTATGACCCTAGTCACCCAGGATTCTGCACTTGTGCCTTCTAGTGTTCACAATCTAGTGTTGAGACAGAAGAGGTTGAGATAGCAAGTAATGTGGCCAGCTGGTTGTCGAATTTTGGCCTCCCCCACCCTTCCCCTATCTCCCCCCCTCCCCAGACAGAAGCAGGGATGTATGCTTTTATGTAGTAACTATATAAACTTTTCTTTGGCAAATTGGTAGAAAATTACGTTTACAATAAAGCCTTCTTAAAAGAATTGTAATACATTGAAATTTTACATATTGGGGACCATTATTGAGTCATTAAAACCAGGATCTAGTTAAAATGCTTGCCTTTGCTAGACTTACTGTATGCTAACTTACACAGGGTTCTATAAAATCCACAGATGAAATTCCAGGGTTCCCTGATGCATAGTAGACAGATAATTGGAGAAGGACACACACACACACACACACACACACACACACACACACACACACACTGCAGAGCAGTTTGTGGTACTTAGCACTCACAAGTGCTTAACACACTCTAGACACCAAATGGAGTCCAAGAATGTTTGAATGAAGCCCTTCTATAAGAGCTAGGGGTCTTAGTAAATGCTGTGTCAGGGGACAGAATTGCTCACCTGGGTTGTCACAGCTACAGTTGTAGCATAATGTCAACATTGCCTGTGACTGCCAGGTCCCACCTGGGCAGTGATTAGGCAGTGGGTTTATAGTCTAAGAATTTATAACTTAAGGCTGGGTATGCTGGCCCACACCATTAATCTCAGCACTTGGAGGCAGAGGCAGGTGAATCTCTGAGTTCCAGGATAGCAAGAGCTGAGGGGTGGTGGTGGTGGTGGTGGTGGTGGTGGTGGTGGTGGTGGTGGTGGTGGGACATACAGACAGTCAGACAAAGGAAAAACTTTCCCCTAGACCTTGTAGAAGGAATACCCACCCTATAAACAGTGTGGTTGCGTGACCTTCTCTCTGCCTAGAAAATTTCTTGCTTTATAGAATAACATTATGGTATATTTTACCAGCACTAACTGTACCTGTACCAGGGTAGGAATCAGTTGTAGGCTTTTATCTATGGCTCAGGAGGTCAAGTTATTTGGCTACCTACTCTGTTGCATTGTGGAAAAACCTGTGTGGTAGCATGTATGCAGTTCACGATGATAGGAGTCCGTGGAGGGTGGGTGTCCTTAGAGGGTGGATGTCCATGGAGGGTGGGTGTCCCTAAAAGGCAGATGTCCATGGAAGGTGGGTGTCCATGAAGGGTGGGTGTCCATGGAGGGTAGATGTCCATGGAGGGTGGGGTGTCCATAGCGGGTGGGTATCCATGGAGGGTGGTAATGGTATTGTGTTGCTAACAGGAGCTGTGCATGCTGGGAACTGAACTTTTCTGGGGCTTCCAGTCTGAGGAAGACTGGTCATAGCTTTGTTGAGTACTGTGTTTTTCCAGATCTATGGAGTGATTAGAGTGGAGCTGTTGTTGCTGGGCTCTGATGACACTTGGGGTGACTTTGGGGTTCCTGAAGCATGGCCAGCCTGCATAACTCTGGTCTTATCTGTGCTTCCTCAGGCTATTTACTGTGCTGGGTGTGGAGAGTTCTGTGCAAACAAACCCTAAAACCATTAGTCATGTATTTATTTCTGGTTGTTTGTCAAAGTGATGATGGTTCCCCTCTGCAACCTAAACTTAGTTTCCAAATCTTTTTTTAAAAATGTGTCTTACTCAAATGTCACTTTCCTTCCCAAGTAACACCCTTCTCATTCATTCCTTCAGTCACCAAATGCTTAGCTGCTGCTGCTATGCCAGTGAGAGAGCCTTCCTGGAGGGCTGGCCATGGATTCTGCCTTTGTTTCTGGAACCTGTCACTGTGGTACACCATGTGTTTGCTGGTCCATATCTCTCCACTGGAATGACACTTGGCGTACCCCGTGGGACAGAGCCTTTGCTTCTTGTGTCTTAGAGGCTAGCACACGTAACAGTGCCTAGGTGGAACTTGTGCACAGTGAATGCTTTGCTGTGGTGGTATTTGGGACTCCGGTGCAAGAAAATAGACCCCCAAGGTTGATTGTGTGGTCACCAAAATATTAAGACTAAGCCCAGGGAAGGCATGGTTATTTTAGTTCACAGGGGTAAGGAGCTGTGTGGCCTGAAATGAGGGAGGAATCCAGTCACATGCTGAGAGACTTAGCTTGGGGCCTTGGCTTTGTCCCTGGGTCTTTACATTTAGAGAAAGAAAGAGAGAGTGTGTGGGGGCGGGAATTCTAAGATCTCAAAAAAAAGTCAGACTTTTAAATAAAGATTTATTATTTTTGTTTTATGTGTATGAGCATTTTGCTTGCATGTATATAGTGCACCGTATGCATGCCTGGTGCCTGCAGAGCCCAGGAAATGGTAGATCTCTTGGAACTGGACTTATGGATGGTTCTAAGACAGACATCTTCAGGTCTTCAGCACAGTGCACTTTGAGATTTTCTACTTGATATTCTTGATCTTGTTTGCACCCAGATTGCTCAACCCACCCTTGGTCCTCAAGAGAAGGTGATGGTCTCTACGCAAGGCTTCTTGCCCTGGGATTCTAGTGCTGGGATGGCAGCGTGAACTGCACCTCAGCTAAGGAGACTCACATGCCCTTCTCTGGAATGGCCGTCATCTTGGACTGATTTCAATTGGCCAGATGCTCTGGGAGTCTCAGATGTTGTGCACTCCAAATTTGCTGGGTGGATCAGTTTAGCAATTTGCCTGCCTAAAATGATATTGGCCTCAAGACCTCATTGCCTCAGGGATTGTTTTCTACCACAGCTTATAGCCTTTCGATTTGAGTGTTTTGTGGACATGCTGGTGGCTTCTGTTAAAATAGTCAGCGTGTTCCAGTGGAAGGAATATGGATGCTCGACACATCAACTTGTGCATCTGGACTTAGAGGGTCCTTTGGTCCCCAGAGTCCTCATTCAGAATTTGAGGATGCTGCTAAGTCATCAGTGAAATGAAAGTGGCTTGGGCAATGCATAGGCCAATGCGAGACCCAGAGGAGGTGTTCAGAGCACGTAGCAGCCATCTCTTTTAGTTTGTGCGTACTAACAGTTCCCAGCCTTGGTAGGTTGTCTTTACTCCTAATGTTGTGTCTCTTAAATTTAAAACCCAGTATCAAGCTTGGTGGAACCAGACAGCTGTCACTCCCTGGCCATCTTCTTCTCTTCTGTCCCCACCCCACTCTGATAACCTCTCCATGATGTGTGTCCTCCAAGCTTTTAGTCATAATTATGCTCCACTTATCCAGAGGTCAGACTCTTAGCAACCTCTGCCATCTGGAAGGTTTCCCTGAACCCGACAGAAAAGGCCCATGAGCTCAGCTGCCCCGGAGTCTCACCCGGGCTGATGGGACAATATCCAGCTGACAGCAGTGAGAGGTGGCAGGTGGCAAAGAAGGCGGACACTGCGGAATGGGCTGTTTTTGAACCCCACACTGACATTGAGACCAAGCCAGTAACCTTCCAAGTTAGAATCCTTGACTCATCCAGAAATCCTGAATATTGAGATGGTGTTGAAACCTTTTCTATAGACACCGGACACACACGGAGTACACAGATACGCACGCAGGCAAACCACCCAGACTAATAAAACAAATCTAAAAAGGAAAGAAAACAGGAGACTATAAAATCTTGGATTTCCAATTACATATTTTGTTTGTTTGTTTTCAAAAATCAATTAGTGGGGCTGGGGAGATAGTCAGTGGGTAAAGGCATTTGTTGTCCAAGCCCGATAACCCAGAGTTCAGATACCCAGAACCTAAAGAGCTGGATGCAACAGAGTGCACCTTTACTCTCAGCCCCGCACCCTGCAGTGAGATGGGAAGTGGACATGAGAATTGCTCTGGAGCTCATGGGCCAGCTAGCCTGGAGTATCTAGTGATGCAGACATGGCAGAAACAGTAAGAGAGAGCATGTCTCCAGAGGGTGAAAGAGGAGACTTAACCCCACAAAGCTGTCCTCTGGTCTCCACATGTGTGCCCCCTCTCCCCAAAACACCTCTCGGTATCTTGCTGTACTTCATCTGGATAATTGATGTCTATGAAACTTCATTATTTTAAGTATGGGCAGAAGTACTAGGATATGGAAGAAAGACAGGCGTGAGAGTCACTCTCAGTCCTGCCATTGTTGGTCAGCTGCCCACCAAACACTGGCCTTTGGGATTCTGACTTCCCCATCTGTGCAGCCATTTCTGCACCTCTCCTGGGGTTGCGCTCAGAGGTGCAAGCCACTCTGGTGTGGGAATCCCTTCCACTTCTCCTACTTGCCCTGCCACCACTTCCACTCATGACTCCTGGTCAAATACTTGTTAAATTTTCTTATCTTGGACTTGTAGATTAAATGCTGTGTTGATTGGCAGTTAGGCTGGCCTTCATGTACTGTCACAGAGACTACTCCATGCTCCAGAACCCGAAAGGATATGCTGTGTGTTAAAGAATGCAATTCCACCTGTCCACAGCATCTTAAAAGCCTAGATTTTCAGGTTTCTGGGTGATTTAATCTTCGTATCCATGTGAACAGATTGCATGTTTTGAGCTCATAAGGGCTAAGAGGTTGTCACTTGGTCAAGGTCATACTGGTGGACCCAGACTGGCCCTCAGGGTTGGGTCTTTTTTTGCTCTGTCACCAGAGCAAGTGCTGTCTGATGCTGTGTTTCCCTGCTGCAAAGTTCCACTGTTAACCTTACTCCACAAGGCCTTTAAGTACAGAGTGAACTTGGAGCGAGGCTGATCTTGTACCAAGGTTGGGACTTCAGCCCTGCCTTAGCCTCCTTGCTCCTGCCTCATTCTGCCCTCACAGCTCAAGGGAATGGCTCTGCCTTCCTTATTCGGAAGTTTCATTTCTGTGATGATGCTGTGTCTAATGGTTCCGTCCTTCCAAACTCCAATCACACACTTGGGCTTAACCTTGTGTTCAGCTGGAGAGCCATTTCTGGTGATTCATAAGGCTAAGGCTGCCGTAAGCACTTCCTGAGAGCCAGCCCAACGTGTTCTAGAGCAGCAGTTCTCCACCTGTGGGTCGAAATGACCCTTCACAGGGGTCACCTAAGACCATTGGAAAACACGGATAATTACATTACGATTCATAACAGTAGCAAAATTGCAGTTGTGAGGTAGCAACGAAAATAATTTTAAGGTGGGGAGTCACCGCAACATGAGGAACTGTATTAAAGGGTCGAAGTGTTAGGAAGGGTAAGAACCACTGTTATAGAGGAAAGCCGTTACTGAGGTCAGAGATGACGCTGCAAGAGGAAATGGCAGGTGAACCCATTACCTGGATTGCATGTCTGATTTACTAGGGTGAGGCTGTATAGGTGGCAGCGGATGAAAGGTCACAGAGATTGTCAACCCCTAGTAGAGGCTTATTTGTCCCTGCAGGCCAGTGTTGTGGGACTAGCTGAGTAACTAGTCCCACATGCACTGGCACTTCCAGGAGAGGCAGGCTTAGGGAGGTACCATCATCGGTGTACATGGGAGTGTGGCCAGAGGGGTCATCCTGCAAACACTGCCTGTGTTCCCAGGTTTTGTTGTAGGTTGGTCTTGTTGAAGGCCAGTGAGGACTCTGGACTATTGGGCTGTACCTGTGTCATCAAAACAAACACCATGGGTCATGGTGGAAGGACAGACAGATGCAGGATTTGACATCTAATCTGGATTGGCACCTGTTAATTGGAAAGTTTAGTTATTTTTTTTAAGATTTATTTTTACTCTGTGTATGTATGCGCATGTGTGTACAGTGTGTGTGCACATTAGTGCAGGTGTCCACGGAGGCCAGTGTTGTACAGGCGGCTGTGAGCTGCCTAGCGCGCTAGGAGCCAAGCTCTGGTCCTCTGCAAGATCAGTCCGCACCCTTAATGCAGAGCCATCTCTCCAGCCCTGCATGTTTACTTTTATTCTTGAGCCTTGCTTTACCCTCGAAAGTGCCATAACCACCTTGCATGTCTGTTATGAAGCTCTCATAACGCACGTGATCTTGGGGCGGAAACACTGCCTTCGTTACTGTCTACTATCCAGCCAGAAACAAAGGGCATTTAATCTTTCAACATTTTTTGTTTTGTTTTTGCGTGTATATTGTGTGCCTTTAGATTAGTTTATAGGCACCTGCACATGTAGGAGCCTGCAGAGGTCAGAAAAGGGCATCAGAACCCCTAGAACTGGAGTTACAGAGTTGTGAACTGCCTCATGTGTGCTGGGAGCCAAACCTGTATCCTCCGCAAGAGTAGTAAGTGCCTTTTAGCCGCTGAGCCATCTCTCCAGCCCATATTTAATGCTTTTATCTCCTGGTGCCTGTATAGAGGTCAAATGACAACCAGTGGGAGTCAATTCCTTCCTTCTACCATGTGGGTGGGTGTAGGGGTTGGAACTCAGGTAGTCAGGCTTGGCACAAGTGCATTTAGTCACCGAGTCATATCGCTGGCTCAGTCATCATCCTTTTGTAATAAATCAGGTGCATTTTGGGAAGTACCAACTAATGGGAAGGAGTTAGGGTGTCAGCGTGCAGAACACTACACAAGAGGTAGGGCTGGCTCCCTTAGTGTCATGAAAGCCTTTACATGGCATATAAATGCTGACAGCTGTCCTGTGGAGAGAGACATCAGAGGGGCCAGACCAGGCCACCGACGCTGAGACCCTGCATGACCGAGCAACATGATGGAGGATAGGCCATTTGAAAGAACTGACAGACCGGTATATTTGGGAAACATTTTCAAAGGCTTAGTAAGATGCTAAGAATTACGCCCAGTCTGCAGCCCCCTGCCAAGTGCCTCGACTTTTAATAGTTCATTACAGCCCCCAGAAATCACCAGAGCTTCCTGTCCTTGACCCCAGCTTGTCCCGAGATGCCAAAGAAATGACAGTTGTTTTTTTGAAAGTTAAAGAAGTTAAACAAATGGCTTCCTGGAGATATGTTCTATACACAATATAATTTGCCCGTTTTAAATATTCATTCGGAGAGTTTGCTTGAGCATCTCATTGTGTAGCCACCTCTACAGTGACCACACATAGTTATCCTCAGAACTGCCCCTCTGCTCCCTGGAGATGGGTCCCCTACTCTTGCCCTGGCAGCAGGTGCTTTTTGGTTGTGGGCTTTTTGTTTTGTTTTGTTTTGTTTTTGTTTTTGAGTTTTATACAATGAACTCATGGTACATGGCCCCTTCCCCTGAGCTTAATACATTTCGGTCATCTGTCCACATCGCCTGCACTCTTAGACCCCTGTGTTTTATTGCTGAGCACTGTTCTGTGGGTATGCCATAATTTTAAAATCAGTTTTATTAAATGATGGGCAGTTAAGGTTTTCCTAGATTTTAGTTGTAATGAGTAAGAGCTTCTGGGAACATGCAAGTTCAGGTCTTTGTGCAAGCAGATGTTTCTTTTTTCTTATTTTCTTTTTGTGACAGGGGGCTGGCCCTGAGTTTGTCACTGTTACTCCAGAGGTCGGACCCACAGGCATGCACCGCCATGTTCAGAAGATGTTTTATTGTTATCTTGGGTAAACAGTGAGATTGGTGCTAACTGTATTTAAGTTATTGAGATGCTGCCATTCTGTTTTCTCAAGCTGCAATATCATTTTCAATTTCACTCACAACACACAAGAGTTTCAGTCACTCCACCTCTGTGTCAGCAGTCTGTGTTATCGGCCAGTTTTGTCATTCTAGAGGTGTGCTGTGGAATATCATTGTAATTTAACTTACATATCCCTGGTAACCATGGTATTCAGCATTTCATGTTTTCACTGGCCTCTGGGCATTCTGTTTGATGTAGCTGTCTGAATGTATTTCGTGTGTATAGTCTTTTTATGAAGTGTATCACAGGAGTGGGGATGCTAAGGTATGGAGTGTCTCTCACTGGACGGGACTGTCAAGAGAAAGCGAATGTTATTCAGTATTTCTCAACCTCCCTACAGCTGCGACACTTTAATGCAGTTCCTCATGGTGTGACAACCCCCAACCATAGCATTGTCTTGTTGCTACTTCATCACTGTAATTTTGCTACTTTTATGAATCGTAATCGTAATGTAAATATCTGATATGCAACCCCCTAAAGGGGTCCTGATCCACAGGTTGCGAACCACTGGTTTAAGTGATGATAGTCCAAGACAAGTTTGCGAATGATGTAATGTACTCTGCAAAAGTGTCACAGATGTTCTGTGGGCCGGATTAAATCACCCTTACAGAAAAAATTTAAATGATTCATGGTCTGTGATTTGTTTTTAAAAAATTCTTAGCTGGGCAATGGCTGCACATGCCTTCAATCCCAGCACTAGGGTTGCAGAGGCAGGTGGATTTCTGTGAGTTCGAGGCCAGCCTGATCTACAGAGCAAGTTCCAGGACAGCCAAGGCTGTTACCCGGCAAAAAGCCTGTCTCAGAAAAAAAAAAATTGTAGGGGCTAGAGAGATGGATGGCTCCGAGGTTTAAAGCACTTACTGTTCTTCCAGAGGACCTGGGTTCAGTTCCCAGCACCCACACAACCTCTCTTTGTAGCCTCACTTCCAGGGGATCTGTCACTGTGTTTGGTCTCTGCAGGCACTGCACACATATGTGCACAAGAGTGCATGCAGACAGAATACCCACACATAAAAAATAAGATAAAGGAAACAGATTGAAAGTCTTCTGGCATTTTGAAAGAAATCCTGGACCTGGAAGGTCTCTGCATTGCTATGGGTTTGGCAGCTGGTTAGAGAACTCAGACCTCCCTTTGTCAGGGGTGCAAGGACTTGCCCAAGATTGCAAAAGTAATTTAGTGAGAACTAATGAGGCTCAAGGTTCCTAAGAGATTCTGTAACATGTCTACATTTTTTTTAAGCCTATAGTATCTCTAACAATAGTTGAAAAACTTCAAATTTGCATGCAGGTGCTAGTGAGATGGCTCAGTGGTTAAGTACTCTTGCAGAGGACTTGAGTTTGGTTACCAGCACCCACAATGGGTGCTCACGACCTCTTGTAATTCAAGCTCCAGGGTGATCTGGCCTCCAAAGGCACCTGCAGTCACATGCACACTCACGAATGTAATTAACTATTATAATAAACTTTAAAAAGACTCGCCTGCTAAGTCATGCATCCCCAGGCACGAGGGCCTACTACCTAAGTATTCAGACTCCTCTTAAGCCATGGGTGGAGGGGTGTGAGGGCATGAGATTCATTTGTATGCCTGTTGGCACACAGAGGATGTTGGGGGGACTTAGGAACTAGTTTGTAGTCTGGGATTGCTCCAGTTACACAGCTCTGCTGATATAATGAGGGTGCTATGTAAACAGATATGAAGTTGGGGAATAGTCAGTGTACAGCTAAAGTCACCCTAGTCAATGACACATTCACAGATGCTGATCCTTAGAGAGATTTGGGAGGTAATCTGGCCTAGGGTCCCTACAAAGACAGATTATCCCATCAGCCCAATGCATGTATTGATCACTGAGGGCCAGATGCATGCATGTTCCTAGGATGACGGAGACAAAGTTAGCAACTTGGTGATCTCCAAGGTGTTAAAAGTGTGTGTGTGTGTGCGTGCATGTGTGGTGTGGTGTGGTATGTCTGTCAATATGTTTGCTTGTGTGGTGTGTGTGTATGTGTCTGTCTGTGTATGTTTGTATGTGTGGTTTGTGTGTGTAGTGTGTGTATGTATGTGTCTGTGTGTATGTTTGTAGGTGTGGTGTGTGTGTGTCTGTGTGTGTGGTGTATGTGTATATGTTTGTGTGTGTGTGTGGTATGTATATATGCTTCTGTGTAGTGTTTGTATGTCTCTGTGTGTTTGTATATGTGGTGTGTATGTTTGTGTATATTGTTTATGTTTGTATGTATAGTGTGTATGTGTGTGGTGTCTCTGTGTGTGGTATGTTTGCATGTGTTTGAGTGTGGTGTGTGTATGTTTGTATGTGTGCTCTGTGTGTGTGTGTGTGTGTGTGTGTGTGTGTGTGTGTGTGTGTGTGTGTGTGGTAGCTCAGCACAGACAGCTGCCCTCAGAGAAGCTAATGCTTGCATTACAATCCACAGGTCATCCAGCAGGGACTCCTAGGTGCTTCTTGTCCAGTCCATTTACAATAAGGACCACAAGGACATGCTTCATGATAGACTTGAAACCAATTTCCTACTACTTCAGAGCGTTTCCGTTCTTTTAAACAAAGGGTGTCTGTGCCCATCTGTTCCTATTTATTTGTGCAACTCCGGCTTGTTCTGTCTTATGTAATTCAAAGACTACTGAAAGCATGGTGTGGGCCACTGGCACCCTGCTGCTAGTTCCAGGAGAATGGTACAGCCTCTGTGTTCTCACTGATGCTGCTTGGAGGACCGGATGTCACACATTTGAACAATTCCTGTTCTATCGAGTGCCTCTGAATCCATTGCACACAGAGAAGCTGGTTCAGGGAGACAGTGGCCCCCTTATCCCTCTACCAGTCTCCAGCTTCCATCGCAGCCATGTGCTGGGAGGGGCTGGCACAGCCCCTCCGCTTCCATTCATGCAACCTGCCCGCCTGTTAACAACTTGTCACTTTCGTCTGGATGTCTCTGCGTCATCTGTTCCAGGGCATCTCTCCTTAGAGGCAGTCACAGCAGTGTTAGGTATGAAGTACAGAACTGTATGCTCTATTCACCTCACATTCCTGAAGCCTGAGTCCTGGCTCCCTGCCCTGGAAGAAGTGTCCATGGTCTCGCCTTTGTCTTCCATAGTCTGTTAGCAGATTCAGTGGCCCCATGAAGTCACAGGTTTCTGAAAGCAAGATCTCTTTCACAGTAACCTCAGGCCATGATAGGAGCAGCTTGTCTGTTTAATAAGCATTATAGGGTAAGTACAGGATTTTCAAGGGTCCTACTGTCCCTCAAATTGAATAGCTTTGTTTTCTTGATCCCTTGTTCTTTTCCACAGTAGTTTACTGTGAACAGTAAAGAAACAGCACTGCTAAGGGAACACAGACTAAGAGAGCACAACAGAGTATTTGAATTAGAAAAGGGAATCCAGGGGCCACTTTGGCTTCTCCCTACCTCTGTGGCCTTGGTGTGACCCCTCTGAACCTCAGTTGGTGTGTTCTTACCATATGCCTGTGTCACCCACAGCCCAAGTTGTCATGTTGTGTGTTGAAAGTGTCATGTGGACAAAAGATGAGTTACTGCCACTCACCTTATGCCAATAGTGTTGGTGACGGTGCCCTGACTTTCAGCACTATATGATTTTTCTATTTTGCTGTGTATTTCAAGACACCCAAGCCAGGGAAATACAGTAGACGTTTTAGTTTAAAAAGTGTTTTCTGCCATTATTGACTTTATTTTTACAATAGTAATAATTAATCATTGATTTTTTTTTTTTAGGAAAAAAAACTTGTAGGCATAGATCCTTTTTCCCTCTAGGAGAAGCAATCCATTACATCATACATTTGAACATAATTTTAATATTTCCTCCATGTGCATGTCGTGATGTTCGTGTGGAGGTCAGAGGAAAACTTATGGGGTTGGTGCTCTCTGTCTACCATGTGGATCCCAGGTGCTGAATTCTGACTGGCTCCAGGTACCTTTACTCCCTGAGCCATCCAGCCAGCCCAAGTTGTGTATCTTGGAGACATTAAAGCTCTCTCTCATGTGAGTACTTTGCACATTTGTTTATAGCATAATGGTTTGAGAAATACTTTAAACTGTGGCTGTCCGTCTGTTCTTCCGTGTCTGACCCCCCCATCTCCTCTTCTGTAAGCCCCTCAGACCAAACATAGCAGCCGTATGTTTAGCCTTTGTGGATTTGGCCTTTTGGAGTTGGTACATACTGGTTCATTGTGCCTGTTAACTGTGTGATGGGGCTTGCCTGTCCTTGGGTGCTGTCTATGGGGCCTGCGCTTTGGGATTTCAATTGCAGCATGCATGAGGTAGGCAGGCACTGTGTCCTGTAGCCTGTCAGGGATCCTGGGCCCTTTTCTCTGTCATCAGCTATCCCAGATGTCCCCTTACCCATTGTGTAGGTAGAAGGCTCAGCCATTGCTTATCACTTTCCCTTTTGTTCTCTTCCCTAGGATTTCCAGTCCCCCCCCCCAAAAAAAAAAGATAAACTGAAAACAGAAAGTATAAGTAATGACCAGAGCCCTTCCTTGGGGAGGGACCTGTGTGTATCTTCCAGTGAAGTCAGTATACTGCCCTGCTTACCTCACAGCACAGCCAGGAGCTGCCTCTGCCTTTGCTGCTCTTCCTGTCCCCCTGCCCCATTCCTCAGTGACAGGGACCCAGCCCATCCTCACCTTTGCCCCGTGCCTGGCCTGGCACCCACAGCCTCGTCCTGATCCTTCCTCACCGCCTTCCTGATGCTTCGGTCTCCTCACCAGGCTCCTACTCACCTAAGCCTGGGCCACTATTTCTCTTCTATGCCATGACCTCTGTTCATCCTCTGTGGTACTATCCCTGGGGAGTGGGAGGGGAGGATGGGAGTAGGGGTGCTATCTGAAAGCTTAGTGGTTTTCCACCAAAACCCTCAACAAACAAACAAACAAACAAACAATGAGCGGGGCTGGAGAGATGGCTCAGCTATTAAAAGCACTTGTTGCTCTTGCAGAGGACCAGGATTTGGGTCCCAGCACCCACATAGCAGCTCACAACTAAGTCCACATTCAGGGCATCAGTCATCCTGTTCTGTCCTCCACAGGCAGTGCATACATGTGGCACATGGAAATACATGCAGGCAAAACACCCCTAAACATATGCTAAAAATAAATACATCTGACAAATGGTTAACAGGAGCTTCTGTGTCTCTCGGGGGCCTCTAAACTCTGTCCACACCCATTTCTTGTGGCTCTTAGGCCCTTGTGCTGTGAGTAGGCCAAGGTCAGAATGCCACCAGTATGTAGCTTCCTTCCATTTTGGGGTGGAAGAGTGTGGTCTTTTGAGTGTTTTGGCAGTGCCGTCTCTTCACCTGAAGGCATTTGAGGCCCAACAGTGAAGCAGGCTGTGTTTGGGGCAGCTGGGGACTGGAGTGAATTCTGTTCTTTCCTCTGGGACCCCAATTGTTCTAGAGCAGCAAAGCCAGTGTGTATCTGGGAATAGTGTGTCCACCTATAGCCTTCCCCTAGGGACCCTAATTATAAGACAAGGGCCTGGGCAGGCTCACCTCCCTTCTCAAGCCAACCACTGAAAGGTGGCCTGTGCTCTGATATGTGTTCTTGAGGGTGGGGTGGGGTGGTCCTTGCCCTTAGTCAGGGCACTTTCACACTTTGAACTGTGGGGGTTCTCCAGCAATTCCATCTCAAACAGATCCTGTTGTCCTGTGTTAGGATCATGGTAATCCAGGTCAGGAGACCAAATAATTGTTGTGTGGAGATGTGGGAATGGAAGGATCTGTGGCTCGTGAAGGCAATATAGGTCTCAAGATGAAAAGAGGCTGCAGAACAGGTTGCCCAGGTGGTTTCTGTACATCCTTGGCCCTTCTTTCCCGCACGGTAATAACTGTACTGCATGGATTGCAGAACAGTACAGGGCCAGTACCTGGATATGTCAGATGTGGGTGCGGGAGCCGTGGAGGGAGACCAGGCTTCACAATGTCAGTTATTGATGGTACTTGTAGCTAGTCCCTAGCTGTCTTGTTAGACCATGCACTCTCTATGTTGGTTGTACTTTAGTGTGTTTCTCTGATGCTAAGAGCACCTGAAGACTCATATGCTGCTCCATCTATGTAAGTCCCCCAGGGAGCCCAGGAGAAGGCATAGGGGGAGGAGGACAGCACCAGCCCCAGTGTGGGAGAAGTGTGAGAGGGTACGTGACCATACGGCACTTTCGAAGGTATCTGAACCCTTGTCTCCTTTTTAGAAAATTGATTCCTGTGGCAGACAGCCTGGTGTTGGAGACAGAACCAGCCTGTGCCCTCCTCCTTGGCTTTCTTTACCCTCCACATTCTGGCTGTTCCTGCTTCTTCCACCACAGGCCTTTGGGTGGGAAACAGGAACTCAGGAATGGAAGTTCAAGAAATAGACCAAAGGTAGCAATAACCTATAATTTTCTCCCTCGAAAAGTTCAGTAGTACATGTTATATTCTAGACACAGGCTTGATGCTCCCTCCCTCCCACCTACTCACTCCTGGTTCTCAGCCAATCCCCTGACCCTCTGGAAGATTCTGAAGTGTGGTGGCTACTCAGGTGGTCGGTTTGAGCCACGATGCTGGTGCATGGCAGGTGATAGTGAGCTGGCAGCCACTTCCATACCACTGGGTGGCAGAGACAGAGCAGCCTTGGCATGAGCTGTTGCTTCAAGCATGTTCTTGGTGAAGAGAACAGACACTATTCTTGTCATGAAGTGGTTTCTCAGGCCTTAAGCTACCAGGAGATCTGTGTGTGGTGGGTGGGTGGGGTTTTAAAGGAGGCGCCAGGAGTAGGGTGAGAAGGGGTTATGATGGGGATGTCTATATATGCTATATGTATTCTGTATATATGCTTCTCTTATTGGTTGGTGACTAAAACACTTCCAGTGAGGCAAGAAGATAGGTGTGACTAGCACGAGGAGAACTCTGGGAAAGGGAGGCAGAGAGAGCCCGGCAAAGACAGCTGACATGTAGCCAGCCAAAAGAGTAACAGGTCCGGGCATTCTCTGGTAAGCCAAGACCATGTGGAAATACATAGATTAGTAGTTATGGGTTAAATAATTTAGACAGAGCTAGCCAGTAAGAAGCCCTAGACATTTTGGCCAACAGTTTTATAATTAATATAGCGTCTGTGTGTTTATTAGGGGCTGAGAAGGGTGGTGGGACCTGGCAGGACAAGAGAAACTTCAGCAACAGGGTTATTTTCCTCAGGCACTGGGGAGAGCAGCAATGCTGAGGTGGGGGCTGCCTGTAAGCCCCCTGGCTCTGGCAGGGACACTGTTAAACAGGAGGGATACAGCCCTGGGAACCAGCCTGGGCTTTTCCTAAATTTGCTGCGGCTATCTAACCCTTTTGATCAGTTCAAAGCCAAATCAACAGCCTGGGGTGAATCTCCTAAGTTATTTAAGCCATTTTCTTCTGCTTTGAGTTGGGAAAATGAATGAGGATTTTGAACTTCATATGATGGAGTTCAAGCGCGCACAGTGTCATCTGTTGTATGGTACTTAGAATTAAGCTCCCAACTGTCTTGTCAGACTATGCACTTTTATTTTATATGTAAATTATATTTTCTATTTTAGTGAGTTTCTCTGATGCACCCAAATGGCACTGTTGAAGGGTTTTGGTGGGGGTAGGGGGATCAGGTGGGGGGGGGGATGGGGGAATGGGGTAGGCGTGGGCCGGCCATCATCATTTCTGCCTGACTTTGATACTATGAGTACTGTAGAGGGAGAGTGTATGGGGGTCACCGACCTGGCTGGACCTCCTTGAACAGAAAGGCCCCAGAGTCACGAGAAGGGAGAGCTTACTAGGAACCTTATTTCATAGTGGTGTACCCCAACATGGAGCCTCTGACTTAGGGGACAACGGTTGCATGGCCTCCTGGCACATAAGACTATACATTACATGTTTAACCTGAATTTTAAGGCTAAGAGGACAAGGAAACTTTCTTCTACCAGGCTGGCTCAGGCCACTCCTTGTGGCCCTTGTGAGGAGCCTGCAAGAAACGCCAGGACATGTTCAGAAAAACTTAAATATGAATGGGAAAAAAGCTTGCTGTTGGTTTTTGGAGGTGTGTCAATGGGAGTGTGAGCTGGCTGGAAAGGTTTGTTGTTACTATTTATTTGTTATCAATGTATTCTTTGACAATTTTGTGTGTACACAGTTTATCTTGATTGGATCTAACTCCAGTTCCTCCCACCCACTCCCCACGCCTTCTAACCCACCCACTTCTACCTCCATCATGTCTTCATTGTCTTCTTTTTCCTCCCCGTCTCCTTCGCCCTCCTCTCTTAACTCATCATCATCATCATCATCATCATCATCATCATCATCATCATCATCATCTAAGTTCGCGTAGTGCTGCCTGATGGAATACCAACTGATCTGTTTGGCTTGATCTTGCACATACCAATGGAACTGCAGTGAATTCATGGGCGAGATGGCGGCGTCATGTCCAGAAGATGGCATTTTACCGACTTGCCTCCATACTCCTCTTAACACTCTGCGTCTCTCTTCTGCGATGTTCCAGTGGGTGTTATTTTTGGAGCTGTTTTCCTCTGATCTGAAAAGAATTTTATCCTGATGATAAGGACAGCCCTAGATAGAAGGCGTGTCCCTAACAGCTACCTTAATTGGCACAGTTTAGCTTGTGCCCCACTGGGAAGTGGAGGACACCGGGTTGGTGCTGTCTGCTGCTATGCCAGCTGTATGTAGAACACTACTCCGGTTACCCTAGCTGAGGACACAAGCCCTGTTATTCTCAATTTAGGAAGCCAGTGAATGTCCTTCCGAGGCCACAGATTCCTGGAGAAATTCCCGTCTCCTTGGGGATCATTGTCTCAGTCATGGTAGTTAAGATGGAGAGACACAAGAGTCCCATTAGCACATCCTCATTGCTGCTCATCAAATTCTCTTCATCAAAGGCATCTAATAACGCTTTGCCCATTTTTAAGTATATGCCTATTGCTTCAAGCCTCTGGTCACAGTTACACAATGTCCCTCTGAAAGAACACATAAAACAAATATGACAGCTTATGGACAACAGGAAGGCATCTGTGGGACCTGGCACGCTGGACAGGATGGGGAGTTGGGGAAGAGCCATGGTGTGTGGTATGTGTGGAGGTTTCCCCAGGCAGACCTCATCACCTCAAGAAGCAAAGTCTTCCTCCTTGGTCCTGCAGACCCCTGTTTATATTACTGAAATGAGGTTTAGGTGGCTTGAGCCTAGTTTTCTGGGGGATTCAACCTGGTCTAGGATCCCATTGTCTTCTGGGACTAGGAAGAATGAGGCTGACCTCAGCCATCAGCTAATGGTCACCCTATCCCCACCCCCAGCCTCTGTGTCTGTCTCCTGTATCAGCACAGACCAAGGGCCTGCTGCACCATTCTCCCTTGACCGTCTCTTTCCCCTGTCCCTTCAGTAACGCCTGGGCATCTTTTGGGATGGTGTCCCCTGGCCTGGGCATGGTTCCTCTCCTGACATTGCTCCATTCTTGCCCCACCTCTGTGCTCTGCTGTCATTTGGAGGGGGCAGTACTTAGGATTGTCCTGATACAGAGGTATCAGGACCTTGGACTATCCAGGGCATCTTGTGTCCTGCTGGTTCCTCCCTGGGAAGGGCATCATGCAGGCTGTGCCAGCAGCCTCACCATGCAGCCTATGTGTGGCTTTCTTTTCCATTCTCCTGAGCCACTCGGAGGAGGCTTTTTGTCCCTTTCAGTATCAAATCTGAAGCATGACAACACCTGGGTTCACGGGCATCTGTTTTCTTTTCTCTAAATAGTAACTGTAGCATAGTCTAATTAGCATTTGGATGTGTCACCGTGGGTGTCTGCAGGGCATAGTCCCCTGCCTGGGTAGTTGTTTTTGAAACTTGGTGAGACCTAAGCTGCTCCTTATTGACCCACAATTTCTATCCTGATGTGTGGGGCGTCTGGAGAGGGACGTGTACTTGCCCTTTATTGGTCCACTCCATGTGGCCTCATCGCCTTCAGCTGTCACCGTCACTGTGGACTGCTGCCTAGTGCCAACAGTTTCTGCATAGTTGATTCTCTCAGGTGATGGCAACTTTGGGTTTTCCTCCTGTTTAAGTTTGAAAAGCATTACTGAGAATGCCCTTGCAGAAACAATTTGTGGGAAAGGAGGGAAGTGGATTTCAGCCCGGGAGTGGCAGGGCAAAGGTGAGACAATAGGCTTCCTCCTTCCCAGTTGTGTCTCCAAGCCTGGGGCCAACACCTTGTGCAGGCAGCACCTCGGGGCTGCTTCTGCTGGTTTCCCCATCATTGGCCCGATCACTTGACCTCAGTGTTTCCTGGCTGCCCTGGGCACCCCAGCCCTGGTGGCCTCTGTTTTCACATCCAGAGAGTTTCGGGGTGAGGTTTCTGCCCACAGACTGGGTTAGCTCACCCTCCTCTGCGACCCACAGAGCTGTTTTCACATTAATCGTTTATTTATCCTTAAATAACGAATGCATGAGTACACCCTGGTGAATCTTTCAAAGGGTGCCAGAAATCGCATCTCTTGGCACCATTTTCTACCTCTCCTCCGGAGCCGCGTGATGGCTTCCTGTACCGCCTAACTAAGGATTCTCTGTGTTTATTTTTATATGTGGGAATATACAGCTTCGAGTATGTTTTCTTTATTGTTTAATCTGTTCCTTCCATGTATTTTTGTGGTCAGAGGCAAACAAATCCTCAGAGGTAGGACAATAGAAAAGTAGACAAAGCATAAGGTATTGAAAGCCCTTTCTTTCCCTTTGCCTTTGAACTCCAAGAGTAATAGCTGTACTCAAGCTAATATGTTGTTGTGCTGTATCCATTTTTCTTTCTTTTTTATTAAAAATGATTTACTTATTTTATGTGCATTTGGTGTTTTGCCTACATGTGTGTCTTCGAAGGCGCCAGATCCCCTGAAATTGGAGCCTATAGACAGTTGTGAGCCTCCACGTGAGCACTGGAAATCAAACCACAGTCCCCTGGAAGAGCAGCTAGTGCTCTTAACCGCTGGGCCATCTCACCTGCCCTTATCTTTTTTTCTTGCTTTCAGTCTGTTTGTTTTGTTTTTTGAGACAGTCTTACACTGTAGCCTATGCTGGCCTCAAAAGTGAGGTAAATCTTCCTGACTCAGTGTCCTTCGCGCTGGGATTTCAGGATTGAGTTACAATTACCATGCTTGGCATTTTTTTTTTTGTGTGTGTGTGTGTGTGTGTGTGTGTGTGTGTGTGTGTGTGTGTGTGTATGTGCTGTGTATGTGAGCTGTGTATGTGTGCACTCTCTGTCTCTCTTTGTGTGTGTTTAATTGGTTTGTAATGAAGCTGGTGTCTTCTCTACTTCCTGTGATGAAATTGTTCTAGAAACTAGTTATAGGGGCTGAAGAAATGCCTCAGTGGTTAAGAGCACTGGCTGCTCTTCCAGAGGCCCTGAATTCAATTCCCAGAACCCCCATGGCAGCTCACAACCATCTGTAATGAGAGCCGGTGCCCTCTTCTGGTATGTAGGCATACATGCTGGCAGAACACTGTGTACATAATAAAGCTTTTTAAAAAATTAGTTAGAATCTCATCCCCTGCCACACCCCATTGCTTGCTGCTTGTGTACACTGCTGTGTGCACGGGGGAGGGCATTTATGCTGGGCCAGCTGTGTCAGGGTGCAGCCTGGTTTCCTACCCCTGCCCCCTGTGATGGTGAAGGTGTGCTCACTAGTCAGGCTGGGATGGAGACAGAATCCTGTATATAGAGACTATGAATAGTACAGATGTGGAGTGTTTGTTTTTTATTGCCTGTACTCTGGTGTCACATACTCTAATATTGGATGAAGTCCTTCAGTAGGCTTGTAGTTTGCCAGTCATTGCACAGTGGCTAATCCAGCTTTGCCTTTCATGTTGAGGCTTCTCCTCACAGTATCCCATGTGTTCCATTTTCAACATTTTTGTTGAAGTCGTTTGTATTTGGTGTATGCAATGGCTGTTCTCTCATCGCTCTGTAGCCCCCCCTTTTTTTAATACAAATGCATAGTGGTTTGTAGTGTTAAACCCCCAATGGACTTGTGGATTTATCCATTTGGGGGCTGTCTTGAAAAGTGTTATGTGTGTCCTTGTGTTTACCTTCTGTGTCATTAGATAATAACTGCATGTGCCCCTCCTAGCTTGTCCTGAGGTGCACACATTTCACATTGCTACGGTTTGTCTTGGGCATGAATTTGATCTTAATTTTGAACGACACCTCTTCTTCTCCCGGCCTCGCTTAATTCCCAGAAGGAGGGTGGCCCATTATTGCCCCACTTCACAGCGTACTCACGGCTGCCGTGTGGGTTCTGTGCTTCCCCAATGACTTCTGCAAATGTCTGCCACTCTCCTTAATGCATTCTACTTTGCTCAAAGTCAGATGTGTGATGAGACCGGGCTGCCACTGATGTTTGCGTGACCGTCCTGCCTGAACTGCCCTCGGGTGTGCTTGAGTTTATCAACTAGCTTTCAAAACTGTCATTTCCTCTCAAGTTGGCGCATCATACATAGGGGTGGGCTAAGAGGGGAGAACACAGATGAGCCAGCTCCAGCAGGGATAACTGTGGTCTGTAGGCCTCCTGTCCTTCAGACATTATCTTTGGGTTCCAGGGAGGAAGTTGGTCCTTTCCCTCCCATGTTACCTTCTCTTGAGATTCCAGGATGCTGGACCAAATTGGTCGTGGGCTGGTGCTAGTCTGTCTAGGCCAGGGTGGAAGGGACAGGCCTGGCTGATGCCTGGAGGGATGCTTTAACATGGATTGTCTAAGTCAGAGGCAGCAAACTTTTTTTCCTGAAAAAGGCCAGATGGTAATTAAATAAATTCCCACAAATATTTAGAGTGAAATTCAAAACATGGCTAATAGTCAGGGCGGGTGATTGAGAAAAGAAAGGCTGTTTTGAGGACTGAGGTAATGTTTCCCCTCGCAGGGTGAGTCAGAGGGAGCCTTCCTTCACGAATTACCACATCCAGCCGGACAGGTCCACCTGTCAAAACTGTTAGGTTGTGAACAAACAAGAGGTGGGGCATCTTTGGCTTGTAGAGTGGGTTTCCCACTCCTGAACCAAACCAGCTCCTTAGACAGACCGAGCCTGCCTTTAGGTACCTGCTTGCCAGGACAGTGGGACCCAACGAGGCGATGAACTGATCCAACACCACAGAGAAGGCAGTGTGTAACAGGGGGATGCCACTACTGAGCTATGGAACCAGGAGGGCCAGGCTGCCTGGGGTGGATTCACTGGCTCTGTGACAGCCGCCAAATGCACAGAGGGACCTGCAGTGGCAGAGAAAGAAGAAATAGCCTAATGACATTCTGGAACCATCACACACATGCCTACGTGGCTATAGCTCTCATGGGAGTCAGCAAGGCATGCAGAAGTGAGCCGTCAATGTTTTTCATTGTAATAGAATCCCCTGCATGTATGGCTACTGTGTGGGGCAGCCAGGTGTGAAAATTAGGCCAATGGGCATGTGAGAGTTTTTCTAGTGGTGGGTTTGACGTGACCCGTACCCTCGTGGTCTCCCCTCCCTTTCCCTGCTCACCGTCTCCGATTACCACTCCAACAGTTACTTATTTTCCTTGGAAATATTTGAGACACATCCCTACAGCCTTGTTTATGCAATAAATTTAATCTGTTAAGCTTGTTTTACAAACTAGAGGTCAACTTGAGTCCAGCCCTTCAGAGTTTATGGGGTTTGGCCAGACATCAGCTACAGCCTGGGCCAGTCCTCTTTAGGTCTTTATTGACTTCTGCAGTTCTGTGTGTTTGTAATTAGTCCACACATTTTGGTGTAGGGTTGTCTCCTTTTTCCTTCCAATTTTAAGGAGTTGTGGAAGAAAGAAGGGGTAGGAGGTGACTTACAGTTAGAAGTCTCAGCCATGTTGCAGGTCCCTTTGGACTGCAAAAGCTTTATTATTCTTGCTTTAAGGTTTTGGCAAATCTTTTTTATGGATACAAGACTTTTTTGTCTTAATCATTCTCACTTCTCCTGACCGGGTTTAATCTTGATGATCTATAAATACCCAGTGATGGAGGGTGAATTTTTGAACGGGGAGGGAATTGCTTTTCCCTCATGTGGGTTTTAATTGTAATTACCTCTGCCACCAGTGCCAGGCTCACCTTCGTTTCTCTGCTGAATAGACAGATGGGGGTAGGGGAAGCACCAGTCAGAGTTTATCTTCTCATTCCTGAGGCAGGAAACTGGCTTCCCTTCAACAATAGGGACAGAGGAACTCAGATGGAGGGGTATCTTTACAAGACTTCTGTGCTGTCCTTGATAGGAAAGAGCTGTAATTTGCAAAGCACTGTGTGGGGTGTTGTCCCTACTGTGTGGAGTGCTGTCACCTATTGTGTGGGGTGCTGTCACCTACTGTGTGGGGTGCTGTCACTCACTGTGTGGGGGTGCTGTCACTCACTGTGTGGGGGTGCTGTCACTCACTGTGTGGGGTGTTGTCACCCACTGTGTGGGGTGTTGTCACTCACTGTGTGGGGTGTTGTCACTGCTGTGTGAGGTGTTGTCACCCACTGTGTGGGGTGTTGTCACTCACTGTGTCGGGTGTTGTCCAAGTTCAGCCAGTTGCACAGTGCTAGCCCCTGGTACCTCTGTAGATGACTACCTCCAGCCCCTCCAGCCCTTACTTCTGAGCAGAGCTGAGCTGTACCCCACAGGCACAGGTGTGCCCTGTGACTTGGGCTTACCAGCAGGCAGAGTCTTTAACCCTGCTGGAGGGAAGCAGGCTAGGTTTCTACCTGGCTACCCAGGAGTCCAATGCCCAGATGGAGCCTGACTGGTTTCTAAACAAGTGCGGCTCCAACCAATTCCTTCATCTCTGGGAGGCCTTTCCTGGAATCCTTTCCTGCCTGCCCCCAGTGGCCTTGAGGCACTCCAGTGCACTCTCTGGCCAGGGAAACCCTGTGGCTTGGTACAGAGTCCCATGCCCTGTGGGACTCTCTGGTGCATAACAGGTCGTGAATGTTTGCACACACACCAGCCCCTGACCATGGAGAACAGCACTGGGGAAAGTAAAAAGCAAGAAGGTAGTTGTATTGGTATTTCTCAGAACTTAGTGTGTTTAAGTGTTACAGGGGGCTCAGTAGCAGCCAAGATAGCAGACAGCACAGGTGTTGGGTAGCGTCCAAGGTTGGCAAAGCAGGTCAGTGTATAAAGTGAGTCCTGGCCTTCTGCTCCTACCAACCAATATGCGTCTGTGTTTGTGGAGATGTTTATCTTTTGCTGGATTGTTCGTTGTCTTGGTTTGCTTACTGCTGCATCTCCACTCCCTGCTTTTGTTTGGCACGTACCGGGTGCTCAGTAAATCTCAACTGAAATTGTGAACAAGCACACAGGCTGTGGGCCAACCTGAGACGAGCGATTCACCCATCCTGTGGAGGGACAGCAAGTGGCTTTGCTGGAGGACCAGTCTGTGATGCTGGGGGTCAAGGGTCAAAAGGCAGGAAGATTTTGCAGGGAGAGAAGGCAGTTAATAGTTTTGGGAAGTAGAAGGAAACATTGACTTGGGCAAGCATCAAGAAGTTCATTGAGAGCTCAGGGGATAAGCAGAAATGAAGAATGCAGCTCAGGGGCCTGATAGATGAGCAAGGAAAGCTCAGAGCACAGGGAGGGTTCTCTGGCTTTTTCAAGTTGGGATTACAATATTGGGATTGCCCTCCCCCCCCCCCCAGTGATATGGGGCTGCCTTGGAACTTTTGTTGTTTCTTTTTCATGTGAGGTTTTCTCATTTTACACCTTGCCCCCGAGGAAGCTTTTCAGTAAACTCAGCCCTGCTGCTGTCTGTGAGGTTCTCTGCTGTCTTCCAGGAAGCTTGTGGGAGGCTAGTTCTTATTTGAATGCAGGTCAGATACTGTTCTGGTCAATTGCAGGGACTGGCCAAGATAGACTCTTCAGCCGGAGTCCTAGACTGAGTGTTTACTACATCAGATGTGTTGTGCAGCAAGGGCCTGTGACTTGGAGTGGGAACCCCCAGCTGTGACAGCACCCTGATTCATGCCTGTGTGTCATGTGGGCCGTGGCGCTGCTGAGACAGCCTGAGCAGACTTTGTCTTCTGGACTACTGCATAGAGGCTGGAGGACTGCGGGAGGAGGACTGCCAGGGGTGTGAGGGAGGGAGAGCAGTGCAGGTTTTTGTGGGTTACTTACTGTTTCTAAATCCCCGTCTGTACCTCAAAGTCAAGAGTGGGTTGGAGCTGACCACCCAGGAGCATTAAGAGTTCATGTGGGAGTTAGGGAGATGGCTCAGTAGGTGAGAGAGTTTGCTGTAGAAGCATGAGGCCCTGAGAACAAACAAACAAACAGACAAACAAACAAAGACCCAGAGCCCACACTGTAAAAAAGCCAGGCATAGCCATAACCCCAGTGCTGCAAGGTGGGGACAGATGGGTCCTGGGGGTCAGATGACCAAAACAGTTCTGTCCTAAGGGAATAAGGTGGAAAGTGATGGAAGACATCAAGCGTCCTTAATTTCCACAGGTGTGTGCCCCCAAACTCTCTCTCTCTCCAGCGTGCATACACACACACACACACACACACACACACACACACACACACACACACACACACACACACACACACCATGATCCCACATAAAATGCCAGGCATGGTAGCAGGTGCCTGCAAACACCAGCAGTGAGGTGGGGATGGGAGGATCTATGGGGTACCTATACCATACTTAAAGCCTTTCCCTATATGCAAAAAAGCTAACTCATTATAAGAAATTTAATGAGCTATAGAATATAGCAAGACTCTCCCCCTCACCCCCAAGCTCTGTGAGTGCTTGCCTAGAGCCCCGGGTTTGATCTTGATATACTGAAAGGTTCAGACAAACACACAGTGAAGTGATAAGAACCTTTTCTTTTCTTTCTTTTTTCCCCTACTCTGTCTGATGCCTTTTGATCATTGTTCTGTTTAAAGCTGTCAACTCCAATCTCATCTGTTTCTGACACCCCAGAAAACAGCCAAGGCGGCATCAGAAAAAGGACTTATGAAGGTTGAGGCTGGAAGCAGGTTCAACAGGCCTGGCTTTTCCATGTTTTTAGATGACAGGTCACTGCGGTTTTTTTAAATAGTCGTCCTTAGTTGGCCTCACTCTCAGTGGTTCCCAGATGTGCTCACCCTCCTGTCACAACCATCTGGCGTCCTTTGATCTTCCGAGCCGTGTAACTGAGTTATGGGAAAATTGTTCGCTCTGTCTCTTTGGTAGAAGTTTAGCTGTGAATAAATGCTCAGGTTTGACGAGTCACTGTACATATCATTGAACACCTACTATGTACAGGTGTTTTGCACGCCAGTTATTTCTGCTATGTGATGGTTGCACTGTAAATGTTCGCTGAATATTAAACGTCCGAGTGTTTGTTTAATCATTCAGCTTGCTAAGCTGTTACAGCTGGCTTCTGGAAGAGAAACCTGAGGCTTTCGGGGATTAGGAATAAAGCCTCCTAAACACAGCTAATAGCTTCACAAATCCAAAGCACTATACTGCATCTGCACGGGGCGAGTCTGACTCTGCGACTTGGCTGTCAGGTGCTCCTTGTGAGGAGGGTCACATGGTAGCCTTGAGACTGCCCTTCCCTTCAAGGGCAGAGGGGCAGACAGAGCTTAGGGACAGTCCAGATGTGGTAGAGGCATGCGTCCAGGTTCATTCACCTGTAGAGTGCTGTGTTCAGCAGGTGGTGTGGGCAGAGGCAGCTTGTATGCTTTAGGTGGTTTTCTGTGAACCAATAAAACTGCTGTTCGATACACTTTGAAAGACAATTTTCCACACCAGGCAAAGACTCAGGCAATAGAAGCAGCCCTGGGGCCTTGTAGTAGGACTCCCAGAAGGTACTCACTGCTGCTGTCTATAGTTACGGTCTGTGTGCAAACATGTTTTAATTCCCATATTCTCTGTATTTTAGGCTTTGGACGTGGACCGGATGGTTCTCTACAAAATGAAGAAATCTGTGAAGGCAATCAACGTGTCCGGTCTGGGTGAGTCTTCACTGTTCCCTCCTGGGGTTAGAGGTGGGGAGGTGGGGGAGAAGATATTGTTTCTCAGTGAAAACACCACGTTTAAAGTCCTCTCTGGTCATCTCCTCCGCTGAACATACAGATTAGAGAGGCTGGGACACCTACTCCAGAAATAGGATTTATTGCCTGTTGTCTGGTTCCCGGACAGTCCTCTTGTTTTCTGTCTGCCACTGTATGTGCCCACTCCATCAGTCTGGGTGACAGAAGCTCCACCTGCTTCTGTTTGGCCTGTTCTGTGAAACATAGCAGGGTTCTCTGCACTTCACTTCTCCTGTTCTTTCCTAGTCTGGGAAGAAAAATGAGTAAACACACAAGCATAATCCACCAAGTTACCAAGAAATATTTGATTGACTTGTACATGCACTGAAGAAAAAAAAAATTCACTTCAGAATTCACTAGGGCGAGCTCAGTTGCTAGACTATTTGCTTAGCACATGAAGTGAAGCCCCGGGTTAGGTTCTTGGTGGGCAGTGGTGCACGCCTGTGATCATAACACGCAGGCAAGTGGAAGCAGGAGGCTCGGAAGTTCAAGGGTCTCAGCTACACAGTGGGTTAGAGGCTAGCCTGGACTACATGAGACACTGTCCCTTGAACTTTTGGCTTAAAGACAGCAGGCTGCGCAGATGGTGGGAGGGCCGTCTCGCACAAATCCTATTAATGAAAGAAAATATTTTTGAAAAGTCACCAAATGTCTGTGTAGTTTCATTTGGAAAAAAGGTGGCAGCTTTCAAAAACCAGAAGTAGTGATGGTAGTAGAGGCCCAAAGGAGGGCTGGTGAGTCCTGGAGCAAATGCTAGCCAGCCTATGGGAGAGCAGCCCTGCTCAGTTAGAGTTTGGATGCCTGCATATGGGCCTAGAGGGGTGTTCAGGCCCCCAGGTATCTGTGCTGTGTCCCCTTTACCAGTGGTGCCTCCTTTTAATCAAGGGTAGTGATTGGAACAGGAGGACAAGATGATGTCAACAGGCTATGGAACAGTCTAGAAGCTTATAACCCCACTCAGAATAGTGTGAGCATGACTGTGGGAGCTACCCTCGGCTCACCCTCAGCACCAACTGCAACAAACCGTGATGGTGGGGAGCCTGAAAGGCTGTCTCCACTGAAGGTGTTTGCATTGCACAGAGCTCTGTAGAAGAATCGAATGCATAGAAGGAGCATGTATGACAAAGGGGATTTGTTAGGGCTTATGCAGTATGGCCTGTGGCTTACAGCTGTCAGCACATCAGAGAGGCTGAGGACCAGGAGATGCTCAGTCTATGAGGCTGGATGCCTAAGCAGCCTGGATCTTGAGCTGAAAGCCTGGAGAATTCCAAAAGAGCTTTTGGTCTTCAGTCTGAGATAGGAGGCCCAAGAAGCTGGGTTCTGGTGTCAGAAGGATAGCACATAGTAGGTACACTCACTCACAGAGGGCCATGTGGGCAGGCCTAAGAACAGCTTTTCCCTTGGACCTCCTTACATCCTGGTCACTGGCAGAAGGTACCACTCACAAAATTAGAAATGGCCTAAGTTAGACCTATGTGATGGACTAGGGTCGGGAGGCTCAGTACATACCAAGAGCCTAGGCTTCACTCTGGTCCAGTAAGAAAGGACAGCCAGATTCTTACATTTGTGTGAAGGACTACAAGGTGGTCCTCTGCTTGGGCCCTGTGCTGCTGAAGGCAAGGCAGGTGCAGTGTTGTCTTTCGAACACTGTGTGTTGTGCTAATCTGGACCACAAACTGCTCCTGCTAGATGACAGGAGGGACCTGCAGGTCAGAGCTATTCCCCAGGGATTGGAAAGGTTTTCTGATATGCTGTTTTCGTGCTGACACAGGGCTGTCATCAGTAGCTGTTCAGTTACAAAGCCACTGCCCACCTTTAGTGTCTAGCATCCTGTTGCTTCTCAGGAGGCTGAGAGCTCACTACTGGGACTGGATGCCCAATTTTGTTGACAAATCCCAGACTTCACAAAGGATCTCCGGAGAGTTTAGTTTTTAAAATTTGGACCCACGTGGGCTTTTTTGAGTTTATAATCTGAAGACTGTTAGACACGTTATATAAAAGGGACACTGTATTTTGGTCAGATTGAAAACAATGATTTTTTTTTTTTTGTCATCACATGTTGAAAAGACTTTAATCAGAGATAAAAAGGAGATTATCTGTCTGGCTGAGGCTGATGGTGCATGTCCGTCTGGAGGCCAGCCATGGTGCGTCTCATACCTGTCTCATTTACTTTTCTGACTTACATTGCTGTGTGCAGACCCTAAACCTCATCCCATTGCCTGTCTTCCTGGAAGCATTTTAGCAATAAAGACACAAACATAACACAGTGTCTGCTTAACATCCAACAGAATTCCCTTTCTTCACATTGGAAATCTGTGGAAGTGAGCTCCATTCGGAGGTGGGAACGCTGAGGGAGGCTGGCAGGAGGGATAGAAACTGGGGGCTGAGCGCAAGGAGACAGAATTCCATCAGGACCACCCGATGGTTTCAGTGGGCAAATGTGAACTGTAAGGGGATGTAACCCTTGATCTTTTCCATGTTCAAGCACTTCTGCAGCTGCAGCTCCATCCTTAGCGGGTGACCTAGGAACCAGTTCCTGCGTATCTTCCGGGCTCAGGCCACCCATGCCCACATGCCCATTCTTTGATAACATCACCATTTCCTGATTGTGCCACTTTTCGGTGTCCCTCCATACACAACTCCATCTGACCAAAATGGTGCTTCTCCCCGAGGCCCCAAGGGCTTTGTTTATGGTCTAAAAGCTTTTAACTGGCAGAGCTAGGAAGTTACACAGTTCTTGGGGACTGGCCGTGCACCTGACCTTGGAGGGGGGACCTTCGGCTTTTGTCATCCTGTACCCACCAACTCCATTATGCCAAGGTGTGAGTCTTTATTTGAGAACAGATGTCATCTACTTGGAAAGGCAACCGAGGAGACCACACTATCCTTTGGTTGTTGACATTGGTCACATCAGTCTGTAGAGTTCCTCTGTGACTCTTACCTTGTGGCTCATTCTTTAGACCTAGTTGGAAATAAGTCAGGCTGGTTGGTGAGGGGCTAAGCGCTAGCTACCACAATGGCTCGGTGCATGGCACCCAGACAACTTCTGCTCCACCCCGTGATTGATGTTAGTGTTGCTGGTCCAGAAAGAGTGGTCCTTTTGCTTATGTTTGGAACAACAGTGAGAACTGAGCATTTGTATCTGCCTTGCCCTATGCCTTTTTCTGTCTCACCCTCCTAAGTGTGTCCTAATTTGTCATGGACTGGCCCCATCTGACCGTTTTCCCAGCCTCATTGCGTCTACTGAGCCTTGGCTACGCCCATTGCTTCTTGAGTATGTGGTGACTTTGTGTGTGTCTCTGCACACTCTCCTGCTTTACTTACCTGGGCGTGACCTTCCCAACCCTACACTGCTTCAGGCTGCAACTTGACAGGGTAAACTTTTCTTGACTCCCATTTCCTCTTGCTTCATGGCATGTTTCTGTCTGCCCAGCAGTTCAGTGGAACGCATATTCTTCCTTCAGATTTGCAGTGGGAAGTGCAGCCTGGGTCCACTTTTCTTTCATTCTGGCTGATGCCTTGGTCAAGGTTCCTTCCCTGGGCTGTTTCTTCTAGAGGTCACCTGTGCTCCTTGACTCTTGGCCCCTTGTATCTACAGAGCCAGCAAAAGGCCAATGGAGTCTTCTTGCAGGTCACTTCTGAGGGTCTGTGCTGGTTGTTACAACGTAATGCCACATATCTGTGGCATGAACACTAGACGGTTATTGGAGTTCTGTAAACTTGAAGTCCCTGATTAGGCTGCTGTCATAGGCTTCTGGGTGGGCCCTCTTGGTTTATAGACAGTTTGTTGGTTTTGAGATAGTATAGCCCTGTCTGGCTTGGAACACGCTGTATAGACCAGAATTGGCTGAGAGCTCACAGGGACCCACCTGCCTGCCTCCACCTCCATGTGCCACTACAGGTGGCCGACAGTTATTTTCTTGGGGTGCCCTCCCTGGCAGGGATACAGGAAGCAAGTGCTCTGGGGTCTCTGCTCATAAGGGTAACTGTGTTGAAGGTCAGAGAATAACTTTTGGAATTTAGTTCTCTCTTTCCACCATGTGGGCCCTAGCAGTGGAACTCGGGGTTGTCAGATTTGATGGCAAGTGCCTTTACCTACTGAGCCATCTGATGGTCCTTAAGCACCCCATTATCTAGAATAATATCACCTCAAATTAGCATGTTTAATTCATCTACTCTTATTTCCTTTTGTCAGGGAGCTTACTATACTCAAGGGTTCTTGGGGTTACAGTGTGGGGGATGGGACATCCTCTCTGTTTCCCTCATCAAATCTCTGAACAATTTTGAGGTTGGTTCATTTTACACTCCTCTAGTGAGCCCCACATTAGTGGGTCCCTAATATTCAGGCGCCGTTAACACTTTAAACGATGCTGTTTGTTGTTTGTGTATCTTTGTGTAGTTTTCACACCTCCAAGCATTGTATACCTTGGCTCCTTGATTAAGCACAAGCTTTTGAGGTCAAGGGTCAAGTCTAGAAGACATCGTTTGTGACAAAGATCTCATAGGTATTAGTCACCAAGAAACCTGGATGGTGGTCCCACCCCAGACATCTGTGGCATTGAGACGGTGAATCACTCTTTGAGCCTTAATTTCTTCACCTGCCAGTTGGGATGTTAATGTCCTTCCTTGTATTGTTGGTGAGTTAACATGACCAAATGGCAGGAGGATTCTGGATACACACAGGGCAACCAAGGCAGTTGCTTCAGTGTTCCTGAGTGCCGGGTCTTGGTTGGCAGCTGCATATAGGTGCCCAACAAATCCCAGTTGTAGAATGCCAGGCTTCCACTGTGGGTTCTTAACACTGCCCTCCTAGTATAGAAGGAAAAAAAAAAAAAAAAAACCAGTGTTTTTCAGTCCAAGCAGTGTCCATTACTAAGGCAGACACTATCTGCTCTGTGAGGGTTTCTGTGGGTTTGTATGGAAGCAGCTCGTGAGATGCTTTGGAGAAGGGATTAGCAAACCAAGTCCAGCCACCTGTGTTTAATAGCTTATGAACTAATAAATGGTTTTTTATTCTCTTACTCCATATGTACGGGAGAACTTCAGTATTGCTTCTTAGCACACAAACTTGTTTTTGTTTGTTATTTCTTTTTGTCTTTCTTTCTTTCTTTCTTTCTTTCTTTCTTTCTTTCTTGCTTTCTTGCTTTCTTGCTTTCTTGCTTTCTTGCTTTCTTGCTTTCTTGCTTTTTTTTTTTGAGACAGGGTTTCTCTGTGTAGCCCTGGCTGACCTGGAACTCTCTCTGTAGACCAGGGTGGCCTGAACTCACTCACAGAGATCCATCTGCCTCTGCCTCCTGAGTGCTGGGATAAAAAGCATGAGACACCAGACTGGCTTTTTTCCTCCCCCCCCCCTCACCAATCCTTGCTTAAAAGCAATGTTTCTGAAGGTCCTACAGCAGTGGTTCTCAACCTGTGGGTTGCAACCAGTATGGTAAACCTCTGTCTCCAAAAAAAAATTTACATTGAAATAAAATTACAATTATGAAGTAGCAAAGAAAATAATTTTGTGATTGGGGGTCACTACAACATGAGGAACTGTGTTAAAGGGTCAAAACAGTAGGAAAGTTGAGAACCACTGCCCTAGGGAAATCTGGTTAAAACCATGGCTGGGCCCCACCTGTGGAGTTCCAGGTTTGACAGGTCTGCTAGGAACTTCAGTGTTTGCTAATTAAACAGTGCCCCAGGGATAGAACTGGTCCATGAGAAGTCAAGTTGTACTGGACCAGGAAGGCATCAGTACTTGCCCTATACCTACTAAGCACTGAGTTTCTTATGCAATAGCAAGTAATTATGCTCTTCTCAGGGATGGCCTTTTGTGGAACGTCTAATGGACAGATTCTCTAAAGTGGTTTTTATGATGATTTGTTAAAACTGTTTCTAACTTTTCCCCACTCATTGGACTGCTACCCAGCCTCTTAAAAAAAAATAAACAAACCCTAGTTTACATTTATTTTAAAACTCTTGCTCTTTAAATTTCCCAAGTTCTGCCTCAGTACAAAGGTGTTTTTCTCGGTGCTGGGATGTTGAAGCTGACATTTTTCATCTGTGTTTGACACATCAGCGGGTGGGAAAATTCATCTCCATCAAGGAGGAAGCAACGGCAGACTTTCATTTTCACTTCTAGAGCTGCTGCAATTCCAGTGTTCTTAGGGTGAGTTAGAATCCTCTTTACCTGGGAATCTGAAGGCCCTGGAGGAAACTGTCACATACCCAAATAAAAAGTGCAGAGGAGGAAATGCTAATTTTAGCTGCACTTTAACTGTCCTCACCTACTGAAGAAAATGAGGCTTCAAGACTCCCCCCCCCCTCTTTCATGTGTGGTATGTGGGTGTTTGTGTGCGTATGCATGTGTGTGTGCATGCATGTATGTATTTGTGTGTGTGCCCGTGCATCCTTGCACCCACATGAGCAGGAGTTTAGAGGACAACATGTGGGGTTTGTTCTCTCCTTCCACCACGTGGGTCCCAGGGACCGAATTCAGGTCATTGCCACCTGCTGCGTGACCTCGGGGGGGGGGGGGCTGAAAATGGACACACAGAGTTTTCGGGAATCTTTGGGCAGTGCACATCTCTGAAATAAAAATCTCTGTGTGGAAAGATATCCTTGCAAAAGATGTTCATTGCTTTGTTGCCTTGCCTATCATGCTGCAAAACCAGCACCTCCCAAGACAAAACATGGACGGGCTGCTTGAGATGACAGGTCTGTACAGCAGGAAGGAGAACGATTAACAATGAAATTCAAGACACAAAGTCTATACACACATTTCTGTGATTAAAAAGAAACATTGAATAGTAACACCGTAAAGTGGCATATACTCTGCTGGCCTTTGTAAGCTTGATGGTGGTATAGTAATGATAACAAAAATCACACATTTATGTGTCTTCTATAGGCCACACAGTGGGCTTAGTAAGCACCTCTCATATTGTCGTCTCTATAGCAACACTGACTTAGGTACTGACCTTTGGCAGGCGGGGTAGCTGGTGTACAGTTAGGGCATGATAAACACCAGCAGAAAGCCTCCTGCATGCAGCTCCAGCCCAAGCCTGACAATCCTATGAGCAACCTGTAGGTGGTTTTGGCTGGTCATGAGCTCAGTAGGAGGCTGTACTTGCCTCAGGTGACCTCAGGGGAGTGTGAAGGTCATTGTTTCATTGAGTTATAAGAAGATCCTTGGAGTCTGAGGGCCAGAGGAAGCTCATCTTAGAGGGATGCTGGAGAATCTGGGACTTTCTGTTTTAGAGGGGAGAAGACGTGTGAGACAGGGTTTCTCTGTGTAGCCTTGGTTTTCCTGGAACTCACTCGGTAGACCAGGCTGGCCTGGAATTTAGAGAATAGCCTGCCTCTGCTTCCCGAGTGCTGGGATTAAAGGTGCACATGATTTGCTTTTTCCTAAAAGATGGTTTCATGAGGACAGGATTTGACTTAAGTATGTGGCAAAGGTAATTTCGAGCTGCTCCTTGGAAGGTTCTAGCAGCAGGTTGGAGAAGAGGTGATGGCAGGGATTGAAGTCTGGTGGAGTTTCCAGTTCCAGGTTCTGGCTGCTAGCCCACTGCCTCTGGTGGTTCAGTACAATGACTGGAATGCATGCTGGTGACTAGCAGAGGGAATCCTGTCGGCAGTGATTGGTGTGTTAATCACAGGAACATCAAGCCTGTGGTTTAGCCTGTGAGCATTGGCCTGAGTCACACTTGTGGGTGTAGTTCTGATTGGTGGGAAACTGAGTCTCATCTGGGCTCGGGCTTCTTCATTTCAGGCTTAATGGGATATGCGTACCCCCCAAGTTCTCTATATCAAAGGTGCCTGGAGAGGCAATCTAGAACATTCTTGTGAATTTGATCTGTGCCTCCGAGAGCCAGGTAAAGAACCATTGGTGGTGCAAACTGTCACTTCCCAGGTAGACACTGTCACCAGCACTGTTTACCTTTAATGTGAGGCACAGGCCAGATCACCTGCAGAGTCCGAACCTGTCCCCTCAGCTGGTAGATCTGCCAGAACTGCTGTGAGATGGAACCACACTCACCTGTGTGGTTGGCTCTGTAGCAGTGCAGCTTTTGAGTGAGGCTTTGAACTTTGCCTTTGGAGGTGCTATGATTGTCCCTCACCAGACCCCAGGAGTTGACCTGGATCCTTGGCAAGTGGCATGGTAGACTGTCTCACCAAGTCATCATTATAATGGGAATTGTATCCCCTGGTGGATGGAATAAAACCAAAAGGGAAAAGGCGAAAAGCAACTTGAGTAGAGAACACATGCTGCCCTGTAGCTCATTGCATTGCTTGGCCAACACGAGGGCTTCCTCCGGTAAAGGATGCGATTGGATGTAAAATTTGTCAAAGTTTCTAATCGCCTAAAGACATGTGCAGCAAAAGTCCTTTCCCTTCCCAACTTGGGCCACAGGACACCTGGGAATTACAGGCTTGGGGAGAGCTGGCTGCTGTGCCCTAACCTGGGCTCAGAGCAGATTTGGGATCAGGCTGCTCTAGCCAGAGAGTCACTGGATAAGTCAGGCAGCACCGAGCTCATCTTCAGTCGCATCCTGTCCTGGGTTCTCAGGAGGAAACTGCCGGAAGCCTTTGTGGCCTCCAGTGCTGGAGGATTTCCTCTTTTCCTGACAGTGCAGTTCCTGCTTTCACCGTCACTGTGAGTTGTTTTAACACGTTTGTGCTGTCAGATTAAAGCTTTTGTCATTGCACTGTTTCTACCTCACCTCTCCCCAGCCTATTTTTTCTTCCAATTTTTTTTTTTTTTTGATTGAGATGTGGATCTCATTGAATAGCCCAGGTTTGCCTGGTATTCTCTACGTAGTTCAGGCTGGCCTTCCAACTCACAGTGATCCTTCTGCTTCAGCCTCTCCAGTGCTGGGATTATAGGCACGAGCCACACCTAGCTCCCAGTCTACCGTGTGTGTGTGTGTGTGTGTGTGTGTGTGTGTGTGTGTGTGTGTGTGTGTGTGTGTGTGTGTGTGTGTGTGTGTGTGTGTGTTCAGAGTGCATGTGGAGGCCAGCATGGCATAGTTGTCTTCCTCTGTTGCCTTGAGACAACTAAACACTCTCACTAAATCTGAAGCTTGCCCTTTTTGTCCAGGCTGGCCAGCCATCGGGTTCTTGAGGTGTGGGCTCCACCCCATCTCTACCTCCTGGTAGTGGGGCTCCGTGTATGCATGGCCATACCTGGCTTTTTACGCTGATGCTAATGATTTGAACTTAGGTCCTTGTACCTGCAGGGCAGTCGTTCTTACCCACTGAGACATCTTTCTGGACCTCCCTCCCCAACACGCCTCATCCATCTTCTTAACACAGGTTTTATGACCCTTTAAATTACCTTGAGTTCTTTCTATTAGGGGGAGCACTTCATTATCTGGTCCCAGGGGGCCCTCCATCGATAGTTGCCTTGTACATAACAAGCCTGTGACTTTCTGAGCTCCAGCCTTTCTGTTTGCTTGGAATAGATTTAGTTGAGCTTTTTTTCTCTGGCAGAGGCTTGCTGCTTGAGGGTGAGGCCTGTTACAGGAATCTTTATTCATTAGCATCCTAGGCTTCCCGCATGGCTTGGTTTTATTCTCTTAGATGATGGGTGCTCAGGGCATATAGTTTGAAAAACACTCATAGACCTTGATGCTTTTGGTACCCAGAGCCTATATTCTAAAGGGACAGAAACCAGACTCATGACAGTCAGGTCATGGATCGTACAGATCCATTAGTGTTCTGATGGAAGCTTCACCCCAGCCCCTGGCATCCATTACCTGAAGGGTCTGTAGTGTTCTGGTGGAAGTGTCACCCAAGTCTTCCTCCCCCATCTCTCTCCAAACCCTGCTGCATCTAAGAAAGCCTGTCAAATGATGGCCCCTCCCCCAGAGATGATCAAGACCACACACACAGGGTATTTAAACTGTCCCCCAGAAAACAGAGAGGTGGTTTTTCAGGTCTCTCCCATTTCCTCGCTAGGGGGCTGGAAAATCATCTGGGAGCGGTGTAGTCATTAAACATGGGCTTTTTCTGATTTGGTTTGTTGTGGTCTGATTTGGATTGCTGCATTGGCAGAGAGGTTTACCGGGTACAGAAACTTTTCAGTCAGCTCTGCCCCTTCACTTGACTTCCAGTGCACTGTGAGCAGTAGGAGTAACACACACACGCACATCACACACTCACATAATATACACACATCACACTCACATAACACACACATCACACTCACATAATATACACACACATCACACATAATACACATCATACACCCCACACATGCACACATTACACATGCTAACACATCATACACACTCATACATCACACACATTCACCACACACACTCACATATCACACACATTACACACACATCACACACACACACACACACACACTCACAAATAAAAATTAAAGATAAACCTTTAAAAGCCAACCGTGCTGTCCCTTGGCCAGCTCAGCCTTGTTGGCATTGTAATTTCCCATTTCCAGTTTGTAAATTGCTTTGTATGCAGCTCTATTAGCCTCTGCTTCCCCCTTAGATAGATGGATGAAAGTGGGCTTCTCTCTAGGGTGGCACAAGCATTTTCTCAGCTTTATTACAGACCGCCAGGCTGTCAGCTGGAAGGTTGTTTGCAGTCCTTCATCTGGGCCTGACCCTAGAAATAAATTCTAAAGCCATGCCTCCCCTGGGCCAGGACATGGCCTGTAGGAAGTGAGATACCTGAGAGAGTTTCCTTACTTACTCCCTTAGAAACTGTGCTTCAGGTTAGATCTGAAACCGGGTGACATGTCAGGCTGAGGCTATGACCTCACCTTTGGAATATCTTTATGTGAACATGCAGTACACATAATATTAATCATGTCGTCTGGGGAGTGTCTCGCAGTGCTGCTAGCATGGGGAATGAGTGTCTCCCTGGATGCTCCCCTCACCAGCTGTCTGGGTGGTTCGAATGTGCCGACTCAGCGGATGCTTCTCAGCCAGACTCCAGGTGGCCATGGTCTTTCTTGTGTGGAGCTGGGGCTTGCAGTAGCCCTGGGGTGAAGCAGAGGTTGGGGCCAGGCTGGTGCATGAACTCTCCACCTCGTTTTCTTCCTCATCGATGATGCCATTTTGAGCTGTTGGCTTGAAGTGGAAGGGTGTGACCTTTGTTTTAGCCTAGAGCAGAAGGCAGGGACAAATGTGCCAGCAGTTCCTGGGGTGGAAGGAGATCATTGGGCCAGGAGTCAGGAAGCCAGAGGTCTGCTTGGGCTCCGCCATTCTCTGTGTGACTTGATGCAGTTGCTGTCTTCCCTGGGCCTTGGCTTGCTCTCTGGAAAGGGAGGGCTAGGGCGGGTCCTTTCTCAGCATCCTTAGGACAGGACAGGGTAGTGGATATGGATGGAGAGGAGACGTGCTGTTGGTTTGAGTTTCAGAGTTGAGAGCTGGATGCGGGCATGTTGACTCTGAAAGACATGTTAATAACCATTGAACACATGAAACTCCCTGTTTCCCCCTGGTGATTCATTCCCGTCCTTGGAACCTTTGTCCCAATGTCCCCTTCTTGGTGCCTAGCATTAGTAGTGATCAGTGTGTTCACTGACGTCTCTTTCCCTAGGCATTTATATCTGCTCCCGTGAGCATGCTTGTCCTTGGTCCTACTCTAGTGCACCGCCATTCTTCTGTCGCTGTGCTGAAAGTAATGAATGAAGTATCTGAATTGAAGATGGAGGTAGTTAAAAACCGTGTCAGCAGTTGGAGGTTAATTGGTTGTGGCGAGCTCCCCTGCCATCCTTTGTTGCTCTGTGCTGGTGACTTGCAAAGAGCTGCCTTTGCCTTTTTAGATCCAATAGTTTTTTCTTAAATCACATTCTTAGGGCCTTCTCCTTGATATACATATTTAAAATAACACTCAGGTAAGCCTAGAAGCACAAGACAAAACCTAACTCCATGTGTGCTTAGGCTTCGTGATAGGTTCCCGTGTTGAGTGTACCCTAGTTCATTCATCTCCTGAATTGATTGGGTTCTGTGCTGAGGTATGGGGAACAGGAACGTATTCAGAGAGAACCGGGAGGAAACAGAGCCTCATCCTGAGGTGGCTCATGCAGTTCAGATTCCCATCTCCTGGGGTCTCCCAGAGGAGAGATTCTTGGCTCAGCATCCTAAGAACTAGAACAGAAGATGTATTTGAAGCAGGGGGAGGTGAGAGAGTGAGTATCCTGTAGAACAGCTCTCAGTTCTGTAAATAAAAGCTGATAGATTCATTTTGGGATCTTTCCAGAAACTTTATTCCCAGGCTATTTATTTTAGGTTCCTATTTTAAGGTTTGTTTTTTTGGCAAACAAACCATAAAGGATTGGAGTGCTCTCAATTCTTAGTAGGGAAACTTCCAACTTGGGGGGGGTGATCTGGAGCAATCAATTACCATGCTCATGGGCTAGTTGGCTGTTCTCACAGTGGGCACTGCCCCAGGCAGCCCAGGAAGACAAAAATGCAGGGCATACAGTCTGGATTGAGATACCACACACACACACACACACACACACACACACACACACACACCCTTTGGACATCACTGGGCTGTGTTTCCAAGCAGACCCCAGACCAGAGAAGCAACAGAAGTTGCTTCCTGTCTTTCACACCCAGTGGGTATGACCAGTACCAGATATCTGCTGTGGCCATCAGCTGTGGCTGAAACCACATTGGGCCTGCCTATGTCTTGCCTGGCAACTTTGAGATAGTTTATTTTTTTTTATTTTTTTTTTAAGTATGTAGTTTGGGAAGTTCTGCTCTTCCCATGTATTAAAGTCATACATACATACATGCAAAGGGATTTTTAAAAAAATATTATTTATTTATTTATTTATTTATTATGTATACAACATTCTGCTTCCATGTATATCTGCACATCAGAAGAGGGCACCAGATCTCATAACGGATGGTTGTGAGTCACCATGTGGTTGCTGGGAATTGAACTTAGGACCTTTGGAAGAGCAGTCAGTACTCTTAATCTCTGAGCCATCTCTCCAGCCCGCAAAGGGATTATTGATCTGCCTGTGAATGAAAAGGAATTTAAAAAAATCTAAAAATTGTGTCCTTGTAGTTTTAGCAAGGTGAACTATTTTCGATTTTTAAAATGTTATTTATTATTGTGTGTAAGTACATGCATGTTGCAGCACACATATAGAGATCAGAGGACAGCTGTGTGGAATCCATTCTCTCTTCCCACCTTTGCACAGGATCTGGGAATTGAACCCTGGCTGTTAGGTTTGCATGGAAAGCACTTTTACCCGATGAACTATCTTGCTGGCCCAAGGTGAGCTATTTTTAGATATGAAAAACCCATGTGGTGGAGAAGGGAGGAACAGGCTGGGGAATCAGACACATTTAGGGTGGAAGCAGTGCTATTCTGCAGCTTTGTTTACTGGGATTGGTTATTTGATCTCTTTGAGCCCCAGTTTCCTAGCGATGTAGAGGAAAGTTTGAAGTGTAGAAAAACAAAGCAGTTTATACTCCATAAAGATGTCTTTTGCCACTGTTACTGCAGTGTGTGGTGGTGGTTGTTCTTATCTTACATTGAATCTGTGTATTCTAACACCAGAGGCCAGTAGGCCTCTGTCGTTCATGAAACAGACTAGTCACACAGATATCCACTGGCAGCCACAGACCTGGGGTCCAGATATTCTTAGGGCTCCTCTTGTGATACCAGCACATTTCATGAGGGTGTGTGTGTGTGTGTGTGTGTGTGTGTGTGTGTGTGTGTCTTGCTTGCTCTGTATAGTCTAAATTTTAATTATCTAGAATTCTTGGGCCTCTTTGTGGAGCTTCCCCTACCCCAGTGTGGAGAGTTGAACCTCAGGGATTTGTACGTGCTAAATAAGCACTGCCACTGGGCAACATCCCCAGCCCTGGAATGCTTTTCAAAACAGAAAGACTAGGCATCAAAATTTAATTTTCTCCAGTGTTTGCAGGTCCACATTTAGCCTCCCCACAAATTCCCAGGTGCCACTGGAGGCCAAGGACACAGTTCCTCCTAAGCATGTTCAGTGGGTGAGAATAGACTTACTTGACAGTTTCAGTGTGACATGTGAGTAGATGGAGAGGAGAGGTACAAACTCAGACACCCAGGGCATGGGATAGTCTTTAGAGTGACAAGAGAAAGGGTAAGTGGATTGAGTAAGCTGGAGCTAGGATGGCAGGGTCTTGGACAGAGGAGATACACAACAGAGACACCGAGGAACAAGCTGGCTCTCATGGACCAGCCTTGGCTTCAGAGAGCACATAGTCCTTCTGTAAGAGGTGACAGTGGTGTGTATCTGTGACCAAATGTCCTGAGATTTAGTGGGGGACAAGATGGTTGGCATTGTCTACATTTCTAAGAGGGGCTAGAACCCCCTCTTAGACCAGTGGGTGGTGATGGGCTGAGGAGGATTCTGGGAAACAATGTGTAGATGGGGTAGCTGAGAGTCTTCCAGTGTGCTGCAGACAAGGGGACCTGATGGGATGTTTTCTCTCATGTCCCTGGCTGCTTCTTTGGGCACAGTGATTTGATTTTGGACTAGTAGCGATTATTTCTGCTCCTGCAACCTGACTTTTTGTGTGTGTGTGTATTCTGAGGGTGTTCTCCATGTTCAATTCCCGGGACTTGTTTGGTCTTGTTTGTGACCAAGAAGGACCTGGCTATCCAGGACAGGACTGCTGGGTAGGTACCTTAACAGCTCCTCCATTTGCTCTTGCAGCGCACGTGGAAAATGAGGAGCAGTACACCCAGGCCCTGGAGAAGTTCGGTGGCAACTGTGTATGCAGAGATGACCCAGACTTAGGAAGTGCGTTTCTGAAGTTCTCTGTGTTCACCAAGGAGTTGACAGCACTCTTCAAAAACCTGGTCAGTGTTCACTGTGTGTACCTGTGGTGTATGAAATGCCTGTAATGCCGCCCTGAGAAGATGGCCCAACAGCCAGCCAGCCAGCCAGGATGGCTAGGTTCTAATAATCTAGGGAGATATTCTCTGGCTCTTGCAGAGTCTAAAATAACTATACTTGGTAAATTTGGAACTAAGTTTACAGTTAACTTTTTTTTTTCTTTAATGTGACTTAAATTCAGCCTGACACTTTAAATGCTCAGGTGCAGGATGGAATGGTAAATTCTCTCATCTTCTTCAGGGCCCCTGATTTTAGTTTCTAGTAGTTTTAAAAGTGAAGACTAGTGTGTTCCAGGTGGTGTCTAGTATTCTTTTCTGTGGCTGTGAAGAGACTCCATGATCAAGGCAACTTATAGAAAGTTAACTGGGGACTGGCTGGCTAACAGTCCCATAGGGTTAGCATTCATGACCATCATGGTGGGAGCATGGCAACAGGCAGGTGGGCAGGGCAGGCAGGGCAGGGCAGGGAGGGCAGGGCAGCAGCAGGCAAGCAGGGTGCTGGAGCAATAGCTGAGAGATCCACATGCCATACAAGGCAGAGAGACAGAGCTAACCAGGAATGATTTGGACTTCTGAAACCTCAAAGCCCACCCTCCATGACACACCTCCTCCAACGAAACCACACCTCCTAATCCTTCCCATACAGTTCCATCAACTTGGGACCAAGCATTCAATATATGAACCCAGGGGGGGCATTCTCACTCAAATACCACATGATAGCAGTGATCCAGGTTCATCATATCTAATAGACTCTTATCTTAGGAAGCAAGGTCACCTATACTCAAAGCCCAGAATTACTATGGATACTTAAAGGATTTCATGACTGAGAGAAAGACCTGGCCCCATGAGCAGGGAAGCACAGGGTGGACACCTGTGGCCATTGTTTGGCAGCATGGGGGTGGACCAGCCATTTCTTGTGCTTGCAGCTCAGCACTGTTCCTTCTGTGGGAACAGGATTCTGAAGAAGTGAAGAAGCAGGCGAGAAGGTTTGTGATCCTGCCCTGGTAGGTGGTTGATTCCCCAAGTGGGGTGGCCCCTAGAGATCTCAACAGCATTTCCTTCCTGTTTTTTTCCCCCAGCTTCTCCTAAAGGCTCCAGAAGGCCAGGTCAGGCCTCAGTCATGCTCTCTGTGGAGGTCACAGGCCAGCAAATGTTTTCATTTCTCCTCATTGCTCATCCCAGAGGCAGCAGTGGTGGTGGTTGGTCTATGGGGCTGCATCAGTGGGTGGTATGCAGGGAGTGTGGTATATGAGTTTATTACAGGAAGGGCAGAGAGCAGGATCTTTAGGGTTGTCTCTCTACTCAAGTTCACTTGAAAATACTTTCTTATAAGCAAACAGCTGTCACAATGCTTAGGTTGTTTTGCTTGCCAGTGTGCTTTAACTTGACTGAATTTGAAACCTCTTGGCATTATAAAATTTGTCACTCTTGGTCCTTGCCCCAAACAGTGGCAGGCTGCATGCTGCCTCTTAAAGCCTGCTTCCACCAGGATTGTGGCAGATGTGGTTCAGAAGGGAGGAAGGACCTCCTTTGCATGACCCAGGGTAAAGCTCTCTAGAGATCGATGTGGCAGGTTCCCTAGGGACAAGTCACTGTGCTCCCAGAATTCCAAGTCCCTCAGTGGAGAGTGGCCAGTCAGCTTCTTAGAGCTTGCCTTGTGAGCACAAATAAGCACCCTCAACAGTGAGAGACATGGGGGAAAGAGAGTGATGCAGAGGGCAGAAGACATTAAAGCAGGTGTATATGCAGGGCAATGTCAGAGAGACCTGACGAAACACTGCATATGTAGGGGAGGTGGGGTGTTTCTGGTTGTTGGGGGAGTTGGGGATGTGGGATACTATTAGTATTTGAAACTATAAAATTAAAATCTGGGGACAGCCTGGTCTATGGAGCGAGTTCCAGGCCAGCCTTCAAAGCTACAGAGAAACCCTGTCTTAAACAAACAAACAAACAAACAAAAAAAAAAAAACCTGGGGGCTGAGGAGATGGGCTAGTTGGCATTGGTAGAACGTTTGCCTCATACACATGAAGGTGTGAGTTCGAATTCCCAGGATCCATGTAATTCCGTTGAAGGCAAGATGGGAGGCAAAGCTAGGTGGACCCCTGGAAGCTGGCAAGCCAGCTAGTCTGGCCTACATGGTGAAGTTCCAGAGAAATAAGAAGCCAGGGTTGTATAGAATGAAATCTGAGGACCAACACCCAAAGCACTTGGGCTTCTGCGTTTAAGCATTCTACACACACACACACACACACACACACACACACACACACACACCCCTGACAATACTGTGTAGAACTAATATCTCCTGGAAAACAGATCAAGAACTAAAGGGAAAACATCAATTAGGAAATAGAATAAGGATAAATCCACCCACTAGCCTTGGACGCAGCAGCACCACTGGAAACTAAGATGTGGCAATGCCCTGAAATACTGAGGAAAGAATGGCTCTGCTTGGCCTCAGGCCCAAGCCACTGAGTTTGAGCATAGGATTAAAGATGTTAGCACACACAAGGCTCCAGATAGTTAGGTTAGCATGGGTTAAGTTAGCATGCGTGGCTTCTCCAAAATCCCTGCAGGATGCACTTTAGCAAACGAAGAGGGAGGTAGAGAAAGAGGAAGTGTGGTTCCAATGGAAAGGTGAGCAGTGAAAGTCAATTGAGGAGGATGGAGAGAGCAGCCTGCCCCGCTCAGCTGGGGGAGATGTTGGAGGTGGGTGGGGAGGCACTTGCACTCTCTCCCGGGCAACTAGCTTTTAAAATGTCTGCTCACTCATTTCTGTGGACCTTCTTAGTTTATTTTAGATATAAACTAAAACCAGCCAGGTGCTTTCCCACTTTTTTTTTTTAAGCTCATTTAATCCTCCTTCCAATTCCATAAATCGAGTCAGTTTTACATTTGCTTTATAGCATGGATGACAGAGAGCCCCGATGGTGTACAGAACTGAAATATCTCTATGGAGGATCAGAGCACTTGGCCACTTGGGAGAGTGTACTGCTAATAAAGAAAGGCCACCTGCAATATCCCATACCTTGGGTTCTGAAGTTACTCGTGTAGGCAGCTGCGTAGCTAACCCAAAGCAGTTCTCGCCATCTCTTATTTTCTCTAAAGTGGAGAGCAGAGCAGGGCCTTGGTGCTGTGTTTGGTGCATTTCTCACCGTACTGTGGCTTTGCCACTTGCAGTACTTGAAAACTGTCATGGAGTGCAGTTGCTGTCAGACTTTGTGCAGAATGGAAGTCTCGGAGCATGATGTGGTAAGCATTCATGGTGAGGCAAACGTGTGCATTAAAGATTCTCTGTTTCCTTTGCTTCTGGTGACTGCTGTGCACAAGAACTTGTTCTACTACCTTGTGAACATGGGGTGCATGGCCTTAGCTGTTGAAGGACTGAGCCTGGATTCATGTATAACCCAAACTCATGAGCCTTTCTGATGTTGACACCCATGGAGGCTGCTTGTTGGCGTGTGGGGCCATGGAAGGACGGAAAGTGAGAGAAAGCAAGGCAGGGTTAGATGTGGTAGAGAGACATGCAGACAGCCTGAGGGCTGAATTCCCCGCTGAAAGAACCAACAGTGAGATGGCTTGCCTCACATGGCCAACTTGGAGGCAAACTGAACAAACGAGAAAGGCTTGCAAAGCGCTGATTGGGGTTGTTCCGACCTGGGAACTTATGAAACCTTGCCCTGGGAACTTTGAGGACACATGCCTCATTTTAAGTTTCAGAGCTTTCACTTTGTGAAGTGTGGAGCGTTGGTCTTGTTTTCTAGCAAAGATGAAGACAGAGAAAAATCTTCCATGAGCCTAACTTAGCCTTCACCATGTTGTAGATTGTAGACTCTGTCAGCCATAGGAGTGCTGAGACATGACTGAGCTGACTTGGGGGGTCATCTTTTCGGGGGCGTTGTACTTTCAAAGTCTTGTTTTGGGTCACCTGTCCCATCCCGCTTTTTCAGGGTCTTTGATCTCCCACCGACATTTAAAAAGTATTCAGTATAGTTGCAACTCTCAGCTCTACCTCTTTCCAAAAAGAATAATAATTACCACCTGCCTGTTTGGAGGTCTGGTAGGATGCTTCCGAAGCAATTGGAACAGACAGCTCCAGGGAAGGCCGACTTAGTATGAAATGAGTTTTTCCTCCTAACAAGGTGAGACTCTCACCCTTAAAAAGCCTGAACCATCGGGGCAGAACAAAGGGAGAAAGCAGGCAGCTTCAGAACTCTATCTAATGTGGTGACATTAAACAGGTCGCAAAGGCATCATCCTCTTTGCGACTCTGTCCTCCTTCTCAGACACGCATGAGAATTTTGGAGAGATTTCCGGAGGACCACTTCCATGTTGAGATTTTAATGACAAGCTTCAAACCAGGACAGATTTCTGCAAGGTCAGCTGCAGATAAATGTTCCCCTCCTAGGAATGGAAAGTAGAGGACTTCACAGACTCAGAACCTGCTCAAGTGAAGACCAGAGACCATCAGAACAGGAGCCAGGGAGGCAGGACTGAGGGCAGTTACAGTGTGAGAGCCGCAGGACCCTGAGCTGAGGAATTTCCACTCTCTCATACCAAAAGAGGAACAAGGAGCTCCACCAAGCATCTCCTCCCTTTGTCATCATTGCTCTATGCAGCCTGGAATTAGAAGACACCATAGCTGTGAGTGAGGCCAGCTAATAGGCTCTGTGTGGAGGAGCAGCAGCAAGTAGCTTTAGTATGTGATCTGCCTGGCAGAGGGTGGCTCCACCTCTCCTACTGTTGCTTCCTGAATGTTGGGATTGAAGGTGTGCACCACCATGACAAAGTCTGAGAAAGTGGGTAGCACTGTGGTGGGAGGGAATAGGTGGCCTAGGCTATCCTGTCACAGGGAGGAGAGCTGAGACAAGGCCTAGGACCAAGTTGGGCACTTGCTGTATACAAGCTGGTGCTGTATGGGCCATGTCGTCTGTCTTTTATGAACACCTACTGTGTGCTTTGTAGGCCACTAGCATTGTTGGAGTCCTAGGAGCCTTGAAAGCTGTTCTTCTTTTGTTGTGGTATGAAAGTTGGTGATATTTTTGGCAGCTGGCTTCATTTTGGTCTTTGGGTTAAAGATCAAGATCAGTGTGGGTTTTCCCTCTCCTTTTTGATTAAATCAATATATCAAGGTGACTCTGCTGCCAGTGAGACAGGATAGAGAACATCTGCCCATTAGGCTTCTCCATGTAGATAGGAACTCTGTGTGTGTGTGTGTGTGTGTGTGTTAGATAGATAGACTAAGGCACCAGCATCCATTGCCCAGGAAGAGTGTCCTCTCAAGAATGAAAGTGGGCCAGATAGTTTGGCTTAGGAAGATTTCCTGGTGTGTATGTGACCAATATCTTACATGCAAGGGGATGGGTCTTAAGGAAGCGTGATGGAGATGGCTCCAGCCTGGCTTTTCTATGAGAGCCATTTTACTCTGGAGGGGCTGAGATGCTTTGAAATGCTCTCATTGTGAAACCATGAAAAGAACTCTGACTTCACAGTTCTTGGCCCAGCTCTACCCGTTCCTAGTTGTATGATTTGGGGACAAGGTGAAGGCCCTAATCTTATTTCCATATCTCTTTGGGGGGGGCAGGACCTATTTCTCAGGATGGTTGTGACAGTTAAATGGGATGCAATGCCCCTATGCCATTTGGTGGCATATTCCAGCCATTTAGTCTTCATAAATTTTCTGCTTGGGTGCCTGTTCTTTCAGACAAGCAACTTTGAGAAGGAACACAGAGAACTCTCCTTTTAGCCCGGCAGGCACACTTCTGCCCAAGGCTTTTGTGTTAGCCATTTCCTCTGCCGAGAGTCTTCTTCTACCCGACTCTCATGGTTCTCTGCCTTGTGTACTTCAAACTCTGCTCAAACATCACCTTGTAAGAAGGACACGCCTAAAGTGAAAGCAACTCGAAAATCCATCAACAGCAGGATGCTGTGTCCATACACTGGAGGCGACCCTAGCATTAAGGAGAAAGGGACCATGGGTACATAGACCAGCATGAATGAATCCCAAGGAAACGATGCTCAAGGAGCCCGATGCAGAGTGCATACTAAAGATTCCACCTCTAAGAAGTGCTGGAAGATGGGCGCTTTTGCTTGGTGACAGGAGCAGGTGAGGGATAACCTAGAGACCTGGAGTGAACACAAGCAATTTTGAGAGGTGACTGGTATTGTACATTGGATATTGACACAATTCCATGGGTGTTACAACCTTCATTTCATTTCCTAACACATTTTTAAAGGTGTGTGGTTTGTGGTATGAGTTACACTTCAGTCGGCCTGCTTAAGAATTTTAAACCAGGTAGCTCTATGGGTTGGAGCATGAGGCAGGTGAGACACTGCTTTGTGGGCGAAGGTGAGGTGTGAAGAGCTAAAGTTAAGGAGTCTTAAGGCCCAAAAGTAAAATAAAGTAGGGTGGGCAGCATGTAAAGGTGGGGTTGGGGGCTGCAGTACCACACCCTTATAGCTATTAGTTCTGGTGTTCAGGGATGTTCTTGACCTCCACTTGACATTTGTCCCTGTCTTGCTGCCCTAGGCACTTCATTCGTACTTAGGAGATTGTAGACTTTTGCCTCCATTGAACTCAGGAAAGACTGGAAGAGGGAAGGAGGAAAAGACTGTAATTTTAAAAGCTTTTCTGTTAGCTAAAAGTAGTTACAGCCTTGATTAAGCGGTCATTGTATTCAGGAGTGCTTGATGCTTCCAAGACATTTTACAACACTAGTTTACAACTGAGGAAAAATGTTCTCAGTGGTTGCCTGAGGTTGAGTTAATCCTTGCCTCAGTGTCTGGGCCAAGGTGTTCGTTTTGGCAGCCCAGTAAAACTTGGCGGTGGAGTGTTTAACAGCTGCCTGTTTTTGGTTGGGGTTATTGAGGCAATGTGAAAGTAAAAGAGAGGAGACAGACCTTTACAGAAGCATGTTGTCTTTAAAGAGAGCGATAAAGGGGAATCTCTCAGGAGTAGAGCCTGCGTGCCCAAGCGGGTAGAGCCTGTTTACCTAAGAGGATGGAGCCTGTGCTCCCAAGGGGGTGGGGCTGTACCCAAGGGGTGGAGCCTGTTTACCCAAGGGGGTGGGGCTGTAACCAAGTGGGTAGAGTGTGTTCAAGGGGGAAAAGGGGGTGGATTGATGAATCTACATATTTGCCATAATATAGTCGGTTATGCCTTTCTTGCTGTTGTCCGTTATTTTGAGGCAGGATCTTGCTAAACAGCTGTGCTAGCTAGTTTTATGTCAACTTGACACAGGCTAGAATCATTGGAGAGGAGGGAGACTTAACTGACAAAATGGGGAGGAAGGTCCAGCCCATTGTAGGTGGAATCACCCCCGGGGCTGGTGGTCCTGGGTTCTGCAATAAGCCATGAGGAGCAAGCCAGTAAGCAGCATCCCTCCATGGTCTCTGCATCAGCTCCTGCCTCCAGGTTCCTGCCCTGCTTGACTTCCTGTCCTGACTTCCTTCATTGATGTTCTATGGTGTAGAAGTGTAAGCCAAATAAACCCTTTCCTCCACAGCTTGTTTTTGGTTGTGGTGTTTCATCATAGCAATAGTAACTCTAACAGTCCAGACTGACTCTGAACTTGGAATCCTTCCATCTCAGCCTCCAGTGTGCTGGGGTCACAGGCACATGTAGGTATGATTCACTTTATACCTGAATCCTAGTGTCCAGATGGTCAGAGGAAGTTTGTTGATTGTCCCACTCTCCGGCCACACCCCATGCTGGGAGCAGTGGAACAATGGTTTTTTAGAACTGACCAGATGCAGGTAGGGCCTGCAAGTGCCAGAAGAAATTCAGAACAGGGAAAGCCCAGGAAGTGATGGTGAGAGGAAGGAGAAGATTGATTTCTGTTGGGAATGGTGGCATTTGAGTTCTGCTGGGAGGGAAATAGTGCTGGACAGCGAGGGCAAGAGAGGACATTGCAACCAGGGGACATATTGGGGACAAGCAGAGTTCAGGAGGCGGAAAGGAGCAGATGAAAAAGTGGCAGATGAGATGCACTGGGAGCAGTTGCCTCATGCACAAATAAGCAGTTTGGTATCCCTTAGCAACATGGTTCTAGGTAAATCTGGTAGGACTGTGAAGGAGGGCTTGGCGTATCCAGGGCCTAGAAGCCTGTGGCAGGGAGCAAGAGACGCAATGCTCTGTAAGGAGAAGGGACACTGACTGAGGCATTGGGGTGGCTGGGACATGGGTGTGATTGTAGAGTACCTGGCAGGCCAAGACTACTTGGCCTAGCATGGCTGTGTGGTGCAGAGCAGAGAGGCATGGGGGACTACTCCTCCCATGAAGCAGCTGAGAGGTGAAGGGAACAAGAGCAAGGATGACTGTGTAGCTAAGAGCTCCCCAAGGTGTCTGCCTTGATCCTTGGCCTTGCAGGAGGGAGGGGTAAGCCTCCGCAGAGCCCTGAGTTCCTGCAGGGTCTTCCTGTCTGTCCACAGTGGAAACCCAGGTGCAATTGCTCCCAGGGATTAATCACAGGCAAAGGCTGGTTCATTACTGTCACCCACAGACCTCACTTTCAACAGAGCCTCGCTGCATTTAAAAGTTGATCCGTTAAAGTTAATCCTCACAGGTCACAGCAGATTTCAGTGTGCCTTGGGCTGATGCCAGGCCCATGACAAATGCTGACTCACCTAATACTAAAGCAACGATTACTCAAAAATTCATTTTGGAAACGACAATTGTTAATGAAACTCTCATTTGGCTGTGTGGGTAGGTTGTTGTTTTTTTTTTTTTTTTTTTTGTTGTTGTTGGTGGTTTGTTTGTTTTGGTTGTTGTTTTTGTTTTTATGCCAGCGTCATTGTACACTTTTGCAGTATTGTGCAAATGAGTTCCAAACTCACCTGAAAATTTCATGTGCTGAGGGCCTAGGAGATGACTCAGCAGGTAAAGATATCTACTACCAATCGAGCCTGAGGACCTGAGTTTATTAATCCCCGGGACCTACAGGGTAGAAGGAGAGAACTGGCTTTCATAAGTTGCCCTCTAACCTTCACACACTTGCCATGGCATCACACTCCTACCCCCACACACAGAGTAACTAAAGTTTATATGCTGATATTACTATCTGGTAACCCACATTCCATTATCTTTTGTTGGGGATAGGGGACTCACTATGTAGTCCAGATGCCCTGGAACTCGAAGAGGTCCCCCTGCCTCTGTCTCCTGAGTACTGGGATTAAAGGCCTGTGCTGCCAAGCCCAGTTATATTCCAAATTATATTTTGAAATGGTGCATATGTTTTATCTCCCTATTCAAGGTAGCTATACTAAAAAGTTAAGTTTCTTTTGCTTGAATACAGAGGTTCTACCATGCTTTCTCCTGTCTCCTGTCCATTCCCTGTGACATAGACATGGGACCTGCTGACATAGTGTGGCAGAGGTTGTGCTGATGTGGAGGGTGGGGTAGCTGAGCCCAGGAGGGAGGAAGCAAGTGTGTCTCAAGCTTATATCCACGTGGGAAGGCATCTTGGGGTTCGGGCCTCCCCTCTGTGCTTCCAGGCTGGAGCTTTACTGGTCACACTTAGCTCACATTTGAGGTACCCTTGAAGCAGCCCTGCTTGCCCATGGAGAACCCTGAGTGTGCCAGGAGGTTTCGACTCCCTAAGACTTGTTCCATGGTGACAATTGAAGACAGTATTTCTGGCTTCTTGCTGCAGGGAACTCCAGGGGCTGGCTCCTCGACTCCTGCCCTTCCCTTTCTCGGCTTTCTGCTTTCTCCTCTTTCCAGCTGCAGTGGAGACACACTCATAACCGTACCTCATTCACACATGCACCCTCTCTCACTGACACACAGCCCTCCTTTGTTCTCTATTATCTAACTCATTTCTTTTTTTTTTTTTTAACATGAAATGTTGCTGTTACCTTTATTTATTTATTTATTTATTTATTTATTTATTTTCTCTTTTTTTTTTTGTTTTTTTGAGACAGGGTTTCTTTTTTATGTTTAATTTTTTTTCCATTTTCTTTTTATCATTTTTTTATTTGAATTAGAAACAAGATTGATTTACATGACAATCCTAGTTCCCTTCTCCCTCCCATCCTCCCCTACCACCCCCCCAACTAAAACCCTACCTATCACATATCCTTTCTTCTATTCTTCCCCTGACTCAACCTTTCTGCTCCCTCATGACCTCTGCATCCTTCCTCTTCTTCCCTTCTCATTCTCATAGCTCCCTCCCCCTCTCTCCCATGCTCTCAATTTGCTCTCTGACCTCTTTCCCCTTCTCCAGGGGACAATGTTTGTCTCTCTTAGGGTCCTCCTTGTTTACTAGTTTCTCTGGCAGTGTGGATTGTAGGCTGGTAATCCTTTACTCTGTGTCTAAAATCCACATATGAGTGAGTACATATCATGTTTGTCTTTTTTCGAGACAGGGTTTCTCTGTAGCTTTGGAGGCTGTCCTGGAACTGGCTCTCGTAGACCAGGCTGGTCTCAAACTCACAGAGATTCGCCTGCCTCTGCCTCCTGAGTGCTGGGATTAAAGCCGTGTGCCACCACCGCCCGGCTCCTTTATTTTTTTTTTAATTAATTTTTTAAAATTTTATGTGCATTGGTGTTTTGCTGCATGGGAGTCTCTGTGAGGGTGCCAGATCTTGGAGTTACAGTCGTGAGCTGCCATGTGAGTGCCTGTAGAAGGACAGTCAGTGCTGTCAACCACTGAGCCACCTCTCCAGCCCTGCACACTCATTTCTTCACTTGTTACCTTCAGCATTTACTCACACACCTTCCCAGAAGACAGAAACCTCTGGGTTCCGCCTTCCTCTCATCCCCATGTTGAGAGCATGCTGGCTGGGCCCTCCCCACAGCCCTGAGTGGACCAACAACAATGTTAAGAGGTTGTGTTCTTTTGTTCCAGGCTTTTGAGTGATTGATTCTCTCACTGACTGATGGTTCTGAGATAGGTTTAGGTTTTACTCATTGCAGTAACTTTTTACAGTTTAACAATAGAAGGTTCTTGGGTGGAAGTATACAGATCTGGGTCTTTCATTAGCTATGTGCTCTCTTCTGAAACAAAATGAGCCAGTGGGTGAGGCCACCACACTGTGCTGGCCAGGCTGTCCATGAAGGTGAATTATTACCAATGTCCTTTCCAACACCCTTGTCATCTGTCTTTGTTTGGATTAGAAAGGGTGTTTGTAGACAGAAGTTTCTGTGTGCCTGATCCTGCAACTGTTTAGTCCCAAATAAACACACAGAGGCTTATATTAATTATGAACTATTTGGCCGATGGCTCAGGCTTCTTATTGGCTAGCTCTGTCTTAATTATTAGCCGATTTCTATTAATCAGTGTATCTCCACATGGTCTTGGCTTACCGGAGAATGCCTGGGCACCCTGCCTTCCCGGTAGCTACATGGGATCACTTCATGACTCACCCTCTGAGTTTCTCTTCCCAGCCTTCTCCTAGTCTGGAAGTCCTGCCTATAGTTCCTGTCTGGCAACATCCTGCCTGTCCATTGGCTAAAACAGCTTTATGCATCAACCAATAAGAGAAACATATTCATAGCATACAGAAGGACCTCCCCCCCATTGGACATTGACGATTTTTTTTTTTCTGTTTTTCCTCCTTAGATTCAGAATATGAACAACATCATCTCCTTCCCTTTGGACAGTCTGCTGAAAGGAGACTTGAAAGGAGTTAAAGGGGTATGACCGAGTCCTGGTGTTCTGACATCACGGGAGTCACAGCAGTGTTGGCTGTCACCCTACCCACCACATGAGGCCACAGGGATGGCATCTGCTTTGTTTCCTTTCATTTGACGTTTGTTTGATGCTACCTTATGTGGCAAAAGCCGCGCCTCTTGGCCCGTGGGTTCTTCTATTGCTGGTGCTGTAAGCTTGGTAAAGGGAGAACAGAGGGGGGGTGAAAATGAGCCAGTTGGAGACTAATAACACCAGAGGGTTCCTTGGTTGCCACTGGAGCATGGAGATGCTGTGGAATCTGGTTTCCTAGCTGCCCTGTTGTGCTTTACTTCTAGGAAAGGATCCTAACCAGGACAGAAATTTCATAAGCATGAGCCACTATGTGGCCTGCCCTCCAGAGGACACTGGCTGTTTGGACAGGCCTGGGTGCTTATACCGATGAGGCCTTGCAGTACTTAGTAAATGCAGGAACTGTAATTTGTCTCAGGGCTAGAGGGATGCTTGGCAATGTCCTTGAGAGACCCAGGTCTTTGTATGTGTGTCTGGTTGCTGGGCCTCATCTAGGCACATCTGGAAGCCTGTCTGGACCATCTTGGGGACCTCCTGCTGTGTCCCTTGCAAAGCATGCAAGGAGAGAGCTATTAGGACAAGAGACATTACATGTTTTCCCTGAGCAGGCCCGGAAATCAGGCCAGCTGATTTACTAGGAAACAAACAGAAAGCAAGGAATAGGAGGTTGCAGAGGAAAGACATGTCCCCTAGTGGCAACATGGATCCACACCATGTGCCAGGCTGTCAGGAGCAAGAGGGCTGTTCCACAAAGACCTTCCGTGGCCACTGGAGACACAAACATGAAACACAGAAAAGAATGTTGTTGAGGGGAAACAGAACTGTGTGGGAACCTTTTGACAGGCTTGGAAGCCTCAGTAATTTTTTTTTTTTTTTTTTTTTTTTTTTTTTTTTTTACTAGCCAAGCCTTATTAGAGATCATGAATCTTCAGTTCCCAACACTGAGTGCGGAAGGGAAGCCCAGGGAAACAGGAGACTAGGATGGAGGTGGACGTGAACATGGACGATGGACATGTTGTGTGACCTCCTTTTGGGTGTGGGGTGTATATTCTGTAATTCGTGCTTTAAAATGAGAAAGAAAGAAAAGGAAGAAAGGCTGGCCAGCCCACCCCTGGTCTCAAAGGTTCTTACTTTTTTATAGAATCCCACGCATGACTTCTTTCAGAGCCTAGTGACCGTATAGAATCAGTCTAGGGATACGGATGTTTGCCTTGCACACAAGTTAATGATTAATTAAACTTACTTGCTGCCCCTCTGTTTATAGGATCTGAAAAAGCCCTTTGATAAAGCTTGGAAGGACTATGAAACCAAAATGTGAGTGTTTTTATTTTTATTTATTGTTTTTTAAGTAGTAGACGTAGGTAATCTGATTTCAGTCTTCAATCAGGTTTTTGTTGCTTGAAGGGGTTGTCTGAATAAACCCAATCCAGGAAAGAATTTGCCTAAAGCTGTGTTGCATAATGGCACATGATGACAGGTGTCTTGTTGTCTGCGTTCCAAGGTGGTGGCTGCTTCTACAAGCTCTGTGGTGTCATGGTGGTCGGGGGTGGTGGCTTCTTCCACAAGCTCTGTGGTGTTGTGGTGGTTATAGAGCAGTATTTCCCGTTAGGTCTTCCTGGTGATTCATTAAACAAACAAACAAACCTCTGGAGATGGATAGATGGCTCAGTGGGTTGACCATTGACCAGGTAGATGTGAAGGTCTGAGTTGAGTCCTCAGAGCCCAAGTGAAGAGCCAGCTGCAATGGTGGGTCTGTGGTCGCAGTGTTCCTGAGGTAAGATGGGAAGTGGACACTGAGGAGCTCCTGGAAGTTTTTGGACCAGGGTGTCCCTTACACAGTTGCAAACAAGACCACCCAAGGCAAAAAACAAGGACTGACACTTGAGGTTATTATGGTCTGATCCACGCCTTCCTGCCAGGGTACACGCACAGACACAGGCACACCTTCAGACATAAAGGTGTTGTTTTATTTATTTATTTTTTTTCTGAGATAGGGTTTCTCTGTATTGTTTTGGAGGCTGTCCTGGAACTCGCTCTGTAGACCAGGCTGGCCTCGAACCCACAGAGATCTGCCTGCCTCTGCCTCCCGAGTGCTGGGATTAAAGGTGTGTGCCACCAACGCCCAGCTGTTTTTTGTTTTGCTTTGTTTTTTAAGTGTGCTCTTAGCATTGGGTCCCTATTTATCTAAAATGCCAGACGTCTTGGTTTTTAATACTTTAAGCCCCAAGTGCTTCATTTTCACTCAGATTGTTTGTTGCTAGGGAGGGATGTAGGGATTAGGGCTCCGTGACCCTGAGACCTGAACCACAGTCTCTGCTGAAGGCCAGTCTGCTCTTGGCCAGCTACAGGCAGCTAGAACATTTCTCATCAGTTTCTCATCCCCAAGGCAGGGAGAATAAGGCCATCTAGAAAAAGCTAGTGATGGTGGTGAGGGGCTTAAAGGTTTCAGTTATTTAAATGATGGAGAAATGGACAGTTTCTTCAAATGCCTTGTGTTACTTGGTAATCTGCCTGGGGGCTGGAAGCATTCCTGAGTGGAAAGATGCTTCCTATGGAGGAATCTGGTGAAGAGAAGACGTCTAGGAAGGAGTCACTGAGGATGCAATTCTAAGTGTTTTAACCAACTTATTTATTTATTTTTTAAAAGCCACCCTGGGGTTTTTCTTTCATTAATGAAAGATCACAAAGCACAAATCCAGTGCTACACCTGTGGGAATACTACATTTCTGTCTGGAAATCACCTGGCTCTCAGGTCTGGAGTTTCACTGGTGGCACTCACTCATACACTCTGCAGGAGTGGAATGAAACTGGGGGACCTAGAAGGTCTGTTAACCCAGAGAGACTCCCAACCATTACCCCTGGTCACTTAGCCTTTTAACTGTGCTAAGTTCAGTGATGTAAGCACATTGATACTACTACTTGCTGGGGCTGCCACTTGCTTGCCCAGCAAGAGGGTCTCAAGCTAGGGTCAGGGGTGGGATTGACTGACCACCATCCAGCTGCACCTGTGCATTGCTCCTTACCCCAAGAACTTGCTTAGTGCTGTGGCCAGTTGGAGCAGGGTAGAGTGACTGTCTGGTTGTGAAGAGAAAAACTGGGGGAGTGAAGGCATCACACCCTCCAAGACGAAGCTTTACCTGCCCAGTGTAGTGTCACTGTCACCGCAGTGTCAGAGTTTGGTATGGAGGGGACAGAGCCTTTTAAACTCGAAGCAACCCTAGTATGCATCAAGAAGTTATTTTTTACCCACAAACATGGACAATTCCTCTATCCCTAGAAGCCTTGCCAAGCATAATAACTAGATTTGAGGTGTCTTCAGGATCCCTCCTCGGTAGCTCTGTACTGAATATTTAGATACATGGTCAGGGACCACAGAACGGTGTGAGGAGTCTAGAGGCTGTAGTGCCCTATGATCACAGGTCCACTGAGGTGCCTGAATTCACTGGACGATGTTCCTGCCAAATGACCTCCTACTTTTCATGTTCTTGTCATTGTCAGTGTTGGGTTTACCTTGTGTGCCCAGACAGAAGTGTATCTTCCACATACACACACAGACAGACACACAGACACACGCGTGCACATGCCCTCTGCCTCCTGTGACAGGGAACACTCACAGCCCATTTAATCATCAAACAGCTTTTAAAGAAAATGCCAGCCGTGTCTCCATGTGTGACCTGAGACTCGGCAGGAAGTGCCTCCAGTGCTTTCCATGGCCAATGTGACTCTGTGACACCATTTCCCTTGGTGATGGTTCTGGGTGTGTGCCCAGCTGGTCGGTTTATACCTGAACTGTACACATGACATTTAGGTAATGTAGCTCAGCAGGCAGTCACCATGGAAAGGGGGATGAAGGAAGAGAACGGTGAACCGGGAGATGCTGTAGTGAGAAGCACCATGGAAGCCAGAATAGCAAAGTGACTTTGCTAAATACAGCAGAGTGCTTGTGGAGATCTCTAGAGAGAGGCTAACTATGGAGTGCAAGGCCTGTGTGGGCCTTCCATCTCAGACACAGATCACACCCAACAGGTGCTTAGGCGGTATCCGTTGAGTGAGCAGAGGGAAGGCCAGCTCTGACACTTTCCCATGTCAACACACAGTTTGCTTTCTTCAAGAGTTAAGATGTCACCTTGCTCTGAAGAGCACAGTGAGTGTTCGCCTCAGCAGATGGTTCTGAGGCTGTCTGTCCGGTTGGGAGTGCTGTGCCAGGTGGCCTCTTGTCTTACCCTTGCCTTTTCTTCACACACAGAACCAAAATAGAAAAGGAGAAGAAGGAGCACGCCAAGCTGCATGGAATGATCCGTACTGAGATAAGCGGGGCTGAGATTGCAGAGGAAATGGAGAAGGAGAGACGATTCTTCCAGCTGCAGATGTGTGAGGTAAGACCCTGGGAAGGGAAAGGTGGTCAGGCTGGGCACGGGCGCAGACCTCCTCTCCAATGTGGTCTTCTCACAGAGACCCGTGACTTCCCTGACAGCTAGCTGGGCTGCATTTCTGTGCTAAAGGTTTGTTTCCTTAGAGGACTCTTAGACTACTTCCTGGTGTGCCGGCTTAGGTCAGTCTCACACCAGCCTTCATTAACAGAGAGAGGGATTGGAGGAGACATGACTCAGGGTTGACTTTGCTGCTTAGTCATGAGCTCCTGAGTTTGGATCTCTGCACCCAGGTCAGGCTGCCCACAGCTCTTGTAATTCCAGCTCCAAGGACTCTGACACCCTCTTCTGGCCTCCAGATGGACCTGCACCCAGACGCATGTGAACAAACACACACACACACACACACACACACACACACACACACAGAGAGCGAGAGAGAGAGAGAGAGAGAGAGAGAGAGAGAGAGAGAGAGAGAGAGAGAGATATCCCCCACCCCTGGTGTTTTTTTTTTTGTTGTTGTTGTTTTGTTTTTTGTCTTTTTTAAGTAGAAGAGAGAACTTCAGAATGTTTCTCTGACCTCTTGTACTTTCTCACAACAGTTGGCTGGAATACTTATTTCTTCAATGATTTTAAGAGGTTTTTTTTTTGTTGTTGTTTTGTTTTGTTTTTGGTTTTTGGAGACAGGGTTTCTCTGTAGCTTTGGAGCCTATCCTAGCACTCGCTCTGGAGACCAGGCGGGCCTCAAACTCACAGAGATCTGCCTGCCTCTGCCTCCTGAGTGCTGGGATTAAAGTCGTGCGCCACCAATGCCTGGCTTTAAGAGTTATTATTACATCTCTGGAGTTGGAGAAAGGGAGGTGTGAAGAGTCAGCCAGAAGACATTCATGGCACCCACAGCATCCTTGCTGTCCAGTTCCCAGACATCGCCTGCCCTAGGGCTCTTGCTTCCTATGGCCTTGGCCTGTGTCTTGGAGAAGGACAGAGGGGAGCTGGCACCAGGAGCCTTTATCTAGATCAGGGTCCAAGGAGTGTGAAGGCCTTTGTGTATGTGTGAAAACGGTCCCGTCTCTCCCTGGAGTCTGAGTTAGGTTAACACCCTCAGTCCAGTGATACTTATTATACCCTCTTAAACAGAACACCATATTAAAAAAAAAAAAAGCCATTGCAGACCTTCCTTCCTATTCTTTGTATGCTTTATGGATTGTCTCTTACAGTAAGTTCCAGTAAGCAGAATTTCCGGGTCAAAGAGCGTACACAATTTCAGTCTTGATGCATTGCCAAACATTTTATTAATGATTGTATCGTTTTGGTCCGTTGCCAGATACTCAATTAACGTGAATAACTATCAAAAAGGAAGGAAGACAGGACACATAGGCAGTTCTTACACAGAGAAGAAAATTGGTTGTTATGGTTTCACAGCGGCTTCCTGTCCCCTCACTGACTTGCACAGCTGGCCTAAGAGGGTTCCTGCACTTGGGCTCACCCTGAGACAGCTGGGGACTCACAGGGTTCACTACAGGTTAGCAGGTTTTCCTGGGCCTTCCTGTCTTAAACAAGAGATGCACTCAGGATTCTTTCTTTTTTTTTAATAATTTATTTTCATTTGATGGGCATTGGTGTTTTGCCTGCGTGTATGTCTGTGTGAAGGTGTCAGATCTTGGAGTTACAAATAGTTGTGAGCTGCCATATAGGTGCTGGGAATTGAACCCAGGTCCTTTGAGAGAGCAGCAGTGCTCTTAACTGCTGAGCCATCTCTCCATACCACCACCTCACAGCGAGGGGCAAAGGGCTTTGTAGAGTCCTGGATTTGTATACTTTTAGGAAGGGACAGGTGCATTTTATAATGCCTGGGCTTCCTGCCGAGAGGTCCTTAATGGATTCTCTTGGTTAGAAGTGGCTTTGACAATTTAATCTAAAATTCACCTTTTTGGCAACTCATATATAGGGGAGAGTGCTTTGGGTCAGCAACATGGTAACAAATCTCAGCTACCGGTTGCTAGCTAGCACTTAGTAGGAGTTGACTAAGAAAGGGACTTGAAGCTGGGTGTGGTGGCACATGCCATTGATCTCAGTTCCAAGTCAGCTTGGGAGACACTGTCTCAAACAAAATGAAAAGAGACCTGTGTAGAAGATGCATAGGAAGATCCAACATAGTTAGAACCCCAATTCTTTGCAGGCGTCCTCTTCCAATGCATCTAGAGTAAGCTTGTCCTGGCTGGATATGGTAGACTGTCTAGTTAGTAGGATGTGAGCGTCTTAAACATTGGATTACCTGGCCAGCATAGCCATTTAGTCACATTTGCTGAAAACACTCAGTGGCTACCACAGTCTCTACCTGCCTATAAGCTGTTAAAGAAACCAAGAGAGAGTCAGTCTTGAACAAGTGTGGCTCAGTTGGCAGCATGCAGACCTAGTGTGCAAAAGGCCCCTGGGTCATTCTCTGGCCCTGCATAAGCCAGGAGTAGTCTAGCATTCTTTTATCCCAGCACTTGGGAGAGGGAAGCAAGGAGATCAGAAATTCAAGGTACTACTTGACTGTATAGTGAGTTCAAGTCTAGCCTAGGCTACAGGTGACCCTGTTTCACAAGAGCCCCTGATGTCATCCCATCTCCTGATTTCTGCAATCTCTTTCCCTTGTTTCTCAACAGTATCTGCTGAAGGTCAATGAAATCAAGGTTAAAAAGGGAGTGGATTTGCTTCAGAATCTGATCAAGTACTTCCACGCCCAGTGCAAGTAAGTGCCCCTTCTTTATGGTGTCTTTTAATGCTCCTCTGTGGATGGCAATTACTAATAGATAGTTTTGTGTTGAGGGAATAAACACTCACTTGGAAATTACCATGGTGTGTGTGTGTGTGTGTGTGTGTGTGTGTGTGTGTGAGAGAGAGAGAGAGAGAGAGAGAGAGAGAGAGAGAGAGAGAGAGAGACAGAGAGAGACAGAGAGAGACAGAGAGAGACAGAGACAGAGACACACAGAGAGAGAATATATCTTGGTAGCTCACTCTTGGCCTGGCATGTGTCGGGGCCCAGGTTCAATCCCCAGAACTTGGAAAAGAAAGAAAGAAAAGGAAAGAAAGGAAGAATGAATGAATTATCATGAGCTGGGGTTGGGGATGTAGTTGAGTTTGTAGAGTATTTGCCTAACATGTAGGGGAGTCTTGGGTTTAATTTTCAATACTATATAAACCAATGTGGTGGCACATGCCCATAATCCCCGTGCTCCTAGGAGGCAGAGGCAGAAGGAGCAGAAGTTTAAGGTCATCCTTGGCTATATAGAGACCAGCCTGGGCTACATGGGATCCTGTCAATGAATGAATGAATGAATGAATGAATGAATGAATGAATTACTATGGGAGGAAAGAAGTGCCCACATTACATCACAGATGGACCTTGACTATGTAGAGGGAAGGAAACCAGAGACACAACATCACATTGTATGACTCTGTTTATTTGACAAGCCAGGGGCAAAAGCGTATTTATAGACCGAAGGCAGCTTAAGCAGTTACCATAGAAAAGGAGGTAACAGAAACCTTCTGATTGATGTTGCTTACATGGCACTGTCAGTATCCTGAGATCTACTGCAATGTACACTTCAAAGAGCAATCTCATGGCTTGAGGATTGAGTCTCAGTAAAAAATAAAAGTATGGGTACAGTATTTAAAAATTGACAATAATTGTCAAATACATCCCCCCTTTTTTGTAGAGGGCCAATTTGTTTGTCTTCATACATGGTCTCTGATTTGGTTGTTTTTGAAGGGAAACAGTGTTGATTTGATGAATTATATTAAGACAGTACATTCATACATTCTGGTCTTAGAAAGGCCATAGGAAAGAAAGAGAAACTTCATGTTCTGGGTGCTTGGTTTTGCTATGGATGTCAGCCTACCACGCAGTTCCTGTTTCTGTCACAGGCCCCTGACCATTGGTATAAAAGCGCACACCCATGGCTTCTTCACTCACTCACTCACTCACTCACCCGGTAGACTTTGATGGAGTTCATGTTTGTATAAGGCTTTATTCAAGGTGCTAAAATAAAGGGATGTGGCTGGGGAGGTGGACTTAGGAATCGGGTGTTTGCGAAAGAGTTCTGAAGGCTGGAGAGATGTCTCAGCAGTTGAGTGCTGTCTCCTCTTCCAGAGGACTCAGGTTCAATTCCCAGCACCCACATGGCAGCTCCCTGTAACTCTAGTTTCAGGGGATCCAACTCCTCTTCTGACTTCTGAAGGCTCCTGCAGGCACGTGGTGTGCATACATACTCAGGTACACACGCATACACATAAAGTTAAACAAATACAGTGGTTAGAAGAGTAGCCTCAGACAGTGGACTACCACAGAGTAGTCTGGGATGACATAGCACGGATGGACTGGCCGCAGCTGGAGTGCAAAGTGTGAAGGAGTTTGAGAAATCCTTCGGAGGTCACCTGTTTGTTTACCTCTCCCTGAATGGGTTTTGCCTGGGGCTGGTGTCTCTGCCCACACTTTGCTCCTTTCCCTGGAATGTCCTTTCCCTGGAATGTCCTCTGGCTTCTTCTCCTGTGCTCCAGGAGACACATAGTCTGGTTCATGAGCAGCCCTGATGGAATCAAGCCTCATCTGCTTGCCTCTGCAGGGCCCTCTGGGTGCCTCCCAGGTGACATCTCCATGCATTCCCTTGTCCAGGGGTGCTGAGTGGTCTGGCCACATATGTGCAACAGGGCCTTGTGTGCTGGCCCCAAGGCTGCTCAGCTGTTGATTCTCTGTGTGGCTGTGGTGACTGCATGCTTCTCTGCACTTGTGCAGGCGGAACATGTGCGGGAAAGACTGGCCCAGGGTCAGAGGACCTGGAATTTCTAGAATTTTTAAGGTGGTTTCCTCTTACAGACTCAAAGGGAGGACCTTCAGGGAGGATCTGCTTAGCAGATCGGCTGCTCCGTCCCCATAACCTGGTTGCCAGGCTGCGTAGGAAGTGGGTTGCTTCCTTGTTGAGTTTTTATTTTTAGGAAAAAGTTATTCTCAGATTTCCTTTTTCTTCTCTATTTTGCACAAACTATCAGTTGGGTAGCAACGGGCCACTTGTGGAAAGTGAATTGCTTGACCTTTTATGGACACGAGCTCAGTAAACTTCTAAAATATGAATCTTCCGGTTTCCTCCTAGGTCCAGTGCTGGTGTATGTGCGTGTGGGGGTTGTGTCCTCACAGGGCCTAAATTCATACTTGGGAGGTAACACAAAACCTGAGAGGCTTGGCTTTCGGAACCTGGGAACCTGAGGCCACAAGTGTTTCTGCATGTTGTGAAGTCCTTTACACACCCTCCTCGGGTGTCCTGGTCCCTAGCCTCATTGCTTCCTCACCACAGCTGTCCTCCATGTGACATCCAGATCCTTAGAATGACTTCCATGCAACTTTTTTAAATTCAGTTTTGCTTGTAACACTTGTAGTGGTTTTTTGTTGTTTTTGTTTGTTTGTTTAAGTATTTTGAAGAATACATCATGCTTTTTTGCTGCTGTTTTTGTGTGTGTGTGTGTGTGTAAAGATAGCACTTGCATCCTTGGAGCAGCTGAAGATTTGTTGTAGCTTTTACTGCTGGAGAGAGGATGTTGTTCTGTTATAGAAGCAGGGCAGCCCTTGAAACAGTAACTAAAAGGAGGCAGCAACACTCTGAGAGGTGGAAGTGTGGGTTGAGTTGCTTTGCACTTTGTGAACATACTGCTCAGAGCTGTGAGGGCCAGTTACTACCTGAAGGACTTGCAGTTTTGCATTGATGATGCTTGGGAACAGGAGCTGTGGAGGAGTTGGCTTTCGTGCCAGTAAATGGGTTACCTGTCCTGGAGTGATGATAGCTTGAGCATGGGGTGCTTGGCACAGTGTGTGAAGTTCAGGAGAGGACCAAAGATTGCATCTAAATAGTTCTGTTTTCAGGGCTCCCTGTAACTCTAGTTTCAGGGGATCCAACTCCTCTTCTGACTTCTGAAGGCTCCTGCAGGCACGTGGTGTGCATACATACTCAGGTACACACGCATACACATAAAGTTAAACAAATACAGTGGTTAGAAGAGTAGCCTCAGACAGTGGACTACCACAGAGTAGTCTGGGATGACAACTCAGTAAATGGGTTACCTGTCCTGGAGTGATGATAGCTTGAGCATGGGGTGCTTGGCACAGTGTGTGAAGTTCAGGAGAGGACCAAAGATTGCATCTAAATAGTTCTGTTTTCAGGGCTCAAGAGTCTGGTTGAACCGGCTAGAAAATGTCTAGTAGGAAGAGAATAAAGAAAGTCTGATTTGGTAACACTAATGGTAACAGCCCTTTGAACTGCAGCTTGGAAAAATGCTAACTAGCTTTGGGGGAAATTTTGCAGGGGACACACACCTATAAGTGTCACAGTGACTAATGGACAGAGGTCACTGAGGCAACCCTTGAGCTCCCTTGCTTTGAAGCCACTGTGGCACCAGCCTGATGTCCTCATAAGGAGGGCATATTCAGATGGAGTTTGAAAGTCAGAGCAAGAGTTGGGGGGGGGCATTATAGGTAGATGCCTAAGTTTGACAAAGATGAAAACATTTTTAGCCCAAGTTTGTGTCACTCTCCTGAGTGTTCTCCAGGAAATGTGTATGTGTAAGCGAGCCAGGTTCCCTAGCCCTTGACTATACCCTTCCTCTCTCCATCTACCTCGGGGAGAGTAACCAAACTGCAGGGCTGTGCACCTGTTCCCTCACCAGGGACTGCTTGCTATCTTCGCTTGCCGTCATGTTCCTGCCTTTTCCTATACTGGCATTCTCTGTCTCATATGTTTATCTCTTCCTTTCTCTCTTGTGACCTATCTACCTTACCATAATTTTTAGTGACCAAGGAGACCGTTACATAAGAAAAAAATGGAACTAAAGTATAGAGGTAGGTAGTTGAGTAGTAGCCCAGTTCCCGGTTCCTGTGACCCTTCAGTTCTTCAAGATTTCCTTGTCAATTTAGAAAGCCCAGAGAGGCCAGGGGACCTGGCATGTTTGCTCTAACTCTGGCCACAAATACCTGAACAAATACCTGAACAATTACACTGGCATGGGGCCTTAATTGCTAATCCAGAAGCCTGTGTTTGGGAAACAAAACCCAGTTAAAACACAGTGACTATATGTGTGCCTAAAGAGTGAGATGAGAGCATCCTAGCAGCGCTCTCTCTCTCTCTCTCTCTCTCTCTCTCTCTCTCTCTCTCTCTCTCTCTCTGTGTGTGTGTGTGTGTGTGAGATCACTAAGTTAGTGACAGGCTACATATTTTTCACAACCCTTCTGCTTTGTGGCACACTTAATATGAGGAGAGTCTCTCGGGGCCATTGATGAATCTAAAAGGGAAAAAGAAAAAAATCACCTCAGTGAATATATACATGAGACCCAGGCACTTTATTCCCTTCCCCAGATTTTTATTTATTGCTTATTTTTGAATTTGTGTGTGAGATGGGTATGTGATATGTGCATGCCGTGGGGTCAGAAGACAACTTTGGGAGCCAGATCTCTCCTTCCATAGTCTCTCCTGTTTCTTCTGCCACTGTGTGTGCTTCTAGCCAATTCTCTTGTCTTCACTCCCTTCTCACCATAGGAGTGCTGGGATTAGGGATGTGCACCACATCTGCTTCTTCTGCAGGTTTCTGGGAAGGGTTGAGTTCTGACTGTCAGGCTTATAAAACAGTGGTTTTTCCCTTCCCCTTTCCCATACCTCACAACAGTGTGCTCTAGTTACTTCTCTTCTTGTTGTGATAAAATAGCCTATAAAAGTGTGCTAAAGCTGGGCATTGGTGGCACAAGCCTTTAATTCCTGCAGTCGGGAGACAGAGGCAGGCGGATCTCTGTGAGTTCGAGGCCAGCCTGGTCTACAGAACAAGTTCCAGGACAGGCTCCAAAACAATAGAGAAACCCTGTTCTAAAAAAAAAAAAAAAAGAATGGCGGTTTGCTTTGGCTCCTGGCATGTGTAGGTGGAGTCTGTCAGAGGGGCAGGTTCAGTTAGCAGATGTAGTAGCTGGTCAGATGGTGTCTGAAAGCAGATAGAGGAGTGCTGGCTTTCAGCTTGCTTTCTCCTTTTTTATTACATCCGGGACCCCAGCTCATGAGATGGTGCCACCCTCTTTCACGTTGTCTTCCCTGCTTCATTAAACCTTTCTAGAAAGACCCGGATGTGAGTCTCCTAGGTGATCTTAAATCCAGTCAGGTTGACGGTGAAGGCTGACCAGCATGCTTTGGGGCGTTGCTGAAGACTAGCCACTTTGTCTTAAGTGACCTCACAGCCTTGAGTCCCTAGCCTCAAGAGATTCCTCTTGCTGTCTGACCTTTAAAACCCACCATGCTTTCAGTGCAGATGGAGCCCGGCCATTCATGTGTGTCAAAGTTGCCCTCTTTCTCTCCTGCAGTTTCCCACTTAACTGTTTCCTGTTGAATTCTCTTGCTTGCCCCCTAGGCATCAAAGCCTTCCAGCCTCTGCTCAGAGTCTAGTTTCCATTTATTAACTGGGAAATCGGGTCTCCTATGTGTGTCGGGGCGGGGGATGGGGGGCAGAGTGACAACTTGCTCAGGCTTACTATGATTCTTTCTCTGTTCATCTGCAATCTTGTTGTTTCATTCTGGCTTTGCTGGATCGGTTCTTCCAGGAACCATGTCTTACCCAGCCGCCTTCCCTCTAGTAGTCTCACCTCTAACAGCCTTCTCCCCTGTGACACACAGTCTCTGCTTGTTCTTCTCCCCCAGTTTTTTCCAGGATGGACTGAAAGCGGTAGAAAGCCTCAAGCCTTCCATTGAAACACTCTCCACAGATCTCCACACAGTGAGTAGCCTCCCTCTATATGGTGCTATCACCATTCAGGGCCCCATTTCTGTAATCCTGTGCATGCCCACTGTGCAGTCAGGAGAGGATTGGCCCTGTGGGTGCTGAGGGTCGGTGTGAACAGGCCACCCTGTTCTGCATCATCTAAGTGTGCCTTTGTGTACTTTTCTCTGCTTCGTCTGCTCTTCGAAGATCAAACAGGCCCAGGATGAGGAGCGGCGGCAGCTGATACAGCTTCGGGATATTTTGAAATCAGCATTGCAGGTTGAACAGAAAGAGGTGAGGGGATTTAAGATTGGAGGATCACACCCTACCCCCAATGTCTTAGAAGCCTTGGGCTGAGGACTATGACATCCATGTCTACCAGGGGCTCTCAATCTCTTCTGCAACCATGTCTATCAGCCTAAAATGTCTTTTGCTTTTTAAATTTTAGTTTTCAAGGCCATCTATTTTAGGATATTTACTTCTACTAGGAGCAACCAATATGGGCCTGAGTGGCCAGATGTGAAGCTTTTCTTGCTCTGCCATTTTCTGGTAGTTCTGTTTGTCACATTTATACCCTAAGTTCTGTCCCTGGACTCTGTGATTTCCCTGTTCTGCTGTGTGTAAACCCCATGCACTGTGAACTCTCCCCTGTGCAAACTCTCCCCAGTGTGAGCTCTCCCGTGTGAGCTCTTCCCTGTGTGAACTCTCCCCAGTGTGAACTCTCCCCTGTGTGAACTCTCCCCAGTGCGATCTCTCTCCTGTGTGAACTCTCCCCAGTGTGAACTCTTCCCCTGTGTTAACTTTTTTCTGTGTGAACTTTCCGGTGTGAACTCTCCCCAGTCTGTGGAGCATGAACAGAACAACTTCCCTTAAAGTCAAAGACTGTTCTCTGTGTGGAGTTAGGCTGGCTGCGGTGCCACATTCTTATAACCCCAGCACATGTGAGGTTGAGGCAAAAGGATCACCATGAGTTTGAGGCCAGCTGGTGCTATGTAGTGAATTCCAGGCCAAGCTGAAGTATATAATGAGGTCTTGTGTAATGATCAAATAAAAGATGAGAAGAGAGCCGTTAGTAGGGTTCAGAGGTTCAGAGTGTTTGGTGCATACACCGGATAGCCGGAGTTCAAGTCCTAGATACTGCAGTGGAAGGAGAGAACCAACTGAACACCATTTTCATGGCACTTGCATGTCCATTCCCACAGGTGCCTGTCACAATAATAATAATAATAATAATAATAATAATAATAATAATAATGCCCACTCTCACAGGTGCTTGTCTCTCTCTCTCTCTCACACATACACATACACACACACACACACACACACACACACACACACACACCAATAACAACATCAATTTTTTTTTTTTTTTAAGATAAAAAGAGTTGGGGCTGCAGAGATGGTTCAGTGGTTAAGCACTGTATGATTTTACAGAGGACTGGGGTTCAATTCCCAGTACCCATATGTTGGCTCATAGTCATCTATAATAGGATCTGATATCCTCTTCTGGCTTGCAAGCATACATGCAGAACACTCATCCATAAAACAGAAAAATAAAATAAAATAAAAATTACAAAAAGAAAGATAAGAGTTAAGTTTCCATATGGCCAACTGCAGTGCAGCCATCCATAGTTTTTGCCCATCATTTCTTTGGTGTGGTGATATCTTTGTGTCCCCACATCACCTGGTGATGATAATGTGGCTTCGGTATTATAATGAGTAACTTTGTCTCTAATCTATTGTTGAGGTTAGCCCTAAAATCCTAGGCTCAAGTGATCCTCCTGCCTCAACCTCTGAGTAGAGGGATATAACGGGAATTTAGCGTTAAGTCCTCTTCCTTTTCAGTACATTTAAGTAGCTACTTAACAAAGCGTAGTTCTTAGTCTGTAACTGAATCTTGTTGTTTTTTTCCCAAATGCATTCACCTTTGTGACCGAAGTCTAGGAGAGTAAGTACCCAGTATTTTCACAAATTACAGAGTTTCCCACGCTCCGTTCATAGATAATTTTCTTCATATAGCCTAATGGCCAGGTCATTTCAGCTTTTAATGTCTCCTCTTTCACTGTGGTAGATGATTCTATGGTCCTAAAAAGACCATAGAATTTGGATGCATAAGACGAGTGAAATGGAAAATCCCCAAGTTTAGCTTACACTTCTGCTGTCATTCTGCAAGCCCTCCTCGTCTATTCCGAGCCTTTTCTCATCAGGGCTGCCCCTGAGTGCCTTCTCCATGATGCTGCTTTGCTAGAGACTGCCCACAGCATGGTGACCTTTTTCTTGTCTCGAAAGTGTCAGCCTGTGATTTGAGACCATGGCCTCACAGTAGGGAGAAGAGGCAGGCTTGAGAGTGGAGCGCCATGAGGTGGCTGCTCTCCAGAGCTCTGGTGTGACCAGTGGAGAGCTGTTTTTGTCTGAGGAGGCTCTAACCCAGGAAGAAATGACGCAGTGGGAAATGAGGAGGCGTGGCTGGGCTGGCAGCCTTTGGGGTATAGAGCCTGCAATGGGTCCGCCTGTGCAGAATTTGAGGTCTAAGGAAACTGGCTTCATCAGAGAGCTGTTACCAACGGTTCTGTGAAGGTATAAAGCTTGGCAATGCAGATGAGAAGTCTGGTGGCTTTTCTCTGTGGTCTGGGCTTACCAGCCCATTTGCCCCAGTGGCACAGGTGGGTGTCAACCGAATCTCCTTTCTTTCCCCTGGCTTTGTGCCTGGTGACTCCTGTCAGGCTACAAACATAGTAGCACTTCATTGACAAATGCCAAGAAGTCAGGTCGCATGTGTTTCCGTCTTTTCCTATAATATCTGGGCATGGCTGCTTTACTCTGCTTCCCTTCTGTTTGGTTCTCCTCTGAGACTCAGAAAGCCGAGATGTTGGATGGACTTTAGCAGCACTGTGACAATTCTAACTGCCCGTGTAGTAGAGAATGACATGGAAGTTCAACCACGGCCCACAGACGGTGCCTTCTTGGTTGGTAGGAGTGATGGCTTCCTGCTCCTCCTGTGAATCTCAGCCTAGGACAGTACGGAATGCAGCCATCAGTAGGTGGCTCCCAGCTGCTTTTCTTTACCACCCCGTTGCTATACTTCAGTTTGGAGTCCAGGCCTTTCTTCCAACATTCCTCATGCCTCCCTGGTTATATTGGAGAGGATACTTCTGTTAAATTGTTTTCATCATGAAGAACCTCGGACTTAGAGAACATGTGAAAACTGAATGGGGAATACTGGAGCCTGTGCCCCAGGCTTGGTCTCCTCTGTGGGTCAGCCTGGCCTGAAGTCCTTGATCCTCTTAGTGCCCCCAGTGCTGGGATTACAGGTGTGTACCACACCCAGCTCAAATGAGTCTTTGATGGGTTTAATGGGTTTAATTTTAGTTTCTCAAGAAGGTCATTCAGACGAGCAAGCAGTATTTCTCCTTTCCCCTCTGTGGCAGTATTCCTCCACGTGTGGGAAGCTAACTTTGCTCCAGATTTCTTTTTTTTTTTTTTTCATCTTTTTTTTTATTTGAATTAGAAACAGGATTGATTTACATGACAATCCCAGTTCCCTTCTCCCACCTGTCCTCCCCTACCACCACCACCCCAACTAAAACCCTACCTATCACATACCCTTTCTGCTCCCCCTGGATGATGAGGCCTTCCATAGGTTGTCATCAGTGTCTAGTGTATCCTTTGGGATAGGGCCTAGGCCCATTTGCTCCAGATTTCTAAGGGTTAAAAGTACCATCCTTTGGGGAGAGTGTGAGACCAGAGGCTGCCCCCGCCCCTTGAGGAGCACCCAGACATTGGCATTCATGGATCCAGTACCAGGTGGACAGGAAGATGGCAAACCCCTTGATATCATCACAGCTCTTGTTTCCTCCGTACTATGGACTCTAGCTTGGCAGAATCCACAGTAAACAGAAAAGGGCAGGCCTTAGTTCTTGCTTGGTTGTGAACTGTTGGTGGCATTTCACATCCCCACTTACTTCGTGAAGATCTGCCAGTGTCCAGCACTGGTGGTTGCTCCTTCTGCTCTCAGTGTGGGATGGGTTCTGGAGAATTCTCACTAGTTCTTGCCCTCAGAAACTCATATACTAGAGTTTGTCTTCAGGTGGATGTACTGTGACTCTCAGCTGAGCACATGGATGGCCTTCTTTGTGACTGTGACACTCTTTGGTCAGGGTTGGAGCAATTAGGATCAGTGTCACCCACCTTCCACAGGCACATACACACACCATGAGATTGACCAGGCGGGGAAAGGAGTATTTCACCAATGCTGTTGTGTACCAGGAGTTTACATAGGTGACCACATCCTTCCTTCCGTACATTTACTGTCTTATCGAGTGTTTTCCTTTTGTCCAAGAAAGAAACTGAGATAGAAAGGCCAAATAGCTTTGGTTTTCATTTTGTCCACATTGCAAGCAGTGGTCTTTTCCAGCGTTCTTTCCCAAGGCTTCACCATCTCAGCATCTTCTAACTATTGCCGGGGTCCAAAATAAAATCCATCACTGCCAAGGTGGCCCGCTAAAGCCAGTTTAGAAGTACTGATAGTTGGGGGGGGGGGGATGGAGAAGCCGGAATGAGGCAATACTCTGTCACTCACTTCCCCCAATGCCAGCACTAGAAATACTGATGTTTGACATTTCCTTATACAGCCTAATGGATGGCTTTTATGAATTCCCTCCCTCATTCCCTCCCTCCCTCTTTCCTCCTCTGTGATGATGGGAGACACTTTATAGTAATAATAAAATATTTAGGCATATGTTTGTTTTTATGTAGTGCAGTTTTTTGTGTTTTTTTTTTTTTTAAACTGGGACTTAAACAAGATACATTAAAAAACAGTTTCCTGACTGAATTTTTAGGACTCACAACTTCGCCAAAGTACAGCGTACAGCTTACATCAGCCTCAGGGAAACAAGGAACACGGGACGGAACGGAATGGGAACCTGTACAAGAAGAGCGACGGGTATGTGGTGCGCCTGCTAGGTGCTGAGTTGGAATGTGTTAGTGTCTAAACTCCCCCAATTTCCCGATGTTCTCTTTCAGGATCAGAAAGGTGTGGCAGAAGAGGAAGTGTTCAGTTAAAAATGGCTTCCTGACCATATCCCACGGCACCGTGAGTATCTCCTTTAGTCCCCAGTCTCTGCTGTGGTGGTTGCTGAAGTAAGTCTGTTCTGTGCGAGCTGCTGTGGTGAAGATGCATTTGGAAGTTTCCCGTTAGGAAGCTTGTGCCCTCGTTTGTGGCGTGCCTGCAGCCTGGGTGTGCTCTTTTGGTCACATGTAACCTGATTACTGTAAGACCCCAGAAAGCTCAGGCCTCCAGGATCTCAGCCCAGGACTGCGGCCACCCCAATTACCAATCACCATGCGGAGGCAGAAACTTGATGCAAACTGCATGAGGCTTTCTTATAGTTGTTTAACAAGCTAACCCCATGTTAGCTCGGTTCTTTCATCCACCCACCATGGCGGATGGCTAGAAAAGATAGCTCGAAGAGTCTGAATAGAGATCTTATAGGGGAGTGTCTAGGGGTACGCACAGGCTCAGGATTGGTGTGCCTCCAGGCTTGGAGGGTTTGCCCTGTGTTGATTGGTCAACTGGTTGTTATGGCCCATAGGCCCTCCCATGGTGGTTGCTATGCTCTGTGTGTCTTTGCTGTGTGTTTGTCGTGTAAAATAAAGCACACCCAGAGCTGTAAAGCATAGCACCATCATCTAACTTCTGATTGGTTCCTTGCCACGAGGCAGGCATCTGACCTCCTAGTGACTAAGACAAGGTCAGACAAGCACATGTTCGGCTGTTATGGCTGCTGAAATGGGGAGCTGGTCCCTTCAGGTTGTCCTTTTGTTGAGTGCAGATGGTATCTTCCCTGGCTGCAGGTCTTTTACTGCGTGTGTATGTTGGACATGACCACAGGTGGTGGTGATGACGGGAGCCTTTGTCTCACCCTTCCTTCTCCCTATCCTATATATAGTCCCCGCCAGAGGCTGAGTTAGGCAGAAACACAGTTGGGCTTCTTAGTGCTTTTGAGTAACCAAGAAAGCTTCACCTGAAGGATGTCACGGGAGCAAAGATGATGCTGTGGGGATTTGGGGAAGGGATGGTCCCCTTCACTTTTGATGAGTCCATTAAAGGCAAGACACGGTCTCTGCCACCTCGGCCCCCGGGACTGAGCCATTCTCTGGGCTTGGGAGAGTAAAGGCCGTCTGCCTTTCCACAACCCAAACCGCACCTTACTCCTGAACCTCACTGTTTAGATCTAGATGCACTGTTTCCATACAGCAGGTGCATTAGCGTGAGGGGGCACGGCTGCTCTAGACCAAGGGAAGCAAGTATGTTTAACCATGCATCCTTTAGATGCAGAATGTCAGGCCAGGAGGACGGCTGGGTTTCTCCAACAAGCCTCACCCCTCTGGTGCTGTGTTTCATTTTCACATCATCTGCTAGTTTGCTTTAGCTCAGGCACACTGCCTCGATGCAGCAATCATTGTTGAGTAAGACCACGTTTTCCTTTCTTGTCATAAGGCATATTTGCTTTCTTGGGGGTCCCTGAGGTGCAGGGCCTCCACCTCAACCAGCAACTAAGTGGGGAGGGAACACGCAGGCCTGGTGATTCCTTACTGGCAGTGTAGTTGGTTTTGAGTGACTTCCAGTGTTCCAGCTTCCTCTCCAAAGGCATAATAAAAATTCTTTAAATTTTGATGGGCTGGCCCAGTTTTGGAGCAGACAGTAGTTATAATTATCTCCACCAGGTTGCTGCTGCTTCTCCTTACACAGTGTACATATTTTTTAAGAGCTGTGTGCTTTGAGGTGAACCCTCTCAAGGAACCTCCCCTCTCTGCCATTAGCAGCCACTTCCTGCTGTATCTCTTGGTGGGTCCCAGCTCAGCTTCCACCCAACTGCCTTGGCCTGGGTAGCTTGCTTTTTGGCATCCCTTCAGTTGCTAAGTTGTTTTAACCCCCTCTCACTGTGTGTTCTTCTGTGTGCCCTGGCAGTCAGGACCCTGAAGGGGCCTCCATGTTCCCCTGGGTCACCCAAGTGTTTGCCTGTTGTGGAGGCAAATGGTCCAGGCAAAGCGAAGCCTGGGAGATCCATTGTTTGAGGGTTTGGGTTTTTATCTCACTCCCGTAGCTTGCCCATCTGGCCAGAGCTTCTGGCTGTGCTTCATCACCACCATGAGAAAGGGACAGGGACAGGTCTCCAAAGGTGGGGAAGTGGGAATTCTAAGAGCAGCTGCTGTCCCATAGCTAGGAAGAGGGTCTGTGGTCTTGCACTACTGAGAAGACAGACCCTCTGGGAAGTAAAATAGCTGTATTCTTTATTCCCATGGAGGTGTACAGGTACCCTCTATGATGGGAACAGTGAGAGTTGGCACTGGTATTGTCACAGCTGGTTGTGTTTCTGGAATTGGGACAGTCGTTCTTGGAATTAGGTGCTCTGATTACGGGTCTTCATGACCAAGTTCACAGCACTGCCACTCCACCAAGGCCTGAGGGCCGCATTGTGCTGCAAGAATTACCTGCTGCCTCTTAGAGGGCCCAGCATTTTTGTATGTATGTATGTATGTATATATGTATGTATGTATGTATGTATGTATGTATGTATGTATGTATGTATGTATGTTATGTAGTCCATCTGTTTCTGCCTCCTGAATGCTGGGATTAAAAGTTTGCGTCTACTATTCCTGGCCAGCCCAACATTTTAAAAAGTGATTATTATTCACTTGGAAGAATGAGTACATATTTGTGTTTTTAAGGTGTTTTAAGGACTGGAGATACAGATTAGTAGTAAAGTGCTTGCCTTACATGAATGAGGCTCTAGGTTAAATCCTTGTGGCTTTAATCAATCAATCAATCAATCAATCAGTTGATCAATCCAATCAATTGATCAATGGCTTTTAAAAGCCTGGGACATTTAGTAGAAAGTAGAATGGCACAATTAAGTGGAAGAATCACTAATAACCTCTGCTCTCACACTGCAAACTCTAAGGTCTAAGGCTGGTAGGAGTTTCCCGATTGCTAACCTTTCCTGCTAAACCTGGGCTGCCTGGAGAAGGAGACTGCACTGCTCTCCAGCTACATTAAATAATGACTTTGTTTTTTAAAATGGTGGGGAGTGTGTGTGTGTGTGTGTGTGTGTGTGTGTGTGTGTGTGTGTGTGTTAGGAGACAGAACTTTCTCCCATAAGTTTCCCTCAAGTGCCACCGGACAGTGGTGGCGCACGCCTTTAATCCCAGAACTCGGGAAGCAGAGTCTCTGTGAGTTCGAGACCAGCCTAGTCTACAAGAGTTCCAGGACAGCCTCCAAAGCTACACAGAGAAACTCTGTCTTGAAAAACCAAAAACAAACAAAAATAGAGTGACAGTGCCACATCAGGGAAGGAAGGTTACAGAGGTGGGGAGAGAGGAAATACAATAACTCTTAATTGTGGCTCTCAAAATGTAAGCTGGTAGCAGCTGTGGTTAGCTTCGTAAGACTGGGTATGATCAAGCCAGCTGCAGTCCAGTGAGGATGGGGTAGATCATCTCTAGGTCCTATCCCATGTTGCATTGCTAATAGCAGTTACAGTTGGCAGAGGGAGAATCAGTCTTCATTGAGAATGTAGCCACTGGTAGGTTTCCCTAAACCTGTGCACATGTGAGTAGTACTAACTGGACTTAGTAGGTTAACCATATAAAAAGAAACAAACAACAGAAAGAGAGATGAAGTTGGGTGGAAGGGAAGGTATGAGGGCATCGGGGAAGATATGATCGTATTTCATTGTATACATAGAGTTCTCTAGAAATTTAAAAGAATATCCATATAGGTGAACACCTATTCTTTCAGGAAACTGTGTCAGGGTTAGGGAAAGTGAAAGTTAATGCTTAGTGCATGGAACCTGCAGATTTGTTGGAGTCCTGCTCCCCAACTCCCTGACTCCATAGCTGCACAGCCCAGGCCAAGTGATTTCATTTGTTCATGCTGTCTGGGGGGTGGAGCACACCTTTAATCCCAACACTCAGGAGGCAGAGGCAGATGGATCTCTGTGAGCTCGAGGCCAGCAAGTTCCATGACAGCTAGGACTACGCAGAGAAAAACCTTGTCTTACAAACAAACGGTAAAAATAATAATAAAAAAGAAACTAAAACAACCCACAAACCACAAGAGTGTTGGACAAACCCGTTCATGTAGTTTGTATTTTCAGACTTCAGATCTCTCGTCTCATCAGATTTCACAAGCTGAATGAATCTATCCCATTTTAATGGCGCCTACCCACCCCCACACCCAGTCCTTTAAAGTTAGTAGCAAGAACACCCAGGTCTGAGTGCAGAAGAAGCATTTGCCAGGCCTGCTCCATTATAGGTACAGACATGTCCCTGGATTAATCCCAAATTTGAATCATATGTCTTAAAGCACCTAGTGGCCAAGGAGAGCTAGCAGGAAGTGAGAATAGTTGAAGTCTAAGACTTAAAAATATTTGTTTTATGTGTATGGATATTTTGACTGCATGTATGTTAGGTGCAATGTGTGTGCCTGGTTCCCATGGAGGCCAGAAGATGGTAAAAGATCCCCTGGAGCTGGAGTTACATTATGAGCCACCCACCATGGGTGATGGGAACTGATCTGAGGTCCCCTGTGAGAGTTCTGACAGCTGAGTACTCTCTCCAGTCCCCTCCCCTCTGCCCTTTGAAACCAATAAAACATTTTGTGAGCTTTTGAATGTGGAATGTGTTTTGTGAAACAGGTGACATAGCCTGATGGTTAGCATGTAGATAGTTGCCTGCTCTCATTTTAGATAGTTAAAGACCGATAGACAGACAGAAAGACACACCTTTTTTTTTTTTAGTTTAGAAATAATCATATTTTACATATCAATCCCAGTTCCCTCTCCCTCCCATTCCCCCACCTCCCCTCATCTCACCCCCCCATCCAATCCCCAAGGACAGTGAGGCCTTCCATGGGGGAATCATCAAAGTCTGTCACATCATTTGGGGGAGAGCCTAGACCCTCCTCCATGTATCTGGGCTGAGAGAGTATCCCTCCTTGGGGAATGGGCTCCCAAAGTCCATTTGTGCACTGGGGATAAACACTGGTTTTGCTGTCAAAGGTCCCATAGACTGCCCAGGCCTCCTAAGTAACACCCAATTCAGAGGGCTTGGTTCGATCCAGTGCTGGCTCCCCAGCTTTATGATTAGGGTCTGTGTGCTCTCTCTTGGTCAGGCCCACTAAGACACGTTCTTGTATGTGCATCTGCTGAGTGACTTTTCCTGGAAGTAAGGTTTCCACTTAGGAAAAACACTTTGAGAAGCTCAAGCCCAGTCACCCCACTGTGTCACCTGGAGGGATCAGAACCCGATGTTTCAGTCTTTTAGCCCTGGAGCATGGTTCTGCTCTTGCCCTTGTCTTGATGGGGTGGATAGACCTCTGTGTGTGCCCTGGCAGAGAGGGCAGCCACCCAAGGAAGCCCTAGCATTCCCATGTGTCCTGTCCCTGAAAACCTTCTGCAAACCAGTAAGAGGTCTTCTTCTCTTGATCATCTCCTATTCCCGACTCATGTGTTTTTTGTTTGTTTTTAAACAGGCCAACCGGCCACCTGCCAAACTCAACCTGTTAACGTGCCAGGTGAAAACCAACCCCGAGGAGAAGAAATGTTTCGACCTCATCTCACGTAAGGTTCCTTCTTAGACCATGCAATGCTTATTTTACATGTTCCAGGAGAATCAGACTTTTGAGGACATGGTCTTAAGGTGGTCGAGGCAGGAGGATTATGAGTTTGAGGCCCGTCTATGGTACATGGTGAGCCCCTGTTTCTTGTGACCTGCTTCGTGGGCTTCTAGTGGTGACTGGTGGCTTGCCAGGACTTTGGGTTAGGATTGGCCTTTGAAGAGAGCCCTGCTCCATCTGCTCTGTAAACTGAGAGCCACCCTCTCCACCCTGCGCCTCAGCTCCCCTACTGGTAAACAGACAGATTGTATTAAATGAGCCTCTCTCCTCACACCCTTTCACCTGCTTTTTTTTTTTTTTTTTCAAACGGCGACTTTGCTGCCTGGAACTTTTATCACTTATTTGTGTGATATTTAAAATGCCACAAATGGAGGCCAGTGAGATGGCTCAGTGGGTAAAAGGCCCTTTGACTGCCAAGCCTGACAACCTCGTTCTATTCCTGGATCCCATATGGTAGAAGTAGTGGATGTATTCCTGCAGGTTGTCCCCTGGCCTACACACACACACACACACACACACACACACACACACACACACACACACACACACACACACACACACACACACCACAGTACACATAAGTCCCCTCTCTACCCAGAACATAAATAAATGTAATGAGTTTTTTTTTTGTTTGTTTGTTTTGTTTTATGAGACAGGGTTTCTCTGTGCAGCTTTGGAGCCCGTCCTGGCACTCACTCTGGAGACCAGGCTGGCCTCGAACTCACAGAGATCCACCTGCCTCTGCCTCCCGAGTGCTGGAATTAAAGGTCTGCACCACCAACGCCCTGCCCTGCAAGTCTTTTTTGGGGGTGGGGGTGGTTAGGGGGGTTGAGATAGAATTTCTCTGTGGCTTTGGAGATTGTCTTGGAACTAGCTCTTGTAGACCAGGCTGGTCTTGAACTCACAGAGATCCACCTGCCTCTGCCTCCCGAGGGCTGGGATTAAAGGTGTGTGCCACCAACCCCCGGCTCGAGTTTTTTTTTTTTTTTTTAATGCTTAAAATGGAAATGATTAGGTCTTCAATAAAGCCCTCAAACTTTGATGATTTTTTTCCTTCTTTTTTTAATTTATTTTCCCCACTACAGAATTTGTCTTTTTGTTCCTTTGTTTCTCTCTCTCTGGTGTTTTTTTTTTTTTTTTTTTTTTTTTTTTTTTTTTTTTTTTGGTGATGCACACATAGGAACTGCCACAGAACCAGCAATTACAGCAAATGTTTACTCAGAACCTTCCACAAACAAGAAAGGGGCTCATGATGTCTTAAGGAAAATATGATAATTAGGTTTTGACCTTGGTCATTGTACGTGCATGGCACAATTACAGTTTGGGGGACCGGTGAACCAGTCTCCACTCTGAAAAGCTGCTCCCAGCAGTCCAACACAGCAGTTGAGATTCCACAAAGCTCTAGCCTGAGGGGCATAGGTGTGTCCATCATCCTTAGCACCCCATCCTGACCGCTTTATTGAGCCCTTGGAGCCAGTGTGGAGCCAGAAAATCAAGAAGTGTGGCCAGGCCATCTCTACCATCTGCCTGGCTTGTGCTCCTCGTCGGGTTTCATTTTGCAGACCTACTACATTGAGCTGCAGGGAGGGGTGAGCCGTGTGATATGGGAAACATCTGGGCACTGTTAGTCATGTGTGCTGGGCTAGGGGGATTGCTCTGTTGGTCAGAGCGCTTGCTGTGTCAAGCTGTGGCCATGTGTGTGCCTACAGCCCCAGCACTGCTGAGTCAGGTAGAGACAGGAGGATCACTGGGGTTTGCTGGCCACTAGAGTAGCCCCAAGGTCAGTGAAAGACCCTGTCTTAAGGGAAGGAACAGAAAATGATTGCGGGATACCTCTTTTGACTTCTATACACACACAGGTTGAGATTACGCTGCTTCAAGCTCCCTGCCCCCTCACCCCCTCACCCCTCACCCCTCATTCCCCTCACCCCCTCACCCCTTCACCCCCTCAGTCTGGTAGGTTCCGTGTGTAGCACCATTGCTCTCAGAATCACATCTACAAGGTAAAATGCTGAGCCTTGACTGTAGTTTAAAGTGTGATCCCTGCTGGACCACCTGTCTCTAGAGAGCAACAAAAGCTTGAGTGAAAGGAAGACAATTCGATGATGTCATTAGATGTCTACTGGTTGCTGGAGAAGAGGATTTTTCAGTCCTTTGTTTCTCAAAAAAGTAGCCTGTTAAAAGCTGGCTGTTACCCTAGGTGTAAGATTCCCTTGATAGCTGTCTGAGCTTGGCTTAGCTTTTGGTATCACACCACGGTGGGTACAGCACCTCCCCCAGCTGTCACCTTCAGCATGACTGGTAAGTCCCCAGCAAACACCACAGTTGCAGAAGCAGTTTCTACAGAACCTTCCTCCAGCTGTTTTGGGCTCCTCAGGTACCAGGGTGTGTGTGTGTGTGCACGCGCGCGCACGCGCTCACAAACACCCACTAGGTGTGAATTGTTGCATCCTGAGGATGTGGGAGAAGTGGCTAGTGTGTGAGTCTGGTTATGCCCCAGAGCGATGCCTCAGACAGACTTCACCAAGACACACCCCCCTCCCCTGTTGACTTTGTGGCATCTCATGCTTGTGAGTAACTCCAAGAGGGCACAGCATGAGTTGCTCTGTCAATCTGGCTGCAGGCACTGTTTGCTACTGTGGCCAGGCAGAGGCTTAGTAATACTGAAAACCTGTCTCACTCACTTCCTCTACTTGGTCTTCAAGGGGCAGTATTAATTCCAGTCCCGCCCAGGTTTCAGATCAGCAGATTTTCAAAATGCCCGATTCCTCTAGCAGCATCTCGTGGGAATGCTTTATGTGGGGCTGCTGGGACCTGAGTTCCTGTAAAGAGGCATGAAGTTGTCAGGAGAAATACACTAGCTGAAGCTCTGATATGACTGTTGTCCTGAGAAGGTGAGGGGGGACCTGGTTCAGCACCCTGTCCTCCCCCCGTGATGCTACCTCTGCCACGTGACTAGTAGGGCAAATGCCATCAAGTGCCCTTGAGTGTAACCAAGTTGAGTCTTTGGGAAATCAAAGATGAACAGAAGGCCAGACCTTGAGACACAATGGGGCAGGGAGAGTCTAGCTGCCATCTCGGGGTCACCCCCTCCCCTTATCCTCATTGATCATGCTGGCTTGAAATCTGCTCAGAGGCTGACACACTGACCTACTGCCTGCAAGATTGTGGTCTCGATCTCCCAAAAGGGGGCTCCCCATTTTGATCAAGAAGGCTGTGGAAATGTGCCCCTCATGGGGGATTTGTCTGCTGTAAAGCCAGCCCTTTGGGAACTCGTCCAGTCTTATGCCCTCAGACTAATTCCCCCTCTGTAAATCCAAGTCTTGAGCCATTGTCCTTGGCCCACACAGACACCCCAGGAAGGGTGCTGGTTAGAACTATGAGGTAACTTGGCCAGTCTCCCGAGCAGGATGGAGCATGTGCAGAGATCCTTGGTGGCTCATCTCTCTACTGCTCCGAATGCTTCTCCTGTGGCAGACGCTCATGAGACCTCCCTGTCTTAAGGTGGATCTCCAGAGAGCCTGCAGGGAGAGCATTGTTTGGACCTTTTCATACGAACTAACCTCCCACTTCTCCAATGTCCAGGCATCACTGGCAGAATCAGCCAGCAGTCAACCCAAGCCACACTCAACCTGACTGTGAAGTAGCTCAATGTAGGCACAGGCCACTGGCATGCCCTCTGTCCCAGCTTCCTGAGAACTCTGAGATCCACTTGGCAAGCTCTCAGCTCAAGCTGTGGGCCCTGCCCCTCTGGCCCTCTTCCTAGGAGGCTGGCCTCGGCGGTGACGTGCCCGCCTGGGAATAGGAGAGAGTGGCCTCTTCTCACTTCAGTTGGATGCGGTCCGTGTTCATCTAACTTTGAGTAGTTCTCTTTGTCTCTGTTCCTCTCTCTTCAGTGACAGATGGGACACAGAAATGTGTCCTTCCACTCACCTTGGTGTTAGGATTGTAAAGAAACAACCAAAACCAAAACCAAAACCACCACTTGAATTCTCTGCTCCAAATTCCACTTGACCCCTCTTGGTACTTGGCCCCCATCCAGACAGTTCATAGGAGTCTTCCTAAGTCAGGGACTGAAAACTGCTATTGTAGAGCTGTGCCCACTCATTATATTTTAAAAAACGTTTTGTCTGTCTGTCTGTGTGTGTGTGTGTGTGTGTGTGTGTGTGTGTGTGTGTGTGTGTGTGTGTGTCCATTTGGAGACCAGAAGGCCACTTGTGGGAGTTGGTTCTCTCCTTCCACCATGTGGGTTGCAAAGGTTCAACTCAAGCTGTCAGTCTTGGTGACAAGAACACTCAACTGTTGAGTCACCTCATCACCCCCTGCTTGCTTTGGGGATCATAGATATTTGCTGTGCCACTAAGAAGAGTGTCACTCTATGTTACTTTGCAGAAGCTAGACTTCATTTTCTTCTCTTTTCAAATTTAGCTTTCTTTTTAACTTTCTTGTTTTGACTGATTCTATACCTAGAGTTTGTGGATATCCATTACCCAGCTTGTGTGTGTTTGTGTGTGTGTGTGTGTGTGTGTGTAGATATTAATTAGCCAGTATGTATTACTAGAAAAATCCACATTGAGGAAGGACCCAGGCACAGTACTGTGAAATCCTATCCAGAATGCACAAATTTCCTACTCATGTCCTTGTCCTGGCCCTACAGTCCTCTCCAGGCCCTCGGGTTACATTTTAGGTCTTTATTAATCTTTGCCCTCAGGGGTCTAGTTTTTATAGCCTTCCCTTGTCTGTGTTGACCTTTGTGTCTTTTGAAGACTGATGTCCAGTTTTGTTGTGAAATGTCTGTCAAGTTAGGTTTCTCCCGTGTTATCAGGACTTAACTGAGATTGTACAGAAGTGAAGCTGTCCCCCCATGTATCCTCACTGTGCACACAGGGGTCACTTGTAAAACACTGGAGACACCAGCCTCGACAGTGTGACACTTCCTATTACACCATTATTTAACCACCTCTTATTGGGTTAGCTGTGCTTGTGACATGGAACTCTCAAAGTGCCGTATTCTTAGAATTTCTGATACAGTATTACTCCTTTTCTAAGGAAGCCAGAAAATGTCTTAAGGATAGCGATTTTTTGGAAAAGGCTCTTGTTTGCCAGGCACATGGTCAGCTTTTTTCATCCTATTGCCCATGAGCAGGCAGATCTGTGTGGATTCAAAGCTAGCCTGGTCTACACAGGAGACCCCACCTCAAAAAGTGGGAGGGGGAAGGCAATTATAACAGTCATGGGGGATGACTGTAATGTCAAAGTTTTTAGAAGTTTGGCTTCTATTAATAGCCCCAGGAAGCTTCATGTTTTATACTAGAATGGGCAGGTTGATTAATTTGCATTACAAAGTCACACACCCACACATGCACACATGGATGTGAAGGCCTGCTCGGCTTTGTACATTAATATGGTAGAGAGCACATGCTATTTGTGATGTAAGGTCTAACTTGGCCTTGCAGTAATAAGTCTCTCCTTGCTGTGCAGATGACAGGACATACCACTTCCAAGCAGAGGATGAACAGGAATGTCAGATGTAAGTGCTGTGGGCCTGGCCAGGACCATGGGTTGGGGAGTACTGTGGGCGGGACCAGGACCAAGGGTGGGCATGCTCTGTGGACGTGGTTGGGACCAGGGGTGGGAGTGGATGTGCTCTCCCAGCTAACACCTGAGCTGTGGCTCTTTGTCCAGATGGATGTCTGTACTGCAGAACAGCAAGGAAGAAGCTCTGAACAATGCGTTTAAGGGCGATGACAACACCGGAGAAAATAACATTGTCCAAGAGCTGACCAAAGAGATTATCTCAGAGGTGCAGAGGATGACCGGCAATGATGTCTGCTGCGACTGTGGGGCACCAGGTGATCCGAGAACCATCCCAACCCTGGCTCTAGGGCAGTTAGATTCCAGAGACACATAGAACCTGCCCATTGATTTTAAACTGTCATTTCAAACGTGAAATCGGTGCGGCTCAGTCTGAGCTCATCCCATTACACAAATGCTTAATGAACTGTGTGTGGAGCAAAGCAGGCTGCATGAGTGGGAAATGCTTGCCTGCTGGGCCCAGGGCAGGACCATGGAAAGACAGCCTGGTGGAGATGAAAAAATGACAATGCTCTTTGAGTAGTGAGAAAACTGAAGGGCACAGTGGGGGTGAGCTGAAGGTCACCAGTCTTAACGGGGTCTGAGTGGCCGTGAAGGTACAGCAGGGGCTTTTGCCTAGGATTTACTGCAGCTTGTCTGTCCTTCCTAGGGGACTGTTTGAAGTCACTTTCAGGCACACTCTGTGACCCAAGAAGAGAGCCACAGACTGTCAAACAACTGTAAAATGAGTGACGGGTCCCTACCATCTGTCACATCCTGTGTTTGCATTTTGATGTCATTTATCAGAGGTTTCATATTAAGGCACATAGTGTCTTTATGGATATTAGCAACCAGAACTTTAAGGCTCAAGGAATTGACATTTTAATTAAGATAGGAGAGGGCTGGGAGTCAGGATTGGCACAGTAACTTTTATGAATGCTTGTTTACCAAGAAGTGTGGCTTTCTGTTCACCTAGTTCTGTGACAGTATGCATTAAAAAATACAACCACAGTAGAGGTTAGAAGTACCACTAGGTTCTTGTATTCCTGAGTTTCTGTTTGGTCTTGGGTCTATTGGAAATATATTCCTGGCAGGAGTAGAGGCAGGGGGCTGCATGTGCTCTTTCATGAGAAAGGGTTAGAACAGTGAAGTACTTGAATCTTAGAGCATCTTCGTCAAGAAATGCTGCTGTAAAATGCCAAGAATGCACAGAATATGTGGAATGTGCTGTGTTATCTGAACGTGCACTGTTCCCCCAAAACAGCATGCACACAGAATAACTGAGATACCTACAAACATGGATACTAGTAATATTCACTAATGTGGGTACTGTGTGTGTGTGTGTGTGTGTGTGTGTGTGTGTGTGTGTGTGAACTTAGTGCCTTACATGTGTTAGGTAAGCACTATACCACTGAGCTAAAGTCCTAGCCCACATTTTTTTCAAGATTTATGTGTATATTTTACTTGGAGTTGTGTGTGTGAGTCTGGATTAGTTTATGTGCACCACATGTGTGTAATGCCCATAGAGGCCAGAAGAGGGCACAAGATCCTCTGGAATTGGAATTGCGGACGGTTGTAAGCAGTCATGTGGAACTGGGGCAAGTGCTGCAGGACTAGCCCTTGTGGTTCCTTAAGTGTGTGGAAGGATAGAGTTGAGAGGAGAAGAAATAACACCTTGTCATTACTTGTGGGTTTGGTGTGATTTTTAAATGACCAGAGTACCAGCTTTATCAAAGGAAAATGCTCACACTCAAAGCTTTGTGTTCAGCAGCCGGATAGGGAGAAACTTCTGCTTCCTATTGTCTAATGTCTGGTTCATGAGGATCTCTTCTGTTTGGCAGATCCAACGTGGCTCTCCACCAACCTGGGCATCCTGACTTGCATCGAGTGCTCGGGAATCCACCGTGAGCTGGGGGTCCATTACTCCAGGATGCAGTCCTTGACCTTAGATGTATTAGGAACGTCCGAGCTTCTGGTAATTTGATTTGGAAACTCGTTGATAATGACTCGCTCTCTGCTACCAATGAGCAAGGGCATGTCTTATGGATGTTATTCCTAAATGCAGAGCATGGAAACGACCCCAAATGAGGAGCACCTAGGCTGGTGGAAGAGTCTTCTGACATGGCTGCACTGGCGGCTGAGGTCCCCTTCACCCTTTCACCAACCAGGCACAGAACCCAAAGCCCAAGGGCAGTAAAGAGTTTACTGTCCACAAGTGATCCATTAGTTTCTGACAAGGCTGTACCCACTTCTTGTTCAAGCACCCGTTGGCCTCCCCACTCTTTATTGTTCCTCTTAGGGGTTACTGGCTTCTGTTTCTGCCACTCAGTTTTCTAAAATATACTTTCCATCATGGCTCACTGGTGATGTGGATGTTTTGCGATGAGAGCTGGGGAGATGGTAGCATATTTTTAGAAATACCTTTTGGTATTTGACATTACAGCCTTGACTGAATCTTGGGGCCAGTTGCATACCTACACAGGTTTTGGGACTGCTTCAGAATCTACAGTTTGTCTTTGGAAAGCAGTGCTTGAAATCCTTTCTTGAGATGACTGGGCATTGGGTAGTTAGTAGTAAGTGGGTATTGATTAGCATTGATTTTACTGTCAAGAGCAATCATCTTGACAGAACATCAGTTCACATGGTAAGTAGTATTCCTCTCACGGGGCCATAAATCTTCTTGACAGCTCCAAATCCGATGTATCTATATAGACTCCTGGTGCTTCTGGTTGTCTTGGGGAAACTGCCCTGTCATTCCAAGGAATTCCTTGTTTGATCTTGGAAGACAAGAGTGAGGAAAAGCAAGTGTGGGTCTCAGACAGCACCATCCTCGGTTACTTCCACCTTATAAATGAGGCAGACTCAGCACATCCCACAGTGCTCTTGGTTATGTATATAGTCCCCGCTGCCATATAAGGGCATGTGGCCTACATCTTGGAGGTGTATGAATGTGCAGCATCTCTGGGGAGACTGATTAGGGCTTAGTTCTTAAATGGCCACACTAAGTTCTTAAGGAAACTGTATTTCTTCGGCAAGCACTGATGGACTGTAGCAATTTCTACTTCCACTAGTTAGCTTACAACAGGGGAACATGTCAAATGATGTATAGTGAGATAATGTGTTATGTGTTAACTCATCTGTATCTCAACATCCTTGCTGTAGGCTCTCCCACTTCACGCAGGGCGTGGGGGTTGCTTACAATACATTAATGTACCCAGGCTCTACACGCATTAAGTTAACACACTCAAAATGAGGCTCCCTTTAATCTTTCTTAGCTCATACCCCTGAGACTCCTGGGATACAAACTGTCGTTTATGGTGGGTTTTCTGGCCATGTGGGAAGCATGTGAGTATTTCATCTGCCCCTCCCCAGAACCCATCCCCAACAAGTGTTTAACAGTCAACTCTGAGGAGCGAAGAGCCCTTGATCAAAGCCTGCCTATTTCCCTGGTGTAAATGCAATTGTCACCAGTTTTGAACTATTCTTATGAATTACTGACTGTGGGGCTGGCAAAGGATGTTCAGAAACCCAAGTGTTCAAGCATACATTCATCATATATATAAGCGACTCAAGACACTGATGATGGTGAAATGTAGTGAAATTTAGGAATGATGGGATTTGTTTTATTTGGGTTGGGGGGAAGGGTCTCACTGTGTAGCCCAGGCTGTCCCCCCTCTTCTTCCTCAGATCCCTGTGTGCTTAGAATTTAGGTACTCACCGACATGCTCAGCAAGATAATGAGTCCTGAATAGCAAGTGTCGTAGTTGTTGACATGATTTATCATGTGTTTACATAGTATAATTTTTAACAGTAGCAATGTTTAATGGCTGTCTCTCAGAATTCTAGGCATCTAGTAATTAGCTTTCAAGAGCTGGTTAGAGCTCTGCTCCAACATTGATTAATTAAATGTCTCTCAAAACGTGGGCCTGGAGAGATGCCTCAGAAGACGATACCAGGTACCCATGAGCTGGAGGTACAGGTGACTGTGAGATACCTGAGGTGGATGCTGGGAATGAAAGGTGGGTCCCCTGTAACAGCAGTGTGTACTCTTTAACTGCCAAGCCATCTCTCCAGCGTACTTCTATTTTTTGTAAAGAAGCCTCCATAAATTCAAACCAATGGTATTCAAAACCAGGGTTGTCTTCTTTCTCATCCTCGATGCAGCTTTTGGCAACCTCTCGGTATGAGGGGATGTGTCTGTCACTCGCGTGTTGCTGCGGTTGGCGTTGCTGGGCGTTAGTCTTGTGTCCGGTTGCTGTTTCCTTTGTCCTTGAGTCAGGACTGTCTGTGTTCACTCTGTCAAGTTATTCAAGCTCGTTACATTTTTTTGATTCTGTTCCGTATCAGAACGACGACTCAGGTACTTCACTCATTCCATAGGCGGCCCTTCAGTTATTTTTTTTTCCCCCCTTCAGTTATTTTTGCAGAGCAGTTCCAGTTTTCCATTTTTGCTTTTGTTGGCGAGTGGAGACTTTAAATGACCTGAAAGAGACAGCCAGCCCAGGAGTGGGACCTAAATGCATTTTCATTGTCCCTTTGGCATTGTGTTTTGAATAAAAGATGAATACTCACCACTCCTGTCCTCCAACATGACTTTAGCATTTTCCTCTCCTTGCTCAGTTCTGTGGATTATTACCTGGTTTGCAAAGTTTGCCTGCCCCTGTGCCCTGGCTGTTCTCTATTTTAATTTGCTGTTGTTTGAAAGCACACTTTCCACATTGACCTGCTGGATTGGGAAGCATCTGAGAAGGTGGACGGATGTGGACAGTAACTACCTCTGCTACCTGCATTTAAAATCACTCTTGCTTACTGAAAGGGAGCACAGGCAGTTGAAGGGTTCGTTTGATTCTTTGGGGAAGTTGTGCATTCCATCCTCTAGTAGGCTTAGAGCAGTGGTTCTCAGCCTGTGGGTCTTAACCCCTTTGGGGTCCGAATGACCCTTTCACAGGGGTTGCCCAAGACCATTGGAAAACACAGATATTTATATTATGATTCATAATGGTAGCAAAGTTACAGTTGTGAAGTAACGACAAAAATAATGTTATGGTTGGGGAGTCACCACTAAAGCGTCTCAGCATCAGTAAGGTTGAGAACCAACCACTGCCATAGTGCTTCAGTGGACCTGGTTTCAGAGACCCCTGGCAAGCCTGGATTTTAAAGAGGTGAAATTTCTGCTTAACTTTGAAGAACATTTTAAGAAGCTTTTGGGAAGAGTGGGGGGTCATCTGAAAAACCATATTACCTACTAAAGTACCTGGTATCATGTGATCTATTTCACTATCATGTGTTAAGTTAAAGAAAACTTCAGTGTTTTGAAATTTAACTTAGAGTGGGACATGGTGGCTCAGGCCTGTGAGCTCAACTGTGGAGGCTGAAGCAGGAGGATTACTGTGGCCTTGAGCCCAGCCTGTGCTACACAGCGCCTGTCCCAGCCCAGCCTGGGCTACGGAGTGAGACTCTGAACAGAATAAAGGAAATTGAGTTGCAAAGCCTTCCGTCATGCTGGAGGAATGTCAGGAAGCCTAGGAAGTTGGTTAGCTGACTTAGCTGTCTCTTGAGGTCTCTCTGCTGCACTGTCAGACGCCAGGGCAAGTCAGCCGCAGCCTCAAGGCCTGGGACTGCTGTCAGCGCTGGCATTTTGAAGGCGCTGAACTAAGCCACTCTGGGTAGTGACTGCAGTGGCTATGAGAAATTGTAGTCAGCTGCCATCCAATGCATCACATTTAGGTCCCGGGCATTGATGTGGATGTTTTGGGTTTTTGCTGCTTTTTTGGGGGGGTGGGGCGGTACTTTTTCTCTGACCTAAGTGAGGCCCTGGGATACCACAGGCTGTTTGTAAGTCACAACACTGAGCTGTTTTTAGCTATAAGTAAAACCAAGAACCCAAGCATCTGTGTATATTGTCAAATATATTAAAGGTACACCAAGGCCCACATAGATGTTAAGTGTGTGAACTCCGTTCCTACTCTCTAACTGTTCATTCTCCCAGCATTTCTTGACTCTGTACTACTCACCTCTCCCTTGTTCCTGGGCCCTCGTGTATGTGTTTGTCAAGAGGTATGGCCTGTCTTCAGGCCCTCCACCCTCCTGAGACAGAGTTGGGAATAAACAGTGAGCAAACCAGAACAGATCCAGACTGTAGTTGGCAGAGGCCTACATGGCCATGTGGTGCCTGTGTGTGGTAACTGTGTGGTAGTCCATCCCACTGGGCAGCTTGACCAGATCAAGCCTGGAGGAGGAGCAGGCCTCGGTGTTACAACTCCTCTGGGACCTGAGGGATCTCAGGGAAATCGTGCTCCCCTCACTTCTGATTCCTGTCTTCAAGTGGGGACAGAGATGTAGAAAAAATCTACCACAGTTGATATCCCTTCCCATGGGAATAGGAAGCAGGAGCCCTGCTCCACACCATCCCAAACTCTAAAACAAGTGTCTGGATAAAACCCAAGGCCTTGTTGTAGCTTCATGCACTGCTTACGCAGCTGCTAACGGGTTGTAAAGGCCCCGTTTCCCTATTCTGGGCACCTGCATGACATTCAGGCATGCGTCTTGACCATGAGCATACTGCCTACCTGGACTGGGCTGCGTAGGAGCTTCTGTTGCCGCCTTTACCCACTGCGCCATGTCCCTGGCCCCTCTGCTTCTGCTTCTGTTTATTTATCTATTATCATCATCATCATCATCATCATCATCATCATCATTTTATTAATTTGTCTCAGGTGTTGGCTGAGCTAGTAGAGAACAACATTGCTGCTTATGCCCAGTGCCCAACACAGCTGAGGAGCTCAGTTACATGACACTCTGTATCATGAAGCAGCTTGAAGGGTGAGGGATGGGGCTTCAGTTTCACTGTCTTAAGTGATGCTCTGTTGATCTCTGTATCAGTGGGTTTACTATCTACATATCCAACCAACCTCAAGTCAAAATGATTTAAAATAGGTGCTGGAGGGACAGCTCAGTGTTGAAGAGCACTTGTTGCTCTTGCAAGTTACCTGGGTTTGGTTCCTAGCACCCACACAGCAACTCACAATCATCTGTCACTCTAGTTCTGGGGGATCTGATCCCCTCTTCTGAACTCCATCATCATTGTATATATGTGGTGCATATATACACACATGCAGACAAAACCTTCATACACATAAAAAAGTAAATCTAAAAACAGTATTTAAAATAAATTTTAGGGGCTGGAGATGTGGCTCAGGGGTTAAGACCACTGAGTGCTGTTGTTCCAGAGGGCCTGGGTTCAATTCCCAGCACCCATATGGCAGCTCACAACTGTCTGTAACTCCATTTCCAGGGGAACTGACACCCATGGCAAAACACTAATGTGCATAAAATAAAAAATCAAATGACATTTTGAAAAAGTACAGAGGTTCATGTGGCTTTAGTAGCTAGCCAAACATTAAAAAAAAAAAAAAAGACAAGAAAAAAGAAATTTTTTGAATTTCTAAAAGAAACCCCAAATACAAACTCACCCATATCCCCTCTAATGAAGTGAGGCACCTGTTGCAGCGTCTCAAGGCCCTCTATCTCTCTGAATATATGTGTGTGTGTGTGTGTGTGTGTGTGTGTGTGTGTGTGTGTGTGTGTGTGTGTGTCATTGGATGTGGTGGCTCTCTGGTCTAGCTGTCCTGGCTAAGCCAGATCCAGGCAGAAGGGAAGCTTTCTGATTCCTGGTAAATTCTCTCCCCCCATCTCCCACCCACTAAATGTAGACCAGGAGGCAGTGGAGTGGTCTCTTACTCACGGGAGACAGTTGTGGCTTCTGCCATTTGTTTTTTTTTTTTTTTTTTTTTTTAAATGATTAAGCTCAGGTAGAGGACGGTGCCCACATTATGCATATGATAGGGTACCAACGCAATTAAGCTGTCTACACCAGGAGCTCCATTATTGATGTTTAGTTTCGGGTCTAACACTAGCTGCACAAGAAATCCTTTGCAGGGCATTTATCTCATGATCTGTGTTTCTTGTCATTGGAAGGGTTGTGCCGCCCTCGCTGTTTTCTCTGAGTGTCTTGTGTGCAGGAACATCAATCTAGCTGCCCAGATTTTGCCCTCTTACCTCAGCTTGAGGCCCTGGAGTCAGGTCTAAGCAGGGAGGTGCAGATAGTGAATGTGCTTGGCTCACTGATCAGGGACAATATAAAACTAGGGAGGCTTACTACTCGAAGGACAAGCTGCCTATATTCCATCACTGCCTTTACCACGTCAATCAAATGTGAATCCATGCCAGGGTGTCCCTACAGTCTAACTCAGAAATTGCTTTGGATCCAAACTTAAGCTAATGCCCCCTAAGGACAGAGCAGACCCTTCCGACAGGAGCCACTCTCACCTCCAGAGCATCTCCTTCTACCTTTGTCTGCACAGGCAATTGACCTGAGAAGTATTAAGTGTCGTTGACTCATTCACTGTGTTGTTTTCAATGAAGAAATTAAATAATCTGTTTAGCTGTACCCTGCCCGTACTGTTTCATGACATGTTTAAAAATCTGATTTGTGGGCCAGGACGCAGCGGTAGTGGCAGGAATCAGACCTGGAAGCTCATTTTAAGGGTGGGCACTGAGTTTGTCGCTAGGAATGCGGTAGTGACACCCCCACTGTGAAGGAGCTCCTAGCCATACGGTCCTTCATCCAGTAAATGCCAATTGCCATGCTTTCAAGGTATCATGGCTGTGCCCAGCACAACGGTACTTAGTGAATATTACACGAGAAGGTATGACTTGAGTATTGAAAAGTCAGAAGATGCCAGGTGATAATGGTGCATGACTTTAATCCCAGCACCCAGGAGACAGAGGCAGGTGGATCTGTGAGTTCAAGACCTGCATGGTCTACAGAGTGAGTTCTAGACAGTCAGGGCTACACAGAGAAACTCTGTTTCAAAAAGAAAAGTCAGAAGACTTATGTCTGGAGGTCACACATGACATCACAGTGTTTCAGTTTGCTGAAGATTTTCACCAAAACTATCACCTTTTGTCATTTTTACAACCCTGTGAGTTAATTGTCATGTGTCGTGCTCCTACCCCACTCCCTGCTTCCATGGATACAACTGACTCTCCCAGCTGAACCTGGGTTTTGTATTGCTGGCCCCGTGTACCTCTGTGACACTACACCTCACAGCTGCTGTGAAGGAGGCTGTGGCAGAATGAATTTCTGAGGTTGGAGAGACTGTGGTGACTCGGTCCATTTTCCCGCAGCATCCTCTGCTGGTCATGCGTGCTGTACCCTTGGGGCTCTCTGGGTTTTGTGCCTTTTCATTAAAAGCAAACCACTTTGCCGCTCTATTTCTCAGTGGCCATTAAACAAATCATCAGATGTTGGGAACGGGCAGCAGCAGAGGGTATTAATAATTGAGTGCCCTAAAATTGGCTTCTGTTTTTGCAGCTTGCCAAGAATATTGGGAATGCAGGCTTTAATGAGATCATGGAGTGTTGCCTACCGTCTGAGGACTCTGTCAAACCCAACCCAGGCAGTGACATGTGAGTACGAGGTCTCATTTGCTGAACAAAGGGATCTAGGGTTACATCAGTTGTTGCTTCCCCATAGCTAAAGTTGTCACTTGTTTTCATTTTGATATTTTTTTTCCTTTTTAGTCATTTTTGTGTGTCCAAATAGACACGTGGTATGGCTGGTTTTGTTAGCAAGTGGCCAAAGGACAGTAGGCTCTTTAGCTGAGTGAGAGAAGGGCACTGCAGTGAGTCTTGCTCACTGTGCCCCTGCACCCCTTACCAATGTTCTGTCTCTGCCCACTCTCCCATCATGGTGTGTAGGGAGACACGGTAGCCCCACCTCCTAGGAGCCCCTACAGGTGTGTCTGGCCATGCCCATGAGGGCAGGATGACTGGGGGGGGCGCAGTTCTTAAGGGGCCACAGATACGTGGAGAGCCCCTTCTCTCTGGACTCCCTAGCTTGCTGCCTCTGGGAAGGCTCTGTCTTGTGCTTGGCCGGTATTACTTAAATAAAGATATCTCATTATAATGGTGAATTTTACCTAGTCATCACAGACACGTCGCCATGCACCAGTCTCTTTGTCACTCTCTTTCGAGATGTACGACTTGTTGTCTCCTCCAGAAAACCTTTGCGTGTGTATTACTGTTGATACTGTGACCGAGAAGCTGGTGTGCCTGCCTCACTGAGATCCCAGCTGGTCCTTTGGCAGACCATATACAGTAGGGGTTGATAACCAGTTTTGTCAGAGTCTTATTCAAACACCCTGGGCTTGAGGAGGTAGACAGGGCAATGCCATCCTGCCCCTAGACATCATTCCTGTTTCTTAAAATGGCCTGCTTGCTAACAGGAGGGCCTGGCGTGGCACATCTGCTAGAGTATGGTGCAAGGTGAGGTAGAAGGAAGAAGAAGAGGCTAGGTCTCCCATCCGTGTTTAAGCAGTGTGACGGCAAGGGGGGATAAGGGAAAGTTGTGTAGTCTATAAAACAAATTATATTTCACTGGCATAGGCTTGAAATCGAGTTAGTGGTCTGGGTTCTCCTACAGGACATCGAGTGACGGGGCAGTGTCTTTAAGAGCGGTTTTACAGGTGGGCATGAGTATAGGGCCTGTGTACAGCAGAACACTTAGCTCTTTGTAGCTGCTACTTGCTAACAAAACCAGCCATACCACATGTCTATTTGGACACACAAAAATGACTAAAAAGGAAAAAAAAATATCAAAATGAAAACAAGTGATAACTTTAGCTATGGGAAACCAAGGCGGCAGAAGTGCAGTCTGTGTTGATGTCTCGCACTCTGACCCACTGAGGACACAGAAACATCTAGAAGGCAAGTAGAAGACTTGTCAGTCATTGGCTGTCTTGGGCACAAAGTGTCTTAGACCAGCCACTTTCGGGTGTTAGGTTACAGGTGGTTTATGTTTGCATCCTGTCCTAAGTGAGCATTTGTGACTCGGTGCCTCCCAGAGATTGGATAACACAGTTGTAAACATGGTCTTCTCCATATGAAGATGTTAATTTCACATCTGACCTGGAGACCCTGGATTCCTGTCACTTTCCAGGCCATCAGGTGGGGCAGGTTCTTTATGGTTTAAGTCTAAGCCTCCATTTCTCTAATAAAAAGGGAGAGAGTATTGGGGAAATTAGAAAGATGGTTTGCAGTCAGCTGGGTTGTGAATGGTTTTGGCAACAAGAGTCTAAGCAAGTGCCCCAGCGGCTGACTATCTGTTGATAAATGAAGATCCTTACTCTTCTCTTGGGACCCATGGGCGCACAGTACCTTCCTGGATAGCGGGAGGACCCCATTTAGAAAAGGAAATGTCGTGGTCCAGCATGGTGAGTTGAGTGATAGCTGATGCTTGATGCTGTCTTTCTGGTTGTTTGTCGTTGGCCACAGTCTCCTGGAATGCTGAAATGCCAGTCAACTTTAAACAGAGTATAGTAATATACTTTCACATAACAGGAGTAGAGGCTGGAGAGGTGGCTCAGCTGTTAAGAACACTTGCTGCTCTTGCAGAAGACCTGGTTTGGGTCTCAGCGTCGACATGGTGGCTTCAATGAGTCAGAACTCCAGTTCTTGAGAACAGAATGCCTTCTTTCTGGCCTCTGAGGGTACCAGGAAGTATATGTGGTACACATACATACATGCAGACAAAATATTCATACGCATAAAAATAGATAAATCTTTTTTTAAAAGCTGCCAGGATTCCTTATGAAAGCCAGGCATCTTTTTATTCTAGGGGTAAATGACCCTAATAATGAATACCACTTCTCAGCATCCGTGCTCTGTCCACTGTGAAACACACCACACACACACACACACACACACACACACACACACACAAACATACAAAACACTTCTCACAAGGAAGTTTACACTTTATTTCCTCTGAAATGATGCTGATAGCTATTACAGAGATGAAAACACACTCACAGTTGTTCTTCTGCAGGCGAGATAAACTGTGTGACCAGCCATGGTGGTACATGACTGTAATTCCTGCAATGGCAAGGTTGAGGCAGGAGGATTATGAGGCTAGCCCTGACTATACAGTGAGTTCTAGGCTAACCTGGGCTACATCGTGAGTTCAAGTCTAGTATGGGCAATATAGTGAGGCCTTTAATCTGACACACCCTCCCCCACCCAAATAAAAGAAAAAGTTAATTGTATGGCTCTTAGTGTGCCTCCAGCAGCTGGCTCTTTCTTGTAACATTCCACCACACTTTACAGTGGACTTGGTTTTCCACCTACTGCTCTGAGAAATTACATTTCACTCCTTTTTGTATTTGCCACCACAGTAGGCTGCTTGTAGTGGTTCGGTAAATATTTAATGGCTCAATAAATCAGAGAAATAGCCCTTGCTCTGTGCCAGCTTCATTCAGTAGATATTCTATTTCTAGATTTGATAGAGTGCATGGCTTGTAGCTTGATGTAAGCACACACCATCTTCAACCACATGCTGAAGGGGAAACTAAAGGTACCCGCTAATGGCCTGTGAACCCCCAGTTGGGTGTGGAGATGAAAAGCTTTGTGACTGGGCCACCCAGAGGCCAGATTTTATCTGCTCTTAGAGGCAAAGTGTTTCTGTTTTTGAGAAACAGCAAGAAGCCCCACCCCCACTTCCCACCCGCACTTCCCACCCCCACCACCCCCAGCAACACCAGATAGATAGGTTTGTGGTATTCTGTTACTATCCACCACCCATCTCAGTCTATACATTAAAAAAAAAGTCAAAACATGCTAATGGCACAGCCTTATCTCGATGCAACCAGGGGTCACAGAGTGTCACAGAAATCTGTCCCATGTTTGGGTTGGAACCACCTTCAGGGGGCTCAGAGCCCAGAGAGATAAACATCCATTTAAAAAACAAAAACCAGCGAGTCTGATATGGTGGTACAAGAGAGGCAAAGACACGGGTTAGGTGCAGGGACCACAGCATGCTGAGCTGAGAGCTCAGGGTTACAGAAGGGGACAGCAGCAGATGGCCGAGAGAATGTGAAGAAGCCACACACTTGGCTTCTGTCCTTATAACTGGGTGATTCACACCCAGGACTGCTGTGTGGGTTTAAAGAAAGAGCCCGCAGGACCCCACGAGGGCCGGGCAGTGTTGTAGATGATGGGCTAGATGGATGGACAGAAGCCTCTGTGTTTCACTCATCAGTTCTGTCTGGTTTCAGGATTGCAAGGAAGGACTACATCACAGCCAAGTACATCGAGAGGAGATATGCAAGGAAAAAGCACGCAGACACCTCGGCGAAGCTCCACAGCCTTTGTGAGGCCGTCAAGACTAGAGACATTTTTGGCCTACTCCAAGCTTACGCTGATGGTGTGGACCTGACAGAAAAAATCCCACTGGCCAATGGGCATGTAAGAGGGGCTGCAAAAGGATGAAGAATTAGGGGTAAAACAAGGGAGGTGTGTTCAGCCGTGTTATTCTCCATATTGTACTCACTCCCTGGAGAGAAATAGGTGGCATGTTTTCTTTTAGTTAGTAAAATGTACAGGTTGAACATACTTTATCCTAATTGCTTGGGCCAGAAGTGTTTTTAATTTTGGGCGATTTTTAGGTGTTGAGATAATTGATACATAATGAGATCTTAGAGGTGGGATGCAGTCAGCTTGTGCTCCTCTGTTTTGACTGTTAGCCATCATCTAATCTCAGGTGTGGAATTTTCCACTTGTCACAAAGTTTAGGGTTGTGTTGCATTTTGGATTTATGACTTGTGTTCAGAATGCCCGACCCCATTCTCATGCAGTATTATGTTGTACGAACACAGCATTTTTATATATATATATATATATATATATATATATATATATATATATATATATATATATATCCCATTGTGGAATGGCCACAATATAGGTCATCTCATATACTTATCTTTTGCTATGGATACATTTCAAATCCACTCAGCAATTTTGAATATATGACTTAAATACATTATTGACTATAGCCACTACTATACAACAGGCCCCCCTGCTCCTTTTTTAACAGTCTCACTCCGCTAGCAATCATTCTGCCTCAGCTTCCTGGGTACTGAGATTACATTTGTGCACCACACCTAGATTGACTCCTTTCAAACTGAACCTTTGTATGCTTTATTCTTTTTTTAAAAAAGGATTAATTTAATTTTCTGTGTATATACCTGAGTGTATATATGCACCTCGTGCATGTAGGGCATCCTCAGAGGACAGTAGAGGGTGTCAGATCCCTTGGAGCTGGAGTTACAGGTAGTTGTGGGGCTCCTGATATGGATGCTGGGAACTGAACAGGGGACCCTCCAAGAGCAGCAAGTTCTCTTAACTGCTGAGCCATCTCTTTAGCCTGTCGGTTTATTCTAAACCAAACATGTAATGCCAGATGTTGAAGGAAAGCCCATCTTTGGTGGAAGGGACTCCATCATCAGAAGCTTAAAAAAGCCTAACAGGACCCCACCCCACCCCAAACAGGTTTAGCAAGAGCTTCTCATTTGTGTGGGAAGCTAGTCCCAGAGCATCTCTGAGGCCATGCTGAGGAGTGTGGTGCCAAGAACCATCTTGTGGCTCACACTCTCGGGGTCATCCCAGAAGGGATGGATAGAACACCTCCTCCAGCATGATCTTGGAATCATGTCTGTGTTACACTGTTGATACCTGAGGAGCTGTCGAGTGTCCTCGACAGAGTCCTCATGAGTGCATACTCCAGGTCCAAAGAGCTCCTGGTCTCAGGAGTGGGTTCAGCATCCTGTATGGTCTGGTACTAGGTGGGGCCATCATGTTGGACCCAGACTCCGAGGCTAAGCTAGATCTCACGAGAGAGAACGTTATAGGGTAATAGTATTTTCTCCTAGTGGCACAGGCTCTTCCTTACTGTTAGCCAGTGTCACTCAGGAGAAAACTCAAGCCCCATGTCTATGGCAGCATGTGCCTGGATTGCCCAGAGGACTGAGCAGGTGGGACAAATGAAGAAAGAGGCAGCCATCTGTTCATGCCTTCTACATTTTGGGTTTTTATTTCCCCTCTACTTTTTGATCCACCCACCCACCTTCTCTCTACCTGTGGTTTTGATGTAGGGATAGGGACACGGCTGAAATGGCTCGAACTTGAAACCCCCTGCATTTCTCATGCCCTGTGAGTAGGAGGGGAAGGACCAATCTCGAAGTTATGTTGTCTTAGTTACTTTTATATCTCTATGATAAGACACCATTACCAAGGCTCCTTATAGAAGAAAGTGTTTATTTGGGGCTTACAGTTTCAGAGGGTTGGAGTCTGTGACCTTCATAGCAGGGAGCATGGCAGGGAACATGACCGCAGGCAGAAGGCATGATACTGGGGCAGTAGCTGAGAGCTCATATCTTGAGGCACTTCCATAAGGCAGAGACAGACAGATAGCCTGGACTGGGAATGTCACAAATCTTTTTAAACCTCAAACCACCCCCCAGTGACACACTTTTCCCACCCAAGCCACACCTTCTAATGCTTTCCAAATTGTTCCACTAACTGGAGACCATTTGAGCCTATGGGGGCCATTCTTATTCAAACCACTACATACGCCTTTTGCTGTGGAGATTTAAAAAGTGGGCACCCTGTACTGTAGATAAACACTTTGGGGAAAAGGTGAAAAGGGCCTTGGAAGAAACGTGCTGTTTCACCTTGGTGGTCCTGGGGTTAAAAGATGCCACTGAAATCACAAATGTCTTGGTTTGAATTTCAGGAGCCAGATGAGACAGCTCTCCATCTTGCAGTCAGATCTGTGGACCGGACTTCCCTTCACATTGTGGACTTCCTGGTCCAGAACAGGTAGGTGTCACACTAAGTGGATGTCTTTGTTCTTGTTCTTGGGGCTTCCCAGCAAGGGACCAGATACTGTCTCTATCACTCGGGCTCTGTTGCCGAGATGCTCGTGTCTCAGGTTTAAATATGAATTATGGGAATTCCCTAGAAAAGCCCAGAGTGTGAGAACAGAAGGCCTTCGTGGTACCTGTAAGATCCAGTAGCTAGAGTCTAGAAGACACTCCGGGGAACCATGGCTGCTCAGTTCCCAGCCCCAGGGAAGACCATGTGGAACCGGGGCCATCAGCTGTGACATGAGCATTTCTCTGGCTTTTGATGTGAGTGGGTCTTTTCCCTGTCAGTCCTCACACAGCATCTCAATAGCAGAGAGCTCTGAGGAAGTGAGGATGCATTAGCCCCTGGCCTAAGCCAGGAACTGTGCATCAGAACACTGGGTGAAGGTCGGTTCCTTTGGGTTGAGAGGCCGCATGTTGAGTTGCTCGGGAGTCCCTGTTACTCAGTGTGTATCACCTCTATCTGTACCCCTGCCTGGCGACTGCAAGCCACGTTCCAAGACCTTTCAGCTTGTACTGTGACTCCCTGATCTGGCTGGGGTTAGCTGTGTTGGAGCAGAGGGTGCTGGTTCAACTCTGCAAGTGGGATGGGAAATTCTGGTGTGATAACAATAGGGAGTAGTTTATATCCTCTGCCCTTCCCTGCATCCTGGGCAATAGAGCAAAGAAGTAGCTGCAAAGTAGGAGAGACATGCAGGACTGCAGCCCTAAGATCTGCAGCTCCTTGTGAAGCCCAAGTTTCCAGAACTCACGGTTGAGTCAATTAGACACTCTGTCCTCTGAGCCCAGCCCATGTGGATGCTGGACATTTGATAAGTAGCCAGTTTGTGTTTCTGCCTTACATAAATGCTCCTGAGGCAGCAGCCTGATATCCCCCCGTCTGAAATAGAAGGAAGACGGCAGTAGAGCATGCATCAGGATAGGAGGCCGGTTCGGGTGAACTCAGTGGTAAGTGCTTGCTTCACATGCATGAACCCTGAGTTCTATCTCCAGCATAGAACTTGCACAAAGAAAGGAAGGAAGGCTCTGAGGCTTGCCACACTGAGGTGATGTTTTCTTTCTGCTGGGAACAGCGGGTGCTAACCCCAGGGCCCCTCTGTCCCCATTTGTCAGCCTATGGATGAAAGGCCCCCTGGCTTTCCCAGGGGTGATGACATTTCAGATGGCAATTGCTTTTATCACATATGTGGAACACATGCACCTTTTATTTTGGGTAACGTGGTCTTGTTCCTGATACAACAGCATGTGAAAATCTTCAGAAGTGTCCGCCTTCACCCACTTTTAAGGGGCTGTCCTAGGGCCAGCAGGCTTGCAGGAGCCTCGGGATACTGAACTCAACAGTAGCATTCCCTTCCCTGATGGAAACATTGAAAATTAAAATGAAAGGGGGCTGGAGAGATGGCTTAGTGGTTAAGACACTGGGTGTTCTTCCAGAGGACCCGGCTTCAATTCTCAGCACCCATATGGTGGCTCATAACCATCTATACCTCTAGTTCTAGGGGACACGGTGCCCTCTTCTGTCTCCATTGGTACCAGGCATGCACATGTTACCCAGACATACATGCAGGCAAAATACCCATACATATAAGATAAACAAATTTTGAAAGGAAAGAATAAAAGGAACAAAATGAAAAGTTTGTTTCTTCTCTGGTGTGACAGGAGAAGCAGGTTGTATAGACTGAACAGTGGACCTTGTACTCTGGGTACCACAGGCCTAGAGGGAGGGGACAGGTACCAAGATTACTCCAGGGTGTACCATCCTCTAACCCAGTTCTCAAACTTCCTGATGCTATAACTCTTTAAGACAGTCCTTCATGTTGTGGTGACCCCCCAACCATAAAATTATTTTCGTTGCTTCTTCATAGCTGTAACTTCCGTACTGTTATGAATCATAATGTAAACATCTGATATGCAGAGTATCTGATATGCAACCCCTGTGAAAGGGACGTTTGATCACCAAGGGGTCCCTACCTGAAGGTTGAGAACTTCTGTTCTGACCCAAATTCAGCATCAACACAGATACCATTGGTTGCTGGTCTTCTCTGTCTTCATTGCATTTCTCTGAGATGGCCTGTTACCTGACTGCCTTCACAGTGGTGCCTGCCCGATGTGGGCATGAGCTAGATAAATAATTGTTTGTTGCTGATTCACAAGTGTTTCCCCCGACTGTGGGCCAGTTGTCCTCCCTATGACTATTACCTTTCTCTGTCTGTGTTCTGAGCAGTGGGAACCTGGATAAACAGACAGGCAAGGGCAGCACAGCCCTGCACTACTGCTGCTTGACTGACAATGCCGAGTGCCTCAAGCTCCTCCTGCGGGGAAAGGCCTCCATCGAGATAGGTAAGCTGCCCAGGGTGTGCTGGGGTTCTGGTGGCTCTGCTGGCCTCCCTTGGGCTCCTTTCTGAAGCTCTGCACTTCTGGTGTTAGAAGTAGTTCTCACACTAGAAAGAGTGCCTTTCCCTATCTGTCGTGCAGAGCAGCATCTACATCAACAGGTTCCGCCTACTGTCTGTCTTAGCCTCCTGCCACATCTGCATCCTTGCAGAAGCCCTGAGCTGGGTGAATCTAGTTGAGCTATGTAGCAACCCTGGCTCAACCGCCCAAGATCAGACTAAGCCTTTGACAGAGGAGGTGCTGTCACTGTCCCCTCCTTTATTTGTAGTCCTGTAACAGATCCTAATACCCCCTGCCCCTTGTTTCTCCTCAGTTGTGGGTCCTTGACCACTGACACTGCCAGTGTACAGTTTACTCTGAGCCAAACAGCTGTGCTTGGTTCCTGGGGAAGTATTTTGGAGAACTACTGAACCAAATGAAAAGTAGATGAAAAGATACATTCTGCTCAAAAGCCACACTTATAAAAACGAGTCAAGCCAGGCGTGATGACTGCATGTTTGAAGCCAGCTTAGTCTCTACAGTGAATTCCAGCAAGTTGGAGCTATTTAGAGATACCCTGTCTGAATTTAAAAAGAAGAAGTGGGGAGGAGGGCGAGTAAAAACCAAGCAAACCTTGTTTGCAGAGCAGAAAGGGCCAGCTCCGGCCGGGCGTTGGTGGTGCACGCCTTTAATCCCAGCACTCGGGAGGCAGAAGCAGGCAGATCTTTATGAGTTTGAGGTCAGCCTGGTCTACGGAGTGAGTTCCAGGACAGCCAGGATTGTTTCACAGAGAAATCCTGTCTCGAAATACTAAAAAAAGAAAAAGGAAAAAATGAAAACAACCTAATTAAAAGTGAGGTACAAGCTGGACCTTGTGAGGAATGCCTTTAATCCTAGCCCTCAGGAGTCGGAGTCAGGTGGGTCTCTATGAATTCAAGACCAGCCTCTCCTGCATGGCAAGTTCCAAGAAAGTCAAGGCTACATAGAGATACCCTGTCTCAAAAGTGGAAAAAGGGGAGGGGTACAGAACTAAGTGGAGTTCTCAAAACATAAAACACAAAAGACAGAGAAACACTTAAAGTTAAGTTCAGGATCCAGTCACCCCAACAGCACCACTAGTTGGGGATCGAGCCGTCAATATCTGAGTTTTGGGGGTGTTTTATATACAAACCCTAAGGCCTAGTTCTGCTGTCTCCTTACCCTCCCTTGACTTTCAGCCAATGAGTCAGGAGAGACGCCATTGGACATCGCCAAGAGGCTCAAGCATGAACACTGTGAGGAGTTGGTGAGCACCTACCATGGGCAGGTGGCCCGGGATGTGATGGAGTTGGGAGGTGAAGTAGAAATGAAAAAGAAAAAGTTATTTAATCTCTAATTCCCCATTTTTTTGGATGAGAAAGCAAGTGCAGAAGAGTCAAGTGACTCACCCAGAGTAACACGGCAATTGTCTGGCTTTGGGGAGCAATTAAGCCCCAAACACCAACTACAGCTGGAGTAGAATTAGCCAGCCACTTTCTGCAAGAGAATTGAAGAAAGGGACATTATTTTCTGCAGGGCTCAGTTCTCTTACTGTGAGAATGCTGGCTTGCCAGTAAACACATTCTTTCTGAGGTCCAGTTGATGCCATGTTGCGTGAATACCTATAAGATGGTCATCACCTTTTAGATCCCCAAATCCCTTGCCTGTGTGACAGGCTTTATTGTTTCCAGAGAGTCACTGACAGGGAGCTTTAAGGGACTGGTCTGGGTTATCTTGAGCATCAGATACAGGTACCTCATGGAGATCCAGGTGTTTAAATGACCTACCCTGGAAATGAACGGAACCTCCTTGTGAATCCTCCAGGCCCTCCTCCCTGACCTGTCCATTCTTGGTCTGGACACCTATGAGTGTCTGTCCTTTGTGGTTGAGCATGGGGACAGCAACAACTAACTGTCCCTACTCCTTTCTAGCTAACTCAGGCCTTGTCAGGAAGATTTAACTCCCACGTTCACGTTGAGTATGAATGGCGACTGCTACACGAGGACCTGGATGAAAGCGACGATGACGTGGATGAGAAACTTCAGGTCTGTGTCTCCCTGCAGCAGTGAAATGGTTCCATGGCCTGATGTTTTGTGTGTCCATTGATCTGGGTGTGTTCTAGGCTTCCCCTTCCCGTTTCTCTCCCTGCCTCCTAGCTCCAGCCCACGCTGATGGAAGAAGGGAACAGGCAGTTATAGGATTGTGGGGGAGAGCACCCTACTTGCTGTGGAGCCATTATACAAAGTCAGGTCCTGTAGGCTGGTGACACTGTTTATGTGGCTGGTCATGTTTTCCTGAGTGACCTTAGAAACCACCATGTGGGAACTACTCAGCTACCTTTAGAGTTCACCGGATCCAACTCCTTTTATTGGAGGGCACTTGAAAACTTCAGGAGAGGCTGCCTCAGCCTCAAGGACATAGGTGTTTTCACACAGCCTTGGAATGAGCACAGGGCTCTCATCCAAGTCCAGTTCCCTATCATACACACTGCCAAGCATAACTTGGGGGTACCTCAGGACTATGAGGTACAAACTCAGACAGCTTCCCTCCAGACCCAAACCCTTGGCCATGACCTTTCTAGAACCCACCGCAGCATACTGCCAGGTGTGCCAGCATGCTCTGTATTGAAATAAGAGAAGAGAATTGGTCGCGCATATTTTCATGGTTTAACCTCTTATTTCACCCCCCCATAGGACTTTAGTATTCAAATGTAAAGTGTAAACAGATGATTAATAGTTGGTATAAATGGAAGGTGATTAATAGAAATGGAAGCATTTCTGAAGGCTGTTGGACCATCAGTGATGGGAAAACATTTAACATCTGTACTTAGTTTCCTACAGTACAGATATGTGAATGATGTGACATGCTTACATCTCAATAAGTTTTTATTTATAAACACAGTAAGGCGCCTCTGCCAGTCCTGAGGACCTGAGTTTGATCGCTAGGGCTCATATGGTGGAAAGAGAGAACCGAGCCCCACAGTGCCCTCTGACCTCTACACATGTACCTGCACACATACACAAAGGACACACTCTGTTTTTAAGCAAGTGATAATGCAAACATCAGGACTTACTGACCCCTGGTTTATCAAGATCTCGGCAGAGGAATGTGAAAAGAACCTGTTGACCTGTGCTGTATTAAACACAGTGCTGCTCAGTGGCCAGGGTCGTTCTGCCCCATTAGATAGTGTATTTGGGAAGGGGACCTCAAGGACAGCATAGAGCTAGGCTGGGGTAGGTTGGTAAGATGACATAGCTTCTGTTTGAAGTCCTTCACAGAAGGAAGAATTGCACTTAGTAAGCCATGGCTCTGTGGGGGTGTGTATCGTAATTAGAAGATTTGGAGTGAGTGGGTTTTAAAGTCTTGCAGCTCAAATGCCGCAGCGTATGCCGGGCTGAAATGGTGCCCACCATGCAGCAGTGATGAATGTTTCTCACTGCTTCTTTGAGTTGATATCATGCAGACAAAGCCATAGCTCCATGATGGGGAGTGGTCTTCTGTACATATGTTTCTCTTATTGGTTAATAAATAAAACACTGATTGGCTGATTGGTGAGACAGGAAGTGACATAGCTGGGAAGAATCAGGATATAAGCAGGGATTTTTAGGAAATTGCTCTCTTCTCTATGGAGCAGTCATCATGTAGCAGACAATGGAGTTGCAGGTCCGGCATTCCCCAGTAAAATGAGACCACATGGAAAAACATGGATTAGTAGTTATGGAATAATAATTAAGACAGAGCTAGCCAATAAGAAACCATAGCCAACGGCCAACAGCTTTATAATTAATACAGCGTCTGTGTGCTTCTTTGGGGCAGAGAAGGCCCACGGGACCTGCCAGACCAGAAAACTCATGCTTACAGCTCCATCTCATGCTCTCACCCTGGCATTCCTCTGCAGCCCAGTCCTAACCGGCGCGAGGACCGACCCATCAGTTTCTACCAGCTGGGGTCCAGCCAGTTTCAGCCCAATGCTGTGTCTTTGGCCAGAGATACTGCAAACCTCACCAAGGACAAGCAGAGGGGCTTCGGGCCCAGCATCTTGCAGAATGAGACCTACGGAGCCATCCTGAGTGGCAGCCCACCCTCTTCCCAGTCGTTACCCCCCAGCACCACCAGCGCACCTCCACTCCCACCTCGGAATGTCGGTGGCAAAGGTGAGGCCCCTGGAAATGGGCTTTGACTTCGAGAAGTTTGGTGCATGGGTGTTTATTTTGTAGCTGTTTTCTGTTTGCTGCCTTGAGAAATTCCCTTAGTTTTAACATGCCAAACCTATAGAGACTGCACCTGGGTTCTTACTCTGGCAGAGGTAATGCAGGGATGCCCCAGGCAAGCCAGAAGTGATGGCCTGCAGCTGGTCAGTGGGGATGTCCTCTGTTGCCCTTCCCACTGTGCTCCTCTCATCTGGTCTCCTCCTGGTGTCCTGATTACTCCCTTTCTTCTTTCTCAGGGCTAGTTTAAGGCACTGTGATGAATACCTTTGAAATGAAGGAGTAAAAGCTAGTAATTTGAGAAACAGTGCTCAGCCTAATTGTAAAAACACCAATGTGTGAGCCTTCCTCGTGTCTTAAGTGTGAAAAGCTCACAAAACTACCCCATCTGAACATAGCAAATCCAACCAACAGGTGGCTTTTTTTGGTGTGTGTGTTTGTTTCTTTTACAAATACAGAAACATGAAATCGCCTGTCTGATAGTGAAGACCAACCGGCCACTCTGCCTCTTGAAGTGGCCAGCAAATGGCCAGCCCAGCTCTGCCAGGGCTGCCAGTCTTAGGTGGTAGTCTTCAGAGCCTCCAGAGTCAAGGAGGGAGTTCTCTTGAAAGAAGAATAGCTTCCACTATGCATAAAAACGTTGCAAATTGTCTCTTGCAGCAGCTGGTGGCTGGGAGAGGGGTGGGCAGTGTGGGGTGGTACTGGTTATTGAATAGCTGGAAGACCAGCTGGACAGACCACACCACACATGCCGCTGCCCTGCCCTAACACTCAGGGAGGTCCAAAAACTTAGGTGAGTCACTAAGGAGCACAAGTATGAAGATCAGACCCTATACCCCCTGCTCCCACTGGCATCCCCTCCTTAATCTCCTCCTGGACTTCATGAGCACTCCCTGTCACCTCTTATAGGCTGTCCAGGGCAGTGCAGGTCCTTTGCGGGCATTTCACAGCTCCTTCATCCTCTGTTAATTCTGAAAGGCCCAATGCCACAGAGACTGGTATCTCCTTCCCAGGAGTAGCTTGTGCTGGCTCTGTGACAGGAGAGACTTCATTTGCTCCCATGAATGATAGGAGAGGATTGGTCAGCTCCTCATCTTGATTTCCTGCAGTCTTAGAATCAGAGGGATTGCTTTTCCCATTTTTCTGGCCATTATATTTTAGCTCTTTTTTTTTTTTTTTTTCACACGAAGTAATTTGCACTCCTATCCTACATCTTTCCTACCCTAGAGTCCACACTTGGTGTGAACATGGAGTTCTCACACCACGGCATAGGGGATAGGGTTAACACTGTCCGGTGTCCCACACTGGAGTACAGAACTTCCTCACCATAGGGCAAGTTTGAAGGCTGCCTGTCAGTCCTGGGGCTAGCCTGGGAGCATGTGTCTCCATACTGCCATGCCCCGCCCTCCCTTAGGCACCCCTGTGCTTCTGAGTAAATGGCACACGGTGAGAAAGATCATGACTGAGCAAGTGCTATGGCTTTGAGGGTCATCTGAAGCTACTAAAGGGCCATGTGCTGAGTTCCAGACAAGAGGCTGGGGAGAGCCCCGCCCCTTGTGTTTGGAACACACCCTTCCTTTTGCCCATACTGGCCGAGAACAGGGTCTCTGTGGCCCATTGTAGGAGGTAATAGAAGGATAGAGATGAGCAGAAGTTCCATAGGCCCTGAATGCAATGCTCAGCAGATTTATGGCAATATTTCTTCCTTCAGACTATAACAGTTTAAAAGTTCACCGTCAAATTGAAAAGGCCACCTGTGAGTGTTCCCTGGAGCAGTTTACTATTTTATTATTATTGTTGTTTTTTGGATGCATCTCACTTTTTCTACTAGAGAAAAGACTAAGTCTCAGGTCTCTGTTGCTGTTCTAGAAGGTTCATGTTGACCTTTTAATGGGTGAGAGGATCAATAACAAAGTGTTTTGTTTCTGTTTTTGTTCCGTGTGTGCGCGTGTGCGTGTGCCTGTGTGTGCGTGTGTGTATGCGTGTGGGTTTAGTTCAGACAGCCACCTCAGCTAACACCCTGTGGAAGACAAACTCTGTAGGTGTGGACGGTGTCAGCAGGCAGCGATCTTCGTCAGATCTGCCAGCTGTCCACCCACCGCTGCCCCCTCTGCGAGTGACATCGACCAGTACGTTTTTTTTTTTTTTTCCTCCTTTTTCCTTTCTTGCCAGTGGGCCTTATGAATCCGGAAAAAAAAGGGGGCACTGTTGGCAGCCACTTGGGGGAGATAGCTATGGGCTGCTCACAGATAAATCTCAGAAGTTGCCCTCGTGGCCCCAACCCTTGCTGCTTCCACCTCAAATTCCACCCATCTATTTCCTCACCCCCCGCCCAAGATGGCTCACTGGTCTCTGTCTCACAAGGCATTTTAACAACATCCCCTTACCCCTTACACACAACATACTTCCAGCTCCTTTAGCTGTATAGTGATTTGGGGGTGGTCATTTCATGATCTGGCATGGTATTTTCCATGCCGGTGTGTGGTTGGTAGTTCCTGACTCTGGGAGCCAGAGTGGGAAAGGGCCTTTCTCCTGCTGCGAAGCCAGACATTTTTCATTCTGTTGGCGGCAGCCACCACAGCAGCAGCTTGTCTGGGAAGCTCTGCAGAGGATGTGGAGCAGGGTTCAGCTGTAGTAGTCTCAGGTCAAGCATTAAGAGGACTCATATCTGCTCTCCCTCCTTCCTCTCCATAATGGTGCTCCTGGGCTAATCTACCCTGGGCTTTCTGTTAAAACAGAGAAGGGAAGAGAGAGGGGTAAAGGGCCATAAACTAGATCTTTTGGGGTTTTTTTTTTTTTCCCTCCCCATAGTCTTTTCTTGTTCTACCTATGTTTGCTCCCACCCTGAGTCAGGCCACTGACAAGGGCCTGGCCCTCTGTTATTTTTAAGATGGGTGGGGTAAAGGAAGGCCCAGCACATGATCTCATCCTCTGTTGTTTTTGTTTTTTTAAACAGCTCTGCCCACTTTGGCAGTATCACTTTGCCTCTGAGGCTTAGCCTGTCACCTGGACGATGCAGATAATAGAAACCATCCCCTTTCCCCTCAGACTGGGGACCCCATACCACATCCATTGTCACAGTGTGTCCTTAGAGCGTATCCTCTTACAGGCCAGTGGGGTACATAGGGTTTTGTTTCCTTCTGGGTCACTTGATGCAAGAAGAATCCTGACCTAAGCATTCTGGGCTCTCCAGGGCAGATGTCAGGCTTGAATCTAACCTCAGACTCTACCTGTCCTGCTGGTTTGGGGGCAGATTGGCCACAGAATCCAGGGCTGGTCCCTACACAGGTTTCTAGCTAAATACACACGAGTCACAGCAAGATCAGTTGTAGTTGAGACTCCCTTTCCTTACCGGTTTGCTCCTCCTCGCAGTTTCCCCGAGGAGACAAGCTGAGAAGCAGCCTTAGGAGTTCCCAGAAGGATGCTAGAGAGGGAGGAGGTTCCAGGAAGAGACTAGGTACGTGACCTGTGACCTAGGGAGCTCACTCTCTCTTTCCCTCCCCATTTTCTCTCTGCAGATCCCCTGACCACAACACCACCCCCTCCTGTGGCTAAGGCCTCCGGCACACTAGATGGAGTGAACCAGCCAAGCAAGCCTGCCCAACCCGGAGCCTCGCAGAGCAAGCCCCCACTCTTGCCACCCCAGCCACCCAGCCGCCTGCCTCAGAAGAAGCCGGCTTCTGGGTGGGTAACCATTGCCCTGCCTTGCCACTCTGTGCCTGGCCACAGCAGCCAACACTGCCTCTCACATTCAGAGGGCTTTCAATGGCATTGTCCCCATTTCTTCATCTGTTGGGATTTCTGTGTGAGTCCTGGAAATCTCCTGTTTTTCTACCATGCTAGGGTGAGAGGCCAAGTACTGTGTAACTTACTGATCAGCTCTCAAGGGTCTTAATGTTAATTCTTCGAGGAGGTTTTTAGCTGGAGATCAATTACAAACTTGGATCTTAAACCTGGGTAATTAATTTAGATTTTGTGTGTTAACACTGGGATTTTTGAAATCAAGTCCTTAAGACTCAAGCTCTCAATGGTTCTGTGTTTTGCTCCCTAGAAACATCTTGAATGAATGGTCCCTCCACAGTGTCAGTTTCATGTTTCCTATAGACAAGGGCTTTCTCCTTCATGCACAAGGGATCCAGTTACCTTTTTGAAAGCATTTAGAAATTTTTTATTTTATTTTATGTGTATAGGTGTTTTGCCTGCTTGTATGTGTGTGTACCATGTACATATCTGGTACCTAAGGAGGCCAGAAGAGGATGTCAGATCCCTTGGGACTGGAGTTAAAGATGATTGTAAGCCACCTTATGGGTACTGGGAATCTAACCCATGTATTCTGGAAGAGTAGCCAGTGTTCTGAACCACTGAGTTATCTCTTCAGCACCGCTCCCCCCATCTCTAAATTTCTTATTCTATGTTTTATAGTAGAAAGTAAATTTAATTTGAGTATTCTTTTTGTGGGTTCACTATTAAGCTATGAGGTCTGGATGGGAGGTAATGTGGTCAGAGCTACAGTATACGTATGTATAGGTGCATAAATTTTCCTTTCTGTATTCTGTAGCTTTCTCTTTTGGAGCCCTTGGAGTTCATGCCAACATCTCTACTTTCTCTCACGTAGATAGGGGCAGCACTTAATGTTTCAGACACACCTGTTGGGCTGTGCTCTTGCTTTACTAGTCTTGTCACCAGGATTGGCATGGCACAGTGGAGCGGTTTGTCTTTGCCGTAGCTAAGACCCCTGGGATGGAAGTCGTTTGGTAAATGCTGGTGTCATGGAGGCCTTGCCGCTTTGTAGACTTTGTAGCTGTTGCTGACTTAGCAAACTTGAGCCGGTCTGCTGACCACAGTGCCCACATGCAGGTGATCTCTTCAGGTGGTGTGACTGACTGGCTCCCTCAAGACATGGGGTCTGGGCCCAAGGCAGGTCACTCCAAACAGTCCAGGCCATGATACTTTTGCTCTGTTATTTACATGAGCGGTGCTGGAAGCTGGACCTGAATTCATAGAGGGTTCTGTTGGGACACAGGACAGCAAGACTTCGTTCTTTCTCTCAATTCCCATACTTGTTACTTCTTTCTCAGAGCTGAGAATCTTGGCTCCTATGTTCAGAAATGCAGTCGCTCCCTCCCATGAATGTACTCCTGGCTCTGCCTCCACCTGTCCTAGAGATTGAAGCCTTCTTTCCCTTCTTGGCTCAAGTCCTGTTCCAGCACCCCATGTAGACATGCTATTAGGATAAAGTTTGAGGGGGGACCTTGGGTGGGGGACCATGGCAGGTGAGGGTGGCCGAGGGACAAACACGCCAGGCAAACAGAGTTTAAGTGAGAAATTTTATTAGAAAGGGGAGGGAGGGGGAAGGAAAGAGAAAAGAGGTAAAGAGACACAGAAAGAGGACAGAAGAGAAGAGGGAGACAGGAAGAGTCCTGTCTGTCCCAGGGGAACAGCGGGAAGAGAGAGCAAGAAGACAGCTGGAAAAGAACAGAAAGAGAAGAGAGCAGAGGGAGAGAAGAGCCAGAAAGAGAGTGTAAGTGGGCAGGAGTCTGTCTTTTAAAGGGGTCCTTTGCACCTGTGTGCAGAACCCTGGGCTGACCAGAATACTGCCTGAGTGCATTCTGTCCAGTCACAGGGGCAGGCCAGCATAATGCCTGAATCCTTACACATGCAGCCTCTAGGTCTCCCCAACCCCCCACTCCCACCCATCCAGGCCAAGTGTCCCCTGCTCTGTCACTGCCTCCTCATCTCACCCAGGTTTGATTTTTAGTCAGGTTACTAGACCACTCACCCCCAGCCTGACCTCCCCCCTGCCTGGTTCTGTGTCTGGATACTTTAAGTCTTTCTGGTCCCCCCTCCCCCCATTGTTTCTTTTAATATAATTCTCTCTTCTCAGATGTCAGACCCCATTGACTTTTCCCTTAAATATGCTTAGTTTTATCAGATAACCCAAGTGTTCTGACAGCTCCCCCAGATCCCAGAGGTGAAATCTGGGTAAATGCCCCTGATTGATCCCCAGACCCAAGCACCCCCCCACCCCCGTCTTCCTGACTCCTCCCCCATTATCTTTTGGGCCTAAATCACTTTTGAAGAGAAAAGGTGATGGTGAAAGCATGTTAGCTTCTCATACTTTTCACCAAAGCAGATCTAGTGGCCCTACTACCTAGAGGCAGGGCCTGGGGTGCAGTCCCCAGCTGGGCTCTACATTGTAGCAGTCGAGTGTGTGAGTGGATTTTCCTCATTAGTTGCCATTCTGCCACCATCTTCAATTCCTGTGTTGTTTCTGTGCCTGTTTAAAAAATATACTTCCACGGGCTAGAGAGATGGCTCAGAGGTCAAGAGCTGATCTTCCAGAGGTCCTGAGTTCAATTCCTATCAACCACATGGTAGCTCACAACCATCTGTAATGAGATCTGGTGCCCTCTACTGGCACACAGGCAACCATGCAGGCAGAACACTGTATATATAATAAATAAATCTTTTAAAATATATATTTATACTTCCCGAGAGTTTTCTCAATTTTATCTTTTAAGCTTTCCATTTCCTTTCTCATAGTAAGTCAAACTGTAGCACAAATAATAAAAACCCAGAGCCAGGTGTTGGGGTTAATGTAGCATGAATAATAAAAACCAGAGACAAATATTGGGATTAAAGCTGAAGACCAGAGAAACAAAGCTGCCACCCACTAGAGAGTTCTCACATCTACCAGTGCTCAGACTGAAGGGTGATCATGTCTTCTGATTGCATCTCCAAACTGTACTGCTCCTCACACTGCCCTCTGCAGTGAGTTCCTGTCCCTTCCCGCCTTACACTCCTTTCTCCACCCAGCTATATCATTCCAGTCTCCACCTCCCCGGTGCTGGGATTAAAAGCATGAGCTCTGTTTCTCTTTTAGACTGATTCACTCTAATGTAGCCCAGGATGGCCTTGAACTCACAGAGATCCATCTGCCTGTCTCCCGAGTGCTGGGATTAAAGTTTCACTATAACTCCTCACTGAGCCCCAGGCTGTAGCCTGACATTTTTAAATCAAAATGTTATGTATACTACTTTGCTAAGACATGTTTCTAGAACCCAAAGTGCACACCTGCACCATACCATAATCTTTCTTTCTTTCTTTTTTGGTTTTTCAAAGCAGGGTTTCTCTGCATTGCTTTGGAGGTTGTCCTAGAACTTGCTCTGTAGACCAGGCTGGCCTCGAACTCACAGAGATCTGCCTGCCTCTGCCTCCCGAGTGCTGGGATTAAAGGCGTATGCCACCAATGCCTGGCTCATACCATAATATTCTTAAACAGTCATTTGAAGTAAGGTTGTCTGCTGAGTTACACCAAGACAAGCATGCTTCCCAGGCCCCTTTGCTGGACAGCCATGGGCCATGCCTCTCCTGATCCCTGTGTGCCCTTCATATTCCCTCTTGTAACGCTCTTAGATTCTTTGCCTCCCACATGCTGCTTTTTTACAGTGCTAGGTCATGTCTTGGTGTTCCGGACAAGAAGCAGTGGGCTCCTGGCACTCCCGAGGCAGAGGAGAATAGTGGTACTAGCCAGCAAGTGCCATGTCACAGCACCCTCCTCCCAGCCACTTCCCCGGGGCTCACAAGAGCCAACCTAGGGCTGTGGATGAGCTTTCTCACTGGTTTTAATCCAACTGAAAGGGAAAGTGGGGGGGGGTGACAAAGCAAATGCTGTTAGGGTGTACTTACCCTAGGCAGATTTCAGTGAATGGAACCAGGCTGTCACTTCTGGTAGAATTCCACTTTTAAAGGAAGACATGGTGTGTATTCTTTATAAAAGAAGCCCACCCCATCCCATCCCACCCACCCCATGCCCAATAATTTCGAACATGATATATTTGTTCTCTTAGAGCAGGAGACAGCCAGAGCAGGCCCACAGGCCAGCTGCCTCCATTACTTATGTCCATGAGTCACGAGCTATCAGTGGGGTTTGTACTTAATGTAGTGGGTAGAATTTTCAGAAGAGAGTGTTTCATGGCATGTGAGATTTCTGGGACTTACAGATTTTAGCATCTCTGTCCTAGTTACTGTCCTCTTGATGTGAAAAGACACCATGACCAAGGCAACTTACAGAAGGAGTATATCAGGGTTCACGGTTTCATGGTCAGAGTCCATGATTATCAGGGCGGGGAGCATGGCAGCAGTCATGCAGGCATAGCCCTGGAACAGTAGCTGAGAGCTCACATCCTGATCCAACATGTATCATTTGGCCTTTTGCTTTTTATGCATTAGCCTAGGTTGGCCTGGAACTTGTGATCCTTCTGCTCTACCTGGCCTTTGAGGGCAAGGCTGGCTGGCTGTGGTCCTTGGCTATGCCCCTCTCATGAGCATTTCACTGACCGAGAAGTAGGAAGTTGGCCGCTCGGCTTCATAATGTCTGCTAGGATGTTTGTGCCCAGAGGCAGTGGGAATCAAATTAGGTCTTTGCTTTTATGGTTTCTCAGCCCCTTGAAAATTAGGAAACAACCAAGCCATGTTCTTTTCCTCTTCATCCTGAGGCTGCAGACCAGCACCCAAATGGGCTCATTGGGGCTGCAGAGGAAGTGACCTGCTGTGGAAAGAATGCCACCCTAGGCTACCTCCCTGCTTCCTCAGCCCCTCCCAAGGCTCCCTACCCAGTTGTTTCTCTTACTTCCTGCTAGGTCCCACCAGCACCCATAGGCAACAGAAGATAAAATATCTCTCTTAGCCTCCGCAGACCCTGGTCCCTTTTCCCTTTAGAGAATGAGCAAAGTTAGTGCCCCGCCCTCTACAGTGAAAAGTCACTTCTCTGAGGATCCACAGGTGTGTGTGGGGTGTCTTGAGTGGATAGCTGTGAGAACCACTCCTGTTTGCCTCTCCTGCACAGCTAGAGGAAATGCTGGATGCAGGGTCCAGGGGGCCTGCGATCAGCCAAGTTGGTTCCCAGTCCAGAAGCATGGGTGATGCTGATTTGCGCTGGTGTGTACACAGACCCTGACAGAGCCACCCAATCTGAGAGTAAGCTCCAGCCTCTCCCCTTTTGCAGGATGATGGAGGCTCAAGTGGGGGCTGGAGGAAGTAAAGGATGAGTGGAAGTAGTGATGGGTGCCTGGCTTCTGGTCTGGGCCACTGTGGACAGAGGTGTGGTACTGGTTTTGAGATCGGGGTCTAGCACCTTGCCCCGGATCTTTCCTTTTTCAGGAGTGGGTTTGTTGAGGCAGCACATGTGATGGGTCACAACCAGCACAAGCTTGAGCACAGATGGGGGGCCCCTTGTCAAGGGAGTAATGTCGGAAAAGGTAGCCTCGGTGATTAATAAATCTGTAATTCCTTGCTTGTAGGACTGACAAGCCAACCCCACTGATCAACAAAGGCCAGCCAAGAGGACCTGGTAATTATTTAACCTGGAACAGGTTGATTCATGGGGGATGAGGGAGTGGCATTTCTAGGTAGCTGGTCAGCCTTGGAAGCTTGAATTGCTCACACTGTAAAGTCAGAAAGTTGCCTGCCTTATATAGGACTTTTCTCTTGATACAACAAAATGCATGGAGAGCCTGCTTTTAGATATAACCCCATGACTCTTACAGCCATTGTCTTATAGTTAAAATGGATTGGATGGGGCTGGCGGTATCTTGTAAAGTTGCTTTGTCTTGGCCCTAACTCAGTGGATCTCTCTGAACAGAAGCTCCAGGTCCTCTGTCCAACGCCATGGCCCTGCAGCCCCCAGCACCCATGCCTAGGAAGTCACAGGTGGTAAGTGGACAAACCTGCTATCCTGCCCCTTGCTCTCCTCATTGGAGGGCTCCAAAGCAACCAAGATTTCTGTTTCTCCTGGGTGGAGGTCTTGGGGCTTCTTTCTGGTGCTGTCTCATGGTTGAGGACCCGGCCTGCTTGGCCATCTGATCAATTTATAGTCCCCGTGAGTGCCAGACCCCGGGAGTTTCATTTCCTTTCCCTGCCCAGGTATAGCTGCACCAAGCAATCCCCTCTTGCTTGACCCCTGAGTTTCCCAGCCCAGGTACTTGGCTCATAAGGCAAGCCGAAGACAAGAGGCCCCTTCTCTACGTAAGACCTTGGCTTTCTGCTACACTAACCGTCACCTTCCTTATTCTGATGCAGACCAAGTCCAAGCCCAAGCGAGTCAAGGCGCTCTACAACTGTGTGGCCGACAACCCGGATGAGCTGACTTTCTCTGAGGGAGACGTGATCATTGTGGATGGGGAGGAAGATCAGGAGTGGTGGGTGAGTCAGGGTGGAGCCACGGGGCCTGTACACAAGGGAAACTCTCAGGCCAAGCAGTCTGGGTCTGGTGCTTCTGACAGATTAGTGTGCAGTGCCTTCCACATCCTCTGGTGTCTCCTGTCCTTGGAGTGGGCCTTAGGTGAACACCTCACTACTATAATGGATAGGCCACTTGAGCTCCATTTCCAGAGAGAGCACCCTTGACCTGAACTGAGCTTCCACACACAACCCTCCACTGCCAATGTGTGGAGCAAGGCTTCCAGAGAGCTGGGCTCCAGGGTAGAGTCCTTGTGTGTGTCACTTGATCCCAACACAAGCTATACACTCTCAGCCTCCAGCTGGTAAAAGTGCAGCATGGGCGGGCACTGGGCTTCTCCCACAATCCCTTGTAGTTCAGACTCAACCAATTACAGGCTGAAGACCTTGGCAGCAGGTGCTTAGATCTATACACCTGGTTGACGTCATCTGGGAAAGGAAGTCGTGCACAGCACTGTTGCAGAGATGCCTCGGGAAGCAGCAGGGATGAGCTAGGTGGTAGACTGGGGATGTGGGTGTAGGAATAAACCAGTGCAATGGAGTATACATAGTCCTCGGCAGGGACTGCCACCCAGTGGGCACTCAGGGCCTTGCCCTGTAGATAGAGCTCAGATACCAAGTATTTCAGAAGGCTCCTTGAGACTTGGGAGGCACTTTGCTTGTCAGCCACAAGGAGTTTGACCTGATCCATTTGTAGCTGCCCCTTCTGCAACTTGACCCCCAAGTTTTCTGGTGGGTCTGTGGCTTAGCCTTTCATCACCGCTGTTGGCACAGTTGCTGTCACCTTGAAGCAACTAAGGGAAGACGCCCATTGCCATCACTTTCCTCTGTAACACAGCTCCGAGACTCTTGTGCATGGCTGGGCCTGGGGAGAATCCAGCACCGGGCTCTCGGAAGCCAACCCTGTCCCTCCACATACATAGCCACCAACACCCACCACTAGGAAGCAGAGTTGGAATCACACTGCCTGTCATTCTGTTATGGATGGGCTCAAACCTGACACAGGCTTAACCATATGGAAAATATCTGTTTCCAAAAGTATGGGAAATCCAGACAGGTACAAAAGAAGTAAATGTTAGCCATGACTGCAGAGCCCACCCCCTCTGGAGAACCCAGAGTTCTCAGTGGACAATCTGGGGAGAGAAAAAAAGGTTTAGTTTGGCAGTTTTCCTTTGGAATTTTATTTGCTAATATCAGACCATGGTTGAGCTTATACATGGGTATAATTTATGTTATTTACCAAGATTGAATTTGTTAGAGCCAGATGAAATATGATTGGAGCCACATCATATTTTTGCCAAGTCTTAGGACTTTGGGTACAGTTTCTTCATTCATGTACTAAGTGGGGAGTGGATCCAGATGCTACCCTGGTGTCTTCCATGTTGCTGGGGCCCAGAGGCAACTTCTGAGCTCCTCTGAGGGTGTGGAAAGAGGCAAACACATGTAGGAAGGAAAAATGGCATAACTGTTTTTCTGTCATTCTTTGGCAGAAGAAATTCCTCTGAACAAACAGATGTTGTGTTGCCCCTCTGAGTTTGTAATGTTTGTAACCCAAACTTGCTCATTTCAGATTGGCCACATCGACGGAGACCCCAGCCGCAAAGGAGCATTCCCCGTATCATTTGTGCACTTTATTGCTGACTAACTTGCTACTGAACAAAGGCCTTTCTGTCACCATCGTGTTCCATTTTGTTATTGGTACCAAGACTAGCTTTAGCCAGTCTCACGCATCATGCTGTATGGCAGCCCATCTTATCATAGTACCGTTCTGTTCTGAAAACTCAAAGGCAGTTTTTATACATATATAAGCAGATTCTTTTTATAAGTTGAGGTTTTCACCCACATTGCTATACTTTTACTATGAAAAGCAGAATTTCCTAAAGGGGGACGGGCATAAAGCTATTTTAACTATAGACCCAGGATCCTGCATTTCCAGGACTTGCTGATCCTAAAAATTCTTAAACAAATTTGGGGGATTCTTACAGCTTTCCTTAACCCTGTTCTGACTTTGGTTAACTTTAGCACAGCCAGAGTGGCAGGCCAGTACCATGCTGCTTCAGTCTGTTGCTCTCCCCTGAACTTTGTCCACAAATGCCATCCATTCACCTTTAAGACATATATTCCTTTGAAACTCAGCTAGTGTCTAAAGCAACTTGGCAGTTTACATGTTAGCCTTGTACTTTTCTGGGCCCCGGCCTATGAAGTGGCAGCTGCCATGATCTCCTGCATGTTTGTATAACCCATTCTTGTGAACAATCATACCTAGCATACTACTGATGGGTTATTAAGACATAGCAATTAGCAGTCTGTTCTGCACCAGTGTTTTTCAACTGCAGTTCCTGAATTTGGTTACAAACTAAGGATGATGGATTGCAAAACAGCTCTCTAAACTAGTTTGTATGCCCTAGATGTTTAGGATTTGCCTCCCTCAACGTCCCCCTGTCCCCGTCACCCCCCGACCCGTCTCGAAGAAAGCAACTGTATACAAGTAGGCTACGTGGTACAGACCACAGTAAGCAACACATTCCTCACTGTTTGTGTCCTGGTGCATCCCACTGCCTCCCCTCCCAGCTCCCCAGGACACCCGCTCAGCTTAGTGTCTTGTCTTTAATAGGATTCTCCTTTTGGAGAATGATAGCTACACTGTCTTGAAATTTAGCCTGTCCAATTGTTTGTATTCAAGAGCATATCAGAAATCTGTAGAGCCTGGGGAGCCCAGTACCCCCAAACATCCCAGTTACACTACGTAAGGCCATCAAGTCACTTTTAAACTTAACAATATGTGGGGTGGGGGAGGGGAACTAGGTTGTATTTGATAAAAATCAAAACTCATTAGTTTCATGAACTTGACTGTCATACCTCTACTTAATAACTGTAAGCATAAAAGTCATAGTAGAGATATGGGAAATTCTGTCACTTTTTCGGGATGAAGAGGCAAGCATAGGGTGTGAACAGAAGCTGGAGTTTGAGCAAAAGGAATGGATTGAAGTATAGGCTTGGCAACAAGGCAGCGACGCTGTCGCTGGCACACTTGACTGAAGTAGCTACGTCTTTACTCTTTGTGCAAGGCTCTTATAAGCATGGAGCTTCCCTTGGTTTCAAAGGTAACAGGGCAAACTGGAATGTTTTATGATGTTATCGGGATTATCTCCTGTCTTTCTGATTCTGGGTATAAAAAGAAAACAAAACAAAACGTGTTAGATCTGTAATTAAAGTCAGTCTCTCCCTCCCCCACCTCAACACTACTCATTAGATTTCACTACTTGTTCATTTCTGCCGTTTGAGCCCTCCTCCCAGTCACTTCTCGTAGACTTAAGAGCTTGAACAGATGCATTTTGCACATTGCACTTCCCAGCACCTCTCTTACAGTGCCCCCACACCCCCCACGCATCTGCACCATTGGCCTTTGCTGACCTGGTGCCAGATCTTGGAGAAAACAAGTTGACTTATGTCAACATTTGAACTCCAGTCCCTGGCTAACTTATGGGGTTCACTGGTACTTAAACACCTAGGAAATATTTTTCCACTTTCTGGTGGTGCTATTGTGCGGTAACGGATAGTGCTTTTTACCAGAAGAGAAATTCTATTGACTTTCCTCCTAATTATCCTCTCTTAGTTATTTGCTCTTTGCAAATTGAGAAGAAAAAGTAACTCAAAGGAAAACATTGTAGATATCTATTTATATTTAAAGTTTACATTTCACATGTGTCAGCTGTGGAATTCGGGCTTTTTTATTTTTTTATTGTTTTGCCACTTTCCATCAGGTCTGACTTGGAGGGAAGATGACTCAGAAATAGGATTCACAGACTAGTGTGGTCTGTTGAGGGTGGAGAGTGATCTGTGGCCTAGAATGCTATCTTGAGATGTATGATATCCAATTCATTCACTTGATTATTTTGGTCTAATTGCTGTTGAGGGTGGAGAATGACCTGCGGCCTAGAATGCTCTTTTGAGATGTATGATATTCAGTTCATTCACTTGATTACTTTGGTCTAGTTGCAGCGCAACTGTATATACTGTATAACCTAAACGGATTATTTTCATTGTCCTTAATGCAGTGATTTATAATTAGAGCATGTTTAATAACTTGATTTCCCATTAACCAGTCATTTGACTGGAAAAAAAAAATAAAGTACTTTTAAATGGACATGGTTTTTATCTTTAAAGTGTTGGCTATTGGCATTTGGCACAGAGGGAGTGAACCATGAGATCCTTTTAAAGCCACTTGCAGAAACCAGCAGACGTCCTCCAAGGTTCTCTTCACTCTGAGGTAGACACTAGTGTGCTAGATATTATGCAGACATGAACCTTCTGTTGGGGGTGCTTTTCGTCCTGACCCTGCTGTCACTACTCCAAAGTCATGTGAAATTGAGGCTCCCCAGTTCAAATCTATGCCTGCCCAAACCCAGATTTCCTCGCAAGTGACCCCAAGTCCCTGGGAAGGTACAGGGTGGGGTGCAAGTCTCATTCCAAGCGAACTTCTATGACACATTGGTATTAATTAGGCTTGTTTGCATTTTAAAAAGACAACAGAGGGTTCTTTTTATCTTTTCTTTTATGTTTTATTATGTGTATGTGTGAGTGGCTGCGTGTATGTATGTACACCACATATACGACTGGTACCTGAGGAAGCTAGAAAGGAGAGAGGGCTCTCCTGGAGCTGGAATTACAGGCAGTTTTGAGCCACCATGTGGGTGTTGAGAACTGAACCCAAGTCTTCTGCAAGTGCTCTTAACTCCTAAGCCATCTGTCCAGCCCCAAGGTTTCTTTTTAGCCCAGAAAGCAGGTAATTTATTGGACGTTAACCCACTGTTAGCCTCTTTTATTAACAACCAATATTTTACACATTACTTTTCTTTAAAAAACTGGGGAGGAGGTGGAGGAGGGGCTCACTCCCTCTAATAGTTCACAGCTGCAAATGGAAAACAGAAAGACAGAGGACCAGGTAAGTTCTCAGTTTCCACTTGACTGCAGAGTTCAGGACTTGTCAGATGTCAACACGGAGTCAAACGCTGTGGATAAGACCTTGCAGATTGCTTGCGCTTGCTCCTGCATTGTACGAAGAGATACTATGTTGTGAATATGACTAAAACACATTGTACGGGAATCTCAAGGAACTAATGGACAAAAAGATAGAACAGAGATGATACATGGAAACTTGACAGGACTACCTCACATTGCTTTTCCCAGAAACCTACACATTAGCATCTGCCCACTGGGTAAGTGCTCCTGAGATGGGCAGACAGTACTGGCTGGCGCTATGCCCTGAGCCCGAGAAGATGACAACCCAGGAGTGGAGGGAGCGAGCTCTGACCCAGCCGAGGTTAGTGTTGCTTGGCAGGAGCCGTTCCCAGCCTGCCTGAGTAGCAGCTGGCCCAGCATTTATTCCTTCTGAGGATGGCCAGTGGGGGTAACATTTCCTCAGCCTTTGGAAGCTGTGGGAGAGTTACAGTCACCATTTCACCTGTTGAATGGGAACAAACTGAGGTGTCTCACCAGGCTGTTACATTGGTAAACCCACAGGCTGTATTCTTCATTGCTTGCATCTGTGGTCTTGAGTGCCAGCAAGCTCTTGCCTGCTCCCAAGCCATCGTCATAGCACACCATCCGGATGATCAGATACAGGGCATGCCTATGCAGAACGCCCTGTGGAGACCACAAGACCTTCAGACAGCTGCGACATGGCTGCCAATGTTCTTAGTTCCGTGCAGAATGCATTGGGAGAAAGAACTACAGTTTCGCCAGGTGTTGGTGGTGCACTTCTTTAATCCCAGCACTCGGGAGGCAGAGGCAGGTGGATCTCTATGAGTTCGAGGCCAGCCTAGTCTCTAGAGCGAGTGCCAGGATAGGCTCTAAAGCTACACAGAGAAACCCTGTCTCAAAAAACCAAAAAAAAAAAAAAAAAAAAAAACCTACAGTTTCTCAAGGCACACAAGCATGCCTAGTTATGGGATAACTTGCTTTCAGGATCACGCTTTCCTGTTTAAACCAGAGAAATAGGAACAAGGTCATCTAAACTGTCCTCATCTCTGCCTGGCCTCCACGCCAACCAACAGCTACTTTCAAATGACAGGGGGTCCCTACGTGAAACACTGGGGGCCTACATATATGTGGGAAATACAAAGAAGGTCCTGTTGGCCCAAAAGACCAGGGACAGCTTAACACCAGCCACCACCCATGACACAGGAGACCCAAGTCCAAGTGCACCCTGAAAGGCTGGGGCTCTGGATTTCCTAGAGTGTACTTACATGCTGATCTGTGGTTGAGACTTTTATGCCGTACTTGGAAACGCCCAGAATAAACTCCTCCTCCAGGGGAACAAAAGGCAACTTTCCATCTTGCTGTAAAGTGTATGTAAACAACAACACACATTAAAATGATATGATCGTCTTAAGTTTGATAGGTTGCTTCTGGTTTCTGGTTATCACAGCCTCAGGCCCTTTAGACTCAGTTTACACAAGCATTTTCCCCAAATTCAGATTGATCCTCTCCTGTGTACTATTCTTTTTGTGATGTAAACCCTAATGGCAAATGGAGATTCTAGCCACACAGATCTTGGTGACATTAAAATATTTACACTATTAAGCCAGCTGTGTTCACACAAGCTTTTAGTCCCAGTACTCAGGAGCAGAGGCAGGAGGATCTCATGAGTTTGAGGCCAGCCTGGTCTGTAGTTAGGACAGTCAGGATTATGCTCCTTGTCTCAAAACAAGCAAAATTTACACTACTTAAGATTTACAAATCCTTAAAGCTCATCTTCATGTCAGGACAGGGAGCAATCAGGAGGTTGGGTAGCAGGTACCATCTTTCTCATGGTCATTTTCTGTCTGACTGCTGAGATACATCTTACTAACTATGGATCCCAGGGCTCAGGACGACAAGCTGTTAAGTCAACTCCACTCATAAAACCATCTATCAGCAGTCTGAGCTGTTCAGAAACAAAACAGTGGATGATAACTAATCATAGCCCACTCCAAGCCGGTCTCATCTATCTAAGAATGCTGCCTAATTTGTCTTCTCTCAGGAAAGATATTACTGGCAGATAATAGGTGTTCTGCATTGTAAATGTTGTCGTGGAGTAATGAATTACAGTAATTGAGCCATGGCCAGATGCATCAGTCCTTGGCCCTCCCAGTATTATGAACACCCTGCCAATCATTTCTCACAGATCTAAGACTCAAAATAATGGTACTGCCAATAGTGCCACTTTATCAAGCAGAAGCTCTGTGATGGATAAATAATTCAGTCATTCTTATACAATGAAGGGAGTGTTAATATAATTTTGAACATCTTTCCATGTAACAGTTAAGAGTATTTGTCACTTATACTTGGTTTGATTGACCATATTCCAAACTAAATACAGGGATAACTAACATGCTCTACTAAAGGTTCTGCTAAATTGCAAATTAGATTCACTAATTTTCCTTTTAAGTAACTTCCTTTATGGTCATAAAGACAAGAGTCTTATCTAATACTCCCAGTCGCCATGACTTGAGAGACTTTGGGTTCTCTATGTTGTCCTGGCTGTTCTGGGGCTCTTGCTATATGAACCACAATGGCCTTGAACTCACAGAGATCCTCCTGAAGTGTAAGATAAATATAATTTTATAAACAGTATGGCATTATCTTCATTTTTCTACATGTAGATTTTTATAAGATACATATACATTTTAATGTATGTGGGTGTTTTGCTTGCATGTATATGTGTGTGCCATAAGCATGCAGTGCCTGAGGACGCCGGAAGAGATGGTTGTTCCTCTGGAGCTGCAGTTATGGGTGGCTATGAGCTGGGAACAGAACCTGGGTCCTCTGCAGGAGCAGCCAGTGCTCTTAACCACCAAGCTACCTCTCCAGACCTACAATGATTATTGTTTTTATTTTCCTGACCTGAGTATATTTTTGAAGCCTCTCTCACCTTAATTCTTATTGGAAATGAAGTATTTAAAAAAGAAGATACAGGGTTGGAGAGATGGCTCAGGGGTTAAGAGCACTGGCTGCTCTTCCAGAGGACCTGAGTTCAATTCCTAGCAACCACATGGTGGCTCACAGCCATCTGTATTGAGATATGGTGCCCTCTTCTGGCCGGCAGAACACTGTATACATAATAAATCTGGTGGTGCACACCTTTAATCCCAGCCCTCGGGAGGCAGAGGCAGGCAGATCTCTTGAGTTCAATGCCAGCCTGGTCTAGAATTCCAGGATAGCCAGGGATACGCAGAGTAACCCTGTCTGGAAAACAACATAACAATAACAGAAGGGTTTTTTTTGTCCACGTCATGAGTTTTTAAACCAGTGGAACCAGTTCAGCAGAGTAAGATTTTGACTGATTGTTTTAGAAGAATCTACCATCTAAGCAGTGAACGCAGTAAATTCTTCAGGAGACCAGTCAAACCCAAAAGGTAAAAGTTCCATGTCTGGATAAAGAAACTCTCCAGGGCACCTTGCACAGTCTACAACTCTGTGCTGTCCAAGAATGGGATGCAGGCTTCAGCCAAAGATGGTGAGTACCCTGCAGAGGACCCAAGGGAAACATTTTCCATCATAGCTCTACATTCAGTACTATCACAGCCACAGGTTTCAATTGGAATCGGTTTTGTTCTCTCACTCACCTGGGCGACATCTATATAATTTATCAGGTCTAGTGGTCCTTGGAGACTCTTCCCCTGAGACAGGTCCAGTTTCTCAATGGCACCAACATACTTTATTCGAAACTCAGCACACGTGTCTAAATTGTTGCTTTGACCTAAGATAACAATAGGCTTAAAATAGTGCCTACTTCACAGAACATTTGTATCTTTTAAAAAGAGATTCTTAATTTTATTTTAAGTGTACAGATGTCTTACCTACATCTATACAAATGCAATGCAATGCCTGAAAGGGCCAGAAAAGGGTGATGAATCCCCTGGACTTGGAGCTGCAGGCTGTGGTGAGCTGCCATGTGGCTGCTGGGAACTGAGCCAGGGTCCTCTGCAAGAGTAGCCAGTGCTCTCAACCTCTCAGCCATCCTGAGTCCATTTCATTTTGAAACAAACTCTCACTCTGTTCACCAGGATGGCTTGGAGCACAGAGAGCTACCTGTCCCAGCCTCTCAGAGTGCTGAGATACTCCACCATGCTAGTTATTTGTTTCTTTGTTTTTGCTCTTTTGAGCCAGGGACTTACCACCTAGCTCTGGCTATCCTGGAACTTCCTATGTAGACCAAGATGGCCTCAAGCTCATACAGATCCACCTGCCTCTAAACACTGGGATTAAAGGTGGGCACTACCATGCCTGGCTCCACACCCAGCTTCTTAGAAGTTTCTAGATGAAAGACTTCTTGAGAGAAACATCAAATTCTACACAGCTTTTCCTCAGGGCTGACTACACCAGATGTATAAAAGCCTGAATGAAGGGGGCTGAAGAGATGGCTCAGAGGTTAAGAGCAGTAACTGCTCTTCCAGAGGTCCTGAGTTCAATTCCCAGCAACCACATGGTGGCTCACAACCATCTGTTATGAGATCTGGTGCCCTCTTCTGGTGTGCAGATATACATGGAAGCAGAATGTTATATACATAATAAATAAATAAAATCTTAAAAAAAAAACAAAAAAAACAAAACCTTGCCGGGCATTGGTGGCACACGCCTTTAATCCCAGCACTTGGGAGGCAGAGGCAGGCGGATCTCTGTGAGTTCAAGGCCAGCCTGGTCTCCAGAACGAGTACCAGGATAGGCTCCAAAGCTATACAGAGAAAACCTGTCTCGAAAAACCAAAAAAAAAAAAAAAAAAAAACACAAAACAACAAAAAACCTCAATGAGAGGGGCAAATGAACACTGGTAACCTTCATTTCAACATAAGCAAAATTTAAAAGCCAACTAGAGAAAGTGAATGCCACCTTTATGATACACAACTATGACTTTCAGTTCCTTTTACTGAACTTGATTTCATGATTCAGGACATCTGTTCTATCATTCAGTCAGAAATACCAACTTCTTTTTCTTAATATATGTAGAATAATGTCAGAAGTCCCTTAACAGATGGCAACAAGATCCAGGCAGTTCAGAAACTGCCTCAAACCACTTTCAACACCTGCCATGCTAAGGAAGTACAGTGCAATTACGTTTACACTGTTGGTGTGTGAAAAACTATGTCAACCTTTTAAAACCTGGAGGTAAAGATAATGAATTTTATGTGACAATGTTATTTTAGGTAAAATGAAAACGAATGCAGTATATTTCCAATTACCAGCTATTTATAGGGCTCCATTAGGAGTCTCCTAGTTTCTAAGGTGCTACCAATTTCAGATGGTTGTGTCTGGGACACACATCCTCATTACCCCTGTGTCCTCTGTCATCTTAACTAGGGTGTCTGGAAGCAGCCCTTGAGATTAATGGTTCCGTTTTTGTTTTTGTTTTTGTTTTTTTGAGACAGGGTCTTTCTGTATAGCCCTGGCTGTCCTGGAACTTGCTGTGTTGACCAGGCTGGCCTCAAACTCAAAGAGATCTGCCTGCCTCTGTCTCCGAGTGCTGGAATCAAAGGCTTGAGCCACCACCACCACCACCTGGTGAGATTAATGGTTCCTAAAGCCTTCCCGGCTAACACATTTGCCCCACTCCCCAAACCATTTAAGCCCAAGTATAACTCAGTTCCTGCTACCTATTAAAAAGCTGTTTTGAAACTGCTAAGTCCTTGCCATGATGTTTTCAAATACTTGCTCTCAGATCCACTGAGAACACTTTGCCTAAGTGCCTTTGGCAAGCTCCTACGTCACAAAGTTTCTGAACTTCCCAGAAGTGGCAGAGGAGAGGAAGAAAAACCAGGGTAGGGGACCTTGCTCTGCTATACAAGACCACGAGAGTAAACACAAGCTCAGTCACCAAGTCACCCGTTCCCTCATACCTGAGCTTTTGGTGGAATCAGTATCGAGGCTGGCAACGGTGCTGGATCTTGAAAGCCCCCCAAGGCTGGAATCCACAGACTGAGAAGAAACACAGTAAGACATATGTCTCTCTGATGCAAATTACTCATTAAGCTGAGCGGACACAATATCTGGTCAGTTAAGGACATTTTCCACAGCAAACTTCATAAGCCACATGACACGTGACCACACCAGATACACTCGAAGTCAGCATCTTCAATCTAAGGCTTAGCCATTAGCTACCCCTTCACTATGCCTTACACCCCTAGCCTTTGTGAACCCCTCCTCTTGCTGTCCTGTTATTTCCATGGAACCTCAGAACAACCCCGAGCAGAAAGCCAGCCAGTGACCAATGTCCCTGTCAGACACAGAGAGGAAACCAAGCAAAGTCTCCCTGTTCTACTCCGGCCCTCTGCAATTACTCTAGTTTCTGGCTCACAACAAGACAGTCCTTGTGAACAGAACAACAAAACTGGTGGCAAAAACTGAAACTAAGCAATTAGTTCCTTGGGACTCTCCTATAGGAAAGGCATTCTGGGAAAGCCCTGACTTAGAAGGTGAGTGTTCCATAAATCCACTGGTACTGCCAGGTCAGTCAGTCGGATACATGGAGCTTAACCAATCCTGTGAAGGAAATACTGTCAAGCGCACAAACCTGAGACTCTGAGAGATCTCACCCCTCCATGCCTGCAATTTCTAATATTATGGATTGCTGAAACAGTACAGCTCTTCTAGATGACCTGAGTTCAGTTTCTGGCACCCAAAGCAACTCAGAACCCACCTTAACTCCAGTTTCTGGGTTCCGGTGCCTCCTTTTAGACTTTGTAGGCAGCCACAGTCACCTGCACAGCCCACCATATATGTACAGATAACTGAAAATAAATCTTTAAAAATTAAATAAAAAAAAAGTTTAAAGCCAAGCATGGTGGCCCATGCCTGTAATTCCAGGACATGGGAGGTGAAAATCAGGAGAGGAAGGTTAGGCTACAGGACTCCTTGCTGAGTTTGAGGCCAGCCTGAGCTACCTGAGACCCTATCTGAGGGAGGAGTAGGAGAAAAGAGGCTGCATACGGGTCACTGAGGTAAGGGCACTTGTTGCCCAAGCCCGACTAGGTGAGTTCAATCCCCACAATCCATATGGTGGAAGCTGTGGTGATTAGAACAGGTATGGCCCCCACAGAGTTGTGTGTTTGAGTGCTTGGCCCATAGAGAGTAGCACTATTTGGAAGCGTGGCCTTGTTGGAGGAAGTGTGTCAGTGTGGAGGTGGGCTTTAAGGTCTCATGTGCTCAAACTATGCCCAGTCACAGTTCACTTCCTGTTACCGCAGATCTAGATGTAGAACTGTAGGCTCCTTCTCCAGCACCGTGTCTGTGTGCATGCCACCATGCTCCCTGCCATGATGACAATGGACTAAATTTCTGGAACTGTAAGCCACCCCAATTAAATATTTTCCTTCATAAGAGTTGCCTTGGTCATGGTGTCTCTTCACAGCAATAGAAACCCTCACTAAGATGAGACCTAGAACCAGCTCCTGCCAGTTGTCCGTCTGACCTCCACACATGTGCTGAGGCACATAATGCACCTCAATCCCTCAAACACAAAGTCTAAAAAAGATCGTTTTAAATGTTAGATCAGTATGTTTTAGTGAGACCACTCATAACTTTAGTCCCATTTAGTTGAGTGAATTTTAGAATTTCAGAAAATTACACAAAATAATAAACTTAGAGCAAGCACTGAGTGTCAGGTAAGGTGAAGGAAGACCAGGGTCTGGCATGGCCATGGCCAGTGTGGTGCGCAGAGCCAGTGAGGAGTGCCGTCCTCAGTGCTCTGTGCGGCTGCCCCTGTTCTCTTACCTTGCTCTTCGTGCTGACTTCACTGCTCTGGGAACTGCTGCTGCTGTGTCGCTTCTTGCCTTTTCGAAACATCTTTCACCATAGCTTGATCCAGAGACGAGGCCCTGGAAGAACAAGTGTTTCTAGTGTTATCAAGTAGAGCAACGTCTGGCTGGGTGGTCGTGGCACACGACTTTGATCCCAGCACTCGGGAGGCAGACGCAGGCAGATCTCTGTGAGTTTGAGGCCAGCCTGGTCTACAGAGGGAGTTCCAGGACAGACAAAGCTGCACAGAGGAAGAGAAACCCTGTCTCAATAAAACAACAACAAAAAAGCAAAATCAGCAGTGAGTTGGTGGTGGCACACACCTTTAATCCCAGCACTCAGGAGGCAGGGGCAGGCGGATCTCTGAGTTCGAGGCCAACCTGGTCTATACAATGAGTTGTAGACCAGCCAGAACTACATAGATCATGTCCAAAAAAAAAAAAAAAAAGCAAAAGGAAAGGAAAATTGACAGCAGATCATGTTCCACACAGCACAAACAGAAACCACCAGCCCTTTCCAGGTCTGTGGGTGCATTCTTTTTAGTTCCCTTGGATGCTATTTTTTTTTCATCCTGCTCTGGGAATGTGGCTGTGTGGTTCAGCACTTGCCTAGCAATGTGTGAGAGCCTGACTTCAATCCCTACTGTTCCTTAAAGATTTTACAGAAGGGCTGGAGAGTTAGAGAGTTACAGCACCTTCTAGAGGAGCTGGGTTCGGTTCCCAACACTGACCTCAGGTGGCTCACAACCACCTCAGTTTTAGCTCCAGAGGATCCAATGTACTTTTCTGGTCTCTGATGGCACCTGCATACCTATGGTGTGTACACACAAAGACACAAATGCACATTAGAAACATACATACAAATTATATACATACATACATACAATTTACAAAAAAAAAGGGGGGGGGTCAGGAGTGTTGGCTCAACAGTTAAGAGCAGTTGTTGCTCTTTTATTTTGAGGCATGGTCTCTCAGGCCAAGCTGGCCTTGAACTCAATGTATGACCTATGATGACCCAAACTCCTGACCCTCCCACCTCTACCTCTAGGATGCTGAGATTATAGGCATGCACCACCATGTCCTCTTACCCACCCCTTGAGACAGAATCTTGCTATGTAGCTCAGGCTAAACTTGAACTCATGATCCTCTTGTCTGAATTCCCAAGAGCTGGGATGACAGGCAGGGACTGCCATGCCTGGTGAAAGTGTGCATTTTTCTTTTCATAGAGACAGGCCTTTAAGTAAAAAACACATAAAAAGCACTCCAAGGTGTCAGCTCCTCACCTCCCTGCAACAAGAAAGAGCAGGGGCTTAAGGAAGGCAGGGTACAGTCTACATTTTGTAGATGAGGGACCCTTGACCCAGTTTTCAACTCGGAGTTTTTGAAAAAGCAATTCTAACACATTTTACCAAAACCTGATCTCTGCACATCATGTTTACCCCAGAACCGAACACTTACTTGTGTTGTTCTCCAAGGTTCTACTCACAGCGATGAGCACAGCTTCCCTTCCCCTGATGCACACAATCCTTTCCAGGCTGAACAGTGGACCTAGTGGAGGAAGAAGACCGACAGTGGACAGAGGACTGGAAACAAGTTCAGAGCTTCTGTTTGTTGAGAACCCACTCTCAGACCACCTTCTAGTCTACCTGTCATGGTGGCCTGAGTGTGAGAGTGTAGTCAGCCTCCTCACCCAGTCTCCTTCTCAATGCTCACTTTATTTGTAAGAAGAAGGGCTGGCTCATTCACTCAGTAGACAGTGTGGTGGTTTGAAAGAAAATGGCTCCCACAGGGAGTGGCACTATTAGGAGGTGTGGCCTTGTTGCAGGAAGTGTGTCACTGTGGAGGCGGGCTTTGAGGTCTCCCATGCTCAAGATACTGCTCAGTGTCTCAGACCATTTCCTGTTGCCTGCAAAATGTAGGCCTCTCACCTACTTCTCCAGCACCGTGTCTGCCTGCACACCGCCATGTCCTATCGTGACAATGATGGACTAAACCTCTGAACTGTAAGCAAGCCACCCTAATTAAATGTTTTCCTTTTTAAGAGTTGCCATGACCATAGTATCTCTTCACAGCAATAGAAACCCTAAGACAGGCAGTAAAGTACCTAGGTGCTGTGGCTCATGGCACAAGGACAAAGCTGACCTGGGGGTGGGGGTGTGGGGTTGGAGTGTCATGTGTCCAATCTGAGTGGGAATGAGTAGATCAATAAGAAAAACCCAACTATTAGAGAACAATCATTCCCATGAAGAAAACCAGAAGAGAAAAGGGTGGGTGGGGGTGGGGACAGTGTCCAAGCCCGGGCAGGCCAAAAGAAAGCATGGTATGAGTGTAACAGTCTGCAGCTATTCTTCCAGAGTTGTCAAGGACATAGCCAGATTTGTGCTTTACGGACCCTCACTGGGCACTTGCTATGGAACTAACTGCCTGGGGTGAGAACAAAGGGAGTGAAAGGTTATTCAACTACTGTGTGGAAGTCGCTGCAAAGGAATACTCCACATCAAACTGACGGCAGGAGAGCCTTATCCCCAGGCCTGTGCCAAACTAGGTTGACTCAGCAGCACCATGGAGTAACCTGTGATAGTTAAAGTGCTGGTCGATGACAACCTTAGACACATTATATTTTAGTGCAGACCTCTTTGTATCTACAGAGGATCAGTTCCATAACCGTACAAAATGCCTATAAACTACACACACCCTCCCATACACTTTAAATCACTTCTAAATTATTTAGTGTAACTAGGCAAGCACTCTCCACATTTTATCTAATATAAGTGCCACAGAAATAGTTGGTATGGTGTATTATTTAGAAAATAATGATAAGGGAAAATTGGTCTCTTCACAATACAGCTTTAAAAATCTGGCTCAGGGCCTTGGCGGTGTATGCCTTTAGTTCCAACGCTAGGCAGGCAGAGGCAGGCAATCTCTGTGTTCAAGGACAGCCAGGGCTAGAGAGAGAAACCATGACTCAAAAAAACAAACATTAAACCCATGAGTATATGGGGTTGTTTGAATCTAAGGATTCAGAACCCATTAGATGTGGAGATATGATTACATATATAAATGAATACTTACATACTAATTTTAAAAGTTACTTAAAAATGAAATCTGGTTCTATTGTTAGTAAAATCCTGCAGCATACCCACAAACCCTTGGCAATGGTTTGAACACTATGACCTTTGCAACGTCTCAAAACTTGCTTCCCAGCACCAATCCAGGAATTTGAACAGAAAAGAATTGGTTAGTCTTTGGTATCTACTGCTATTCTGGATGCATGTACTTAAGTTAATTATTCTTGCTTCTAAATTATTCATGCATAACAATGAGCCGGGGGATGCTGTCTGTCAGCTAGATGTTACACGGTTCAATTCATCAAATGCAAAACTGTCAAAGGCTGAACATACCACCCTCCCTCCAGACGTGCTCCTCCCTCATCTCTCCTACTCAGGCAATTAAGCCATCACTGATAGAAACCAGATAATCATCAATCCCTCATCGTTCTTCAGCCTCCACATCCAATTAAGCACCAGGATCCCAGAGTGTACCGAAGAGCTCTCCGCCTCGGCTCTGTAACCAGCCCCACATCTTTGCTGGATTAATAGCATTCTTTTCAGCACAAATATGATGAATCTCAACCTGGAAAATGCCCAACTACACAGTTTGACACATTTAAGGAACCCACAACTCCACTGAAGAAACTATGGATAATGTCTTTACCTTAAAAACAAAACAAAAAAACTGTGTGTAGGAGCAGGATCCCGCAGACCTGGTGGTTAAGCCACTGGACGTGGGTGCTTGGAACTGAACTTAGATCCTCAACAAGAGCAGTACAGTTTCTTAACCGCTGGGCCAGCTCTCTGGTTAAGTGATCTGGTCCTACAGGACTTGCAGCTCTAAGATCTGCCCTCACATTTTAGCCAAAAAGATGACAAAGATGCCTTTCAAACCCAGGTCCAAGAGCCTGCTGAAAAGCTTTCACTGGATCTCTCTCCACAGTAACGAACTAAAGAAGGTCAAATCTCTCTAGCAAGACACTCAAGGCTCTCCATCCACTCTTAAGCCACACTGTCAGGAACGCAAAGCCGCCTTGGTTCTCAGTGGTGCGCTCCCTGTGTGCTCTTTTGCTGTTCTCCAGCTTCCCTCCCACAGAACTCTTCTTCATTTTATGTCTCTTGGCAGCTACATGCCTCTCGCAACTTCATGCCTCTTCTAAGAAAGCCTTCCTTGGATTTCCAGGTTGGACTAAAAGACCCACAGCCTGAATGGACATCAGACCACAGCATTAAAATACGCTACCTTCTACTTAAAACTCTGACTCAACTAACTAGTCCAAGGCGTGGCTGGGGTTGCTCTCAGTGGATAGACAGGCAAGCGGACGGTTCTGAGAATTACCTTGGGAGATGATATGCAAAACACAAGTACTAAACATCCAACATCGCCAAACGCAGCACCAGGCGCTCCAGAAACCGCTAGCCTTCACTCCCGCCCAGGAGGAGCAGCCGGTCCCCCGGGTCATCTGCGACTCCGGGTAGCGGGAACGCCCAGCTGCGCTCACACGAGCAGCTAAGCCAGAGATTCGATAACTTGCCCCACATCACAAAGTTAACTTGGGGACCCAGACAAGAGCGGGCTTCCACAGCTCTTTGCACACACGCTCACACAAGCGGGGGTACAGATAGCCAACACCAACCCCAGTGTGCAGCAGCAATCCTAGGGAGGCCTCAGGGCCCTTGCTGAGCCTGGTCCCCGGGGAGGCGGGCGGTGGACCTGTCACGGGAACTCGGGTCCCTCCCTGACGGGGCACCGAGGCTCCTCTTCCTCTCCCCGGTTTGCACTCAGTCGGTGCCTCCGCCTTGGGATGTGGGGTGGAGGACGGCGGGCTCCGGGGGACCCCTCCCGCTCCCACCGCGCGGCCCGGTTCTCACCTCGCCGCCTAGATTCGTCCCCCGGCCTCCCGCGCCTCGCGGGGTGTGTGATAGTCCAGCAGCGGCGGCCGGGTGGCGCCTCCAGTTGGAAATCCAGCTCCAGCTTTGCCAATTCTCTTGATCTAGTCCGCTTGGCCACGCCCCGGTTCTGCTCAGGCGCAGTCCTTAGGCCCCGCCTCCGATTTCTAATAGCGTCGAGCGGAACCTGAAGGACCTTGGTCTCCGACCGGAAGTTGGAGGGACGAGCCCAGCTCTGCGCTCACTAGAGCGCCGGAAGTTGTGTGTGGATGGTTGGGGTTTTTTTTCCTTCTCGGTTCGCTGTGGCTCTGCTTTCGGTTTAGAGGCTGCGGCGACGGGTTCCTGGTCCTCGCCGCTCCTGAGACAGCCAGGATGTCCGCGATCCCTGCAGAGGAAAGCGACCAGCTGCTGATCCGACCCCTGTAAGGGACGAGCTGGAGAGGGAACGAAGGCCCCGGATGGGTGTGAGCCTGGAGGGGTCGCCTCCTGCGCCTCCGGCCTCCCAGCCTCACGGGGTTTGGAGAATGTTGATCGAGGGGCCTTCTAGCTTCATTGTCATCTTACTTTTCCTTCGGTCTCAGAGGAGGCTATGTCTGCGTTGGAAAAAAATCCAGGTCACTGGGCGCTTTCATAATGAAAGGGTTGCCAGTTAGCACGAGTCTGGATCTAGCACATCAGGTCACGCCTTGAGGGAACCGGCAGGTGAAGGGAGACAGTGCAAGGAAGGGCTGCGTTTGTCTAATTATCTCTGGGACCCCACACGTGCTCGGATGGCCAGGGTAGTAAAGACGAGGCATGAGTGCGTACCTTCAGAGCTCAGACCTTAGCAGAGGGTGGAAGAAAATTGCAGAGGAGAAAGCAGAAGTGTCAATGGGAGAGATTCAGCGCTACGTTACCGTAGAAGACTGACTTTAGTGGAAATGGCTTTCAGCGTTCTGGAACGTTTGCAGAGAATTGCCTGGCTCGTGTAAAGGTGAAGATGGGCGGTTTGACGCCACACACGAGACTGGCTAGCACCACATGAAAGTGTGCGTTTTTCAGAAGATAGAAACTAGCTCCTTTACCCATTCATTCAGTAAGATTTACTAAGCACTTACCTTATGATTGCAATCAGGTGACCCTGCCTTCCCCCTATGTACAATAAGCAAGTATCAGATACCTCACAAGGCACGGGCAGAATTCATGATTTCACTTCTTTGGTGAAATTGTAGAGCAGATTGGGGAGTGTGCTGGAATGAGTCTGTAAAAACAGGAGACAGCTACTGTGCAGTCAGACCTGAAATCCAGTCTTTCTGTATGGTAGGAAAGTAGCCCCCATAAACCCACTTCCTCATGTGGAAACAACATACCTTGTGAGGAGGAAAGCTCACAGCTCAGTATATAATGCTCCTTTGATACCTGTTACAAGAGGGTAGGTAGGCATTGTCCCGAGGGCCAGAAAGCCTGGAGATGGAGCTTCCTAACAGGTTAAGGCAAGGATATCTTATGCATCCTGGGAATGTGATTGATGTGTTACCTAAGTGTTAAGGAATTCACAGAAACTAAAGACAGTGTAGGAGCCAGAGTGTCCCAGGGGACCATGAGAGTGGTCCCAGCTCATGGCCAGTTGACTGGGGTTAACAAATAGATGAATTGGGGCAGGCTATCAGGATCCACCTTGTGAAGGACCTTTTGTAGATATTAAAGAGTGTGAGTATTTGTCGCATCAGTTACAGTAAGCCAACAAGGGATTTGAAGCAACTCTAATACAGTGGGAGTTACATTAAGAATGTGGCTACTCCCCCCACCCCCTTTAAAAGCACTCAGTGGGCCTTTTGCTACTGACCCACTGAGCCGTCAAGAAGAGACAGAGTAAAATCGTCACTTTTGGGTGAAGTGGCAACATGTGTTGTTTGCTTCAATTGGTGTCGTGACAAGAAAAAAAGAAAAAAAAAAAAAAAAAAACTCCAGTGCAGTAGATAACTAAAAAGATGGACTAAGTGAAGAGACTCTGGGAAGATGTCACTGAACTGATCCAGTTCTGAGTGATGAGGGCCTGAAACCAGTAAGGTGAGGGCGATGGGCTAAGAAGAATTGGGTTTCCGGAGTTTAGACGTAGTCTTGAGGATTTTGTAACTGCTAGATGCTATCTGGGGAGACAGTCGTGGAGCACAGGGGGTACATTACAGACTCCTTGAGTAGCTAGTGCAGGAGGACAGAAGGTGCAGCTGGGAAAGACAGCTTATAAAGCTTCGCAGTTGAGTGTGTGCTTTGGGGTGTGGTTTTTGTTTGTTTGTTTGTTTTTTGGACATGGGGTCAGGCTATGTAGCCCACACTGGCCTGGAATGAATTCAGGGCAGTTCTCCTGCCTCAGTGTCCCCAGTGCTAGGATGACAGGATGTGCCATCATGATCAGCTTCGTTGATTTTTTAGCGTACTTGAGGAATTATAAAACCTTTATTACAACTGCAGTACCTAATTCCAGAACATTTTCATCACTCCCCCGCCCTTTAAAACAAACAAACAAAAAAAGCCCATTAGGAATTCACTTGTTTCTCCCCACCCTCCCTAACCCTCAGCAACCATCAATCTATTTTCCTTCTCTGTGGATTTCATATGAATGGAATCATACAATAATGAGCCTTTGTGCTTGGTTTCTTTCACTTAGCATAGCATTTCTAAGGCTAGATGTTTGGGAGTTTGACAAACATTTCAGATGCCATAGCAAAACAACAATGGACAAGATAGATGTGTCTCTTAATAGAGCTGCCATTTTAACATGTGAAGTACGCTGTAAATGAATGTATCTGTGTTACACCGTTGTGATTGGGATGGCAGATTGAGACTTGCACTAAAGGGTCCATGAGAGTAGGCAATCGAGAAAGGGTCTGAGAAGGTGAAACCTGAGCTAAGACCTAGATGATCTAAAAGAGACAATCCTTTCAGCAGCCAAGAGCCGAACGTTCCAGGAAGAAAGCCAGTCCAGGAGCTTGTGAAAACTGGCTTGCTATATTGAACACGCAGTACCTGGCAGATACCCCAGTAAGGAAACTTAAATGCCAGGTACATGTATCAGAGCTCTAGAATTCAGAACAGTCTGGGCTGTAGAAATGGACTCTGAAGTCATCAGCTTGTCAGACACTTGAGTGTAAAAACCGTGAAGTTGGGAAGGGGTCCCAGGAGACACTTCAGAATATTAGCATTCAGAGGCTAGAGAAAGCCAAGGCAGATGAGTGGAAAAAAATGAGAAAGTCAGCAAGACAGACCGGAGTGTGGAGTTAGAGAAGCTGGGAAGTGCTTGAAGGAGCTCTTAAACAATGGAGGCAATAGCTGACAAGGGAACCTGTTAGATTAAGTAGAGCTGCTTGCACTTAGCAGCGAGGACAATCTCGGAAAGGTAGCTGGGAACAGCTGGTGAATGGAGAGGAGGGGAGGGGAGGAAATGCAGACAGACAGGCTGTGGGGAAGCTGGCTTAAGAAGATTAAGAACCCAGGAATTTTAACTGGGGACAAAAATGACCATGGAATTTATTCATTTATTTATTTATTTGAAGCAGAGCCTCACTATGTATCCTTGGCTGTCCTGGAACTCTGTGGGCCAGCCAGACTGGCCTCAGATTCCCAGAACTCTACCCACCAGACAACTTTATCCTCTGTCTGCATCCTAAGTGCTGGGATTTCAGGAAAGTTCCACCACCCCCATTGTTTCTTATTCTCTTAATCTGTGGCTAGCCTGGAGTGGGTGGGTATGTATGAGTCCTCATTCCTTTTTGCTGCTAGACCACAAGGTCTTTGAGGTCTGGTCACTATATCAGGCGCATACCTGTCCTGGGCAGTTAGTACTGTGCATAAGTGGATTGTGAGCTAGATTTTTGGGAAACTTTATCCAAGAAGCTGTTATGTTTAGCTTAAGGTGTGCCAGAAAGGGAAGGGCTGAAACCATGAGTGACCAGGCTACTTGCTATGGTGGTCTTAAGATGCAAGGCTGTGACTTGGTGGCTTTATCTGAAACGGTTGCCCTAGAAGTGTTGTATGACTACTCATTTCCATCTTAAACATCCCTTAGCTCTCAAGGACTGCTTTTCATCCCTTCCTACCCCTGTACTCATCCTCTGTTTGAAACCGTGGAACTGTCATCTGTCTTGGGAATGTAAATGACTACTGCCATCACTGGGGGGCGGTTTAAGTTGTGAAAGGGTTTGAATTTATTATGTTGAGTGTTACTGAGGTGGAGTGAGAGACAGGCTCACTGAACACTGATTTACCCACTGTAGCCTCTTAATGCTGGCTTTTTAATCATTTTATTTCTCCCTTTGAATGTTTGCAGCGGTGCTGGGCAAGAAGTGGGAAGATCATGCATTATTCTGGAGTTCAAAGGAAGAAAAATCATGGTAAATATTATCAGTGGTATTATTGCTATTTGGTACTGGAAATTGGACTTAGACCTTGTGCATGCAAGCATGTATTCTACCACTGAATCATACCCCTAGCCTGGGTAGTGATTGCTTGCACAATCAAGAAAACACTGTAGCTCCGTCCGTACTGGCTATAATGAGCCAGTTATCTTTGCAGCACCAGCTGAGAGAGGTGTGCATGTATGTAGCCAACACTGTGTGCTAAAAGACTAACATACTTGTGCACCTTGTAAGCCTGTAAAACTGCCAGCTAGATCTGCCAGACTATCGTCTCTTCCACGTTCTTGTCCATTCCCGAAGTGTCTAGATAACCCGACAACCCCACCCCTTTGGGAAGACATCAAGGACTTATGTACCCTGAATGTATGTCAGCTTTGGCCACCCCACAAGTGGCATCAGTCCTGCTGGCTCTCTGTCAGGTCCGTCTCCTTGCCTGCAAGGAGGAGGGATCAGGAACACTGGTTCCTAAGGTACCAGGAAAGAGGCAGGCATGGGTTCTGTTCCTGTGTTCTCCTCTTTCTTCCTTCTGTCAGTCTTAAAAACAGGCATCTGTACCCAGAGTCATCTATTTAAAAATATAATCACTTATCTATATGGGTGTTTTACCTGTATGGATATTTGTGTGCTGTGTTTGTGCCTGGTGCCTGTGGAGGCCAGAGAGGTCATCGGATCCCTGGAAATGGAGCTTTGGATGGTTGTGAGCTGGGTGTGCAACCAGGTTTCGTGGAAGAGTAGCAACCAGTCTCTTAATCACTGAGCCATCTCTCCAGCTCCCACCAGAGTCATTGATGTAATAATTTACTAACTTGGTAATAACACTCCATAGAAGACACCCCCAGTCATCAGCCTGCAGGAATGTGTTGCTAGTACTCTCCCTAGTGGGAGAAGTGCTCCAAACCTACAAACTTGGAAATGCCTATCGATAGTGACACATGTGAGGAAGAACTCATCTGTATTGTGAACCCCAGTGAGGTCTTGTATTCTGTATCCTTGCCGCTAAATGTGGGCTGTGTCTGAAATGTGAGAGCTGCTTCAGGCACATCCCCCTTCCATGTGACAAAGATAGAGTGCACACACACCGGGCTTCTCTGAATGTGATCTTGGCGTCTGCTGGATGAGTTTTCATCAGATGTGTAGCAGGTTGTGACCTGTTTGCTGGGTTTTTCCTCCTTCAGCTGGACTGTGGGATCCACCCTGGCCTGGAAGGAATGGATGCTCTACCTTACATTGATCTCATCGATCCAGCCGAGATCGACCTTCTGCTAATCAGTCAGTAAGTTTCCCTTTACAGCACCACTTTTCAAGTCTTTCTGTGAGGTTTTGTTTACATTTATTGTGTGTGTGTGTGTGTGTGTGTGTGTGTGTGTGTGCGCGCGCGCGCGCGCGTGCGCACGCACAGGAATCAGAGGACAATGTGTGGGAGCTGCTATTTTCTTCCTTCTGTGGGTCCTGGTGGTTGAACTCTGGTCAGGCTTGTTGGCAGGTACTTTTATTCTCTGAGCCATCTTGCTGGGCAGATTTTGGTTTTTAATAAGCTGGGAGTAGTGGTACAGGGCTTTAGTCCCAACACACTAGGAGGCAGAGACATGCAAATCTCTGAGTTTGAGAACAGTGTGCTCTGAGTTCCAGGTCAGTCAAAACTGCATAGTGAGACCTTGTCTCAAAAATAAGATAAAAGACAAAACAAATATTTTCTATTAGGAAACATGCTGCAGAATTCTAAGTCTAAAGCACACTTGTCTGTCATCAGTCTAGGGAAGTTGGCTGGGAAACATCTGCGTGTGATGCAGTAAGTGGTGTTGGGAAGCTCGTGTTCTCTGTGTCATCCTCAGATGAAACCAAGGAAGCCCTCTCTCTGCTGGGAGCTCCTTGACCTTGCTGTCTTGTCACATTCCTCAGTAAGCACTTCACTTAGGTGGTGCTTTTAGTCCCGGTACTCGGGAGGCAGAGCCAGACGGGTCTCTGTGAGTTTGAGGCCAACCTGGTATACAGTGTGAGTTCCAGGATATCCAGGGCTACACAGAAAGACCCTGTCTCAAAAAGACAAACAATAACAAAAACAAACAAAAAGAACTTCACTTAAGGAAGACATGGCGATGCATACCTATAATCCCAACATTCAGGAGGCTGAGGCTGGAGGATTGCTATTAATCTGAGGCTAGCATAGGCAACACAACAAGACTCTTCACGAAGTTGTTTGTTATAATTCTGGCTATCATTCCCCCACTAATTAATTTCTGATGGGGGGCGGTGTCGAGAAGGCCCAGAGGTTAGAGGTACTAGCTACCAAGCCTGACATGAGTTTGATCCCTAAACCCATGTGGTAGAAGAGACCTGACATGCCTCCTCTTGGTTTTCTGAAAGTGCCCTCATGTGCTTAGCACACTTGTCCATTGAGCAGGAACTCAATGGGGTGCTGGCCTCTACTACCCAGAGCACTAATGGCCCCCTGTCTTTGTCAGTTTCCATCTGGATCACTGTGGTGCTCTGCCCTGGTTCCTCCAGAAGACAAGCTTCAAAGGACGGACTTTTATGACGCATGCCACAAAGGCTATTTACAGATGGCTTCTCTCAGACTATGTCAAAGTCAGGTGAGTCACTTCCGTGCGTCATGCAGGCTACACCCCATGTTCACAGTTCAGGTGCAGACTGTATTGTTTCAGAAGGATGCCATAATCTAGCTTCAGGATGCACCTTATACATCCTCAGCACCATAAGACTGACTGCATTAGCATAGTGAATTCTTTCTTTGGACATTTGACCAGAGAAAATTGCCTTAAAGTGATACTGTGCTCTGGGGAAGTTGCACCAGTTGTAAGGGAAATGTCCACTCTGCCACAAAGGGTCCAACATGTTTGTTTGTGACACCTACCATGTGAAGTGTTAGCCTTCAGCAGTTGGCTCATACCCAGATAGCTAACATGGTGTTTGCTACTCGTTATACATAAGTACAAACGAACGGAAAATAGTAATGCAAATGCTGTTAACCCATACTGCATAGTCCTCAGTGCCCAGTCCCCTCGAACCCTCACCAACTCATGATGCCAGCTCCTCTGTAAATCCATTTTACAGACAGTCACATGAGGCACGTTGAGGTTATTCACCTAAAGCAGTCTCAGTAAGAGACAGCTGGCCTGTGAAGCCATCCAGTGTGGCTACAGAGTCTGTGAAGTTTATTTCTGTAATTTTCAGGAGATGTTACACTCAACATTGAGAGAAGTCCTTTTCCAGGCCTGTGGAGAATGTCTGCTTTGTGTTCATGTGTATGAACATTGTTCCCTCAGGAATGGTGGAGGAAGAAGTTGAGAAATACTGTGTTAAAGAGTGATGATTTGTGTAGCTGGGCCCTGTAGCACAAACCCATGATCCCACCTCAGGCTCATACAGTAAGATTGCAAGTTCAAGGTCAGCTTGAGCAGCCCAGTGAGAGCCTCGCTGCACAGAATGACAATGAGGAAGAATAGAGAGCTAGGAATGTAGCTCTGGTACAGCACCTGCCTAGCATCTGTGACCTCAAATCCAGTGTCCAGTATGTCAAATAAATATGCAGGGTGCTGTGTCTAAATGTACTGAGATTTACATAGGGCCAGGAGTGTTTGAGTCACACTCTGCTTACGGTTAAGCTTTGTAACAATGCACACCTTTGTATTATAATTAGAGAAGCTATCTGAGATTCTGAGCGGTAGGGTTTGTTGTTGCTGTTTTGTGTTCAGTACAGGGACTGAACCTGGAGCCCTGTGCCTTCTGGCAAATCTCTGTTCCTGAGCCATAGCCCCATCCCTGTGTACTGTGATGTTAAGAAATATTACATCTGTGTGTCACCTACAATTTCAGCAACATATCGGCAGATGACATGCTGTACACTGAGACAGACTTGGAAGAAAGTATGGACAAAATCGAAACCATTAACTTCCATGAAGTGAAAGAGGTGGCAGGAATCAAGTTCTGGTGCTACCATGCTGGCCATGTCCTGGGAGCCGCCATGTTTATGATTGAGATTGCAGGTGTGAAGGTACGTTCTAGTTTGGACCTCTTCTCCCCAAGAGGAGTCAGTGCAGAACTTCCTGCCCCTGAGGGGTGTGGAAATTTCCCTAAGAGTTGCAGAAAGTCAGAACACTGAAACAAGCTAAGGTCACTGCTGTTCCCTCCCCATCCTAACAGAGCAAGTCCCACAGCCATCACAGCTCAGTCCACAGCTGGCCTTCAGAAAATTGGTTAGGGAAAAACCATCTTTGCAACTGCCTCTGTTTAAAACTAAAGCAGGGCTCAGCATGTAGAAGTGTTTTCTGTACAAGCCTAAGGACCTACATTCAGTTCCTAGAGCCCACAACAGAAGGTGAGAACCAACTCCCCAAAGTTGCCCTCTGACCTCCCATGCTGTGCGATGCACCCACCTACCCACCAACACATACAATAAAGCTAAGTTAGTTAACGAAGTTAAAACATGATTTGATGTTTATGTCCATGATTTGGAAAGATTCAGGGAAGCACCTAATCAGGGTGGCCTGTGGAAGTGAAGGGGGTCAGTCAGCACAGAGCTCGGCAGCCATAGGACTCTACATGTCTCTCTTTCTCTTTCTCTCTCTCTTCTCTCTCTCTCTCTCTCTCTCTCTCTCTCTCTCTCTCTCTGTCTCTCTCTCTCTCTCTGTCTCTCTCTCTGTCTCTCTCTGTCTCTCTCTCTCTCTCTGTCTCTCTCTCTGTCTCTCTCTCTCTGTCTCTCTCTCTCTCTCTCTCTCTCTCTCTCTCTCTGTGTGTGTGTGTGTGTGTGTGTGTGTGTGTGTGTGTGTGTGTAGGTGGATAGGTAAGAGGGCAACTTGGAGTTGATTTCTTCAACCATGTGAGTTCCAGGGAATGAATTCAAATCATTAGGTGTGGCAGCAGGTACCTTTACTAGCCGAGCTCTCTAGATCCAGAGCAGCTGTCTACACTGTGGCTGCACCCCAGAATCAACATGGCAGATTTTTAAAAATAGCCACCAAATGAGACCTAGAAGGGAGTCTTGGCTTTTTCTCTCTCATAAGTTTTCAATGATTCTGCTTTAGCAAGTGGAGAGGCAGGTTTTAGTGACACAGTGGCTGCTCACCTATTTGAAATGACTTGAACAGTGTCATCAAGTTGCTTGTTCCTGTGCTCTGCTCCAGGGCACCAGAAATAAACAGGAAATGGCAGAGAGCCGACCTGAATTCTCATTGGGAATTGTACTGCTATGTAGGTTATCTTTGAGGGGGTGAATATGGGTATATTTTTCTGGAAAATTGAGTAATTGAAACATGGGGTGGCCTTTGTTACTTGTTACACATCTAAAAATAGACGCAAGTGTTACATCTAAAATTCCTCCAGTGTAGGCAGGTGGGTTTTCTTTTTTAAATTCAACTTTACTGTTACTTTACTTTACTTTTCAGGATTCAGTTGCTTACCAGTAAATGGAGCCTTTCCCAAGTCTTGATTTTCTAGTTTTATGTTTTCTCACAGCTGTTGTATACAGGTGATTTTTCGAGACAAGAAGACAGACACCTAATGGCTGCCGAAATTCCTAATATTAAGCCAGACATTCTTATCATCGTAAGTATTAACAGGCTGGGTTACAGTTGGTGTAATGTAATCAGAACTTCTAGTGGAAAAAAAAAATCTCACTGTCAAGTTCCTGCTGTTGTTGATGGATGTTAATGTTTGCTTCATAAGGATTTTCCTGGCTCTTTTCTCCCCTTTGCTGTAAAGTATGTTAATTCTAGTGTAGTTTTAGAAACACGATCTCTCTCGGCAGTGTGAGGAGACGGGGTGTGCCTCCCTGTGTCCTGCATGTCTTTCTTGGAGTGAGTTTATTAGAAGAACATAATAAATGATGTTAGAAATGGTCCCATTGCCTTTGCCATGCCGATGGCCTTTTCCATGGATACTTGTCACGTTTTGTTAGTTTGCACGTCTGAAGGAAAGGAGAGTGGACTATTTCAGAAGCATTTTTGTTGGAGTGGTGATGGACACACAGTGTTGGGGAATGGGCATCTTCTGGGCCTGCCACACACACACAGGAACATCAAGTACCTTTGGTCCCTGTGGCTGTGGATTGGACATGTAGCTGCCTAAGTGTGAGGGGCCCTGCCTGTTACTGTCCCCATGTGACATGCAAAGCAGATTCCACATGGCTTAGTTGTGTGCTCAGCACAGGCACCAGCCTTACACTGAGGAGGATGGTTTCCATCCAGCAAGAGAGGCACCGTCTTTCCTGGGGCTGCTGCCATGAGTGGGCGGGGCCTTGGAATCTGTATTTCTGATAAGTCTAGGGAATGCAGTGGCTCCCATGTAGTGAGGTGCTAGAATACGAACCTGAGAAACATTACCTACATCTGCTTATAAAACTTTGACTTCTCCAGGTTAGGAGGAAAAAGCACGTAGCAAAGTTACCTTGAGGGAAGAAGGAACATTTTACATTATTTCCTGGCTCCTACAGAACATTTCTGTAATATTGGTTGTAAGATTGGAATTCTAATTTATTTACTGTTTTTCCGAGTTATTACTAATGCTCAGGTTAATGCTCCGTTGCTAAAGAGATGAATCTCTGCCTCAGCTTTTCCTTAATGCTCAAGATCTAATTCTCCAGGCTGGATGGTCTTGGTCTTACATGTCTCCCCTGTTCTTTAGGAATCTACATATGGGACCCACATCCACGAGAAGCGTGAAGAGCGAGAAGCAAGGTTCTGCAACACTGTGCACGACATTGTCAACAGAGGAGGCAGGGGTCTCATTCCTGTCTTTGCTCTCGGAAGAGCTCAGGAGCTGCTGCTGATTCTAGGTATTTGAAATCCATTTACTCTCACAGTCTTAGATACGGCATTACATCTTTCTTCATTTAAAAATTTGATTTGGGGGGCTGGAGAGATGGCTCACAGGTTAAGAGCACTGGTTGTTCTTCCAGAGGTCCAGAGTTCAATTCCCAGCAACCACATGGTGGCTCACAACCATCTCCAATGAGATCTGGTGCCCTCTTCTGGCCTGCAGACATACATGTAGGCTGAATACTGTGTACATAATAAATAAATCTTTAAAACAAATTTGATTGGGGAAGTGAAGGTGTAGCTCAGTGGCAGAGCATTGCCCGGCATGCATGAGACCCAGGTTCATTTCCCAGTGCCATGGGGGCAACATGGGGACCTGGTGCTAGTGAGAACCAGGGAGATAGCAGGCACCTCACGTCTACTGCTGTGAAAGCCAGGCTGATGTGCCTTTATGCTTCCCATCAGTTTCAGGAGCCTTCTAACATGAGACCTTTAGACTAGCAGTGACACTTTTAGGACATGAAGAGAAAAGTAGTGTGTCCTCTTGGGACCTATGTTTCTGTTGAGGGTTCGTTTGTTATAGATGGAATTCCCCAACCAGTTCCTCAGCCGCCTTGCCCCAAAGAAGCACATGGACGCTATATTAGTTGCAATACTGTTGGCCATTGACTTGGACTTCTTACTGACTAGCTCTCTCATGTATTTCTACGTGGTCTGATGTTACCAGAGAAAGCATCCAGACGTGTTACTCCTCTTGCGTCCTACATGGTGACTGACTGCCTACACCTCCCAGAATTCTTATCTCCTGGTCTTACCTATCAATTGACAATGTCTTACTATGTCGTCCAGATTAGCTGAGAATTCCCAGGTACTGGGATCCCAGGCCTGACCCTTCATCATTGTAGTATTTTCAGGAAATACTGTGTCAGTATAAGAAGTCAAGCTAGAGGATAGAATGTAGATTTTTTTTTTTTCATAGTATTAAGCCTATTTAAAAAAAAAATAGGACTCAAAAAGTACATGTACTATGCTTCTGCTTAGTAAAAATACAAACACAAATGCACAGGAGAGACTGGAGTGGTTTTTTATTTATTTTTTTTTATGCTTCTCTCTGTCTTTCAAAGACTTCAGTCAGTATACTGACTTCATACCAAGAAGGATGTGCGTTGTGCTGACTTATCCTTCCGAACTTTCCCAGTGATGATTCTGTGAGGGAAGTGTTTTTGTTAGACGGTCAGCACCTGTGTTCATAGCGAGCAAACATGAGGAGAACTAGAGAGGATTACCTCCTGCTCGTTCAGTGCTGCCGTTTGTGAGTATGGGGACCGTGTGTTTGTCACATTGAACGAAGAATAGGCAAGGGAAGATGGGCTAGTGTACCTCAGGGCCAGTCAGTCCTTCGCGGAGACTGTGCTATTCAGTCTTGTGAACCTGATGGTGAGTCAAGTTGGTCTGTCAAGTCGTGAGTGAAAAGCTGTCATAACCAGCAAAGAGCAGAGGAGTGAAGCAGAGGAGGTACTGTGATATAACCCTTATTCAGGGTACCAGTTGTCACAAATAAAAATGTCAGTCATCCAGGTAAACTTGATTGCAGGTAAGTAATGAATGGCACCTTAAACGCCCCACATACTTCATGTGCTCCAACCCTAAACTCCTAAACTCTTCATAGACAGATGTTTCCTGGGTGCACCTGAGCAGCTGATAGGCAGCATGTTTATAAAATGCTAGGATTTAATGAGTTTTTTCCTGAAAACAGGCCTTCATGTGAAGGTATTTTGTTCACTACTTTCATTAATTAGCAATAAGGGGTTTGTGTAAAAGGGTTTTGGAAATACAATTATAATACTATGACTTAATAAGCAGTTGATAAGTCCATTTAAAATAATAATTACATTAATAATACCTGAATTAAAACCTCTGGAGGAGTCGGTGTCTCTGGAGGAGTAAGTTATGGTCTATTAGCATAAATTTAAAATGAAGCATTTGTTAATAGATCCACATTTCTGATCTCTTATCACAACTTTATGTTATTTTTAGATGTCATGACAGTATTTAGATTTGTAGTTTACATTAATAAGGGACAGGGTAGCTTTTCTCAAACTCATAAAATGCAGTGGTATAGTACTTCATTTTTCAGTTGTTCAGATTTCTTAAAGTTAATTTTTGTTATCGTTAATTATTTGAATTGTTTACTTCATAAGGCAAGTGACGTTTGCCTCTCATGAAATCACTGTAGATGAGTACTGGCAGAACCACCCGGAACTGCATGACATTCCCATTTACTATGCGTCGTCTCTGGCCAAGAAGTGCATGGCAGTGTACCAGACCTATGTGAACGCCATGAATGACAAGATCCGAAAGCAGATCAACATCAACAACCCCTTTGTTTTCAAGCACATTAGCAACCTCAAGGTGATGCCTGGGGAGGAAGGGAGGTGAGGAAGGGGGGCTTGTGTGTGTGTGTGTAGGGCAGACACGCCTTCCCTGCTGAGGCTGCCTGTCTTCCTACATCATGGTGCTGGAACTCAACTGTGGTCGGGCCTGCCCTTGCTCTGGATAGCCACACGCCCTCAGTATATAGCTATAAACTTGGTTCTCTTCCGCCATAGAAGAAAGTCCTGACAGTAAAAATATGACAGATTACAGGTTTAGAGTCTGTTTTTCACATCTGGTCCTCTGATTAACACTGCAAGTTCCATGTATGAATTTATAAAACTCCCATGTTTGGCTTTCCAAGATCAATGAATAAAATCTTATTTAAAGTATGTAACGACAAATCCTTTTTAAATAACATGTTTATAGTATTAGCATATTAAATTTGTTTGGTTAGTTTTGGTTTTTTGAGACGGGGTCTTTCTACATAACCCTGGCTGTCCTCAAACTTTCTCTGTAGACCAGGCTGGCCTCAAACTCACAGAAATCTGCCTGCCATTGGCGGCCATGTGCTGGCATTAAAGGCCACCATGCCCAGCACATTTTAATTATAAATTGTGGCCCTTAAACACACAATGTTATCTAGTCTTACCATGACCCTTTCAGAAGTGTGATAGATTACTCTAAATGGAGACTGCTTTGACCAGCCTGGTGATTGGCTTTTAACCCTTCCTTGTCTTTCAGAGCATGGATCACTTTGACGACATCGGCCCCAGTGTTGTAATGGCCTCTCCAGGCATGATCCAAAACGGCTTATCCAGAGAGCTGTTTGAAAGCTGGTGTACAGATAAGAGGAACGGCGTCATCATCGCAGGGTACTGTGTAGAAGGGACACTTGCCAAGGTCAGTTACCATCTTGGATATTTCATCCACAATGCTGGAATAATGTTCAGATTCTGTGGTGTTTCGGTTTAGGGTTATTTTGTGTAGGCTGTACCCGATGAGCTTCCCCAAGCATTTTTTGCTCAAAAACATTAGATTTAGAAGTTTTTCAGATGAGGGGTGCACAACCTGTGACATGGACTTTTACAGAGCTGTATAAACGTGCCTGGGGTGACTGCCATCTTCCTTTAAGCATAAAATGGCTGTTCTTATTGAGGATGTACACTTTGTAGATCACAGTGCAGAACTTTAGAGGCAATTAATGGATGTCCAGGCAAGCATGTTTTCTTATCTTCTTGCTGTTAATATCTATTTTAATATAAACATAGAGTGTGGTTTTTTGTTCTGATCATTTTCATCCTTTGCCACATTGTGTGATGTCATGAGAGAGCCTGCAGGTCATTTGCTAAGGTGGCTCCAGACTAGAGGTGTGCCGTTGCTTCGTGGGTGCTGGTGCTTGGGAGGAGCTGCCGCAGCAGAGAGCTGGATGCAGCTTCATTGACAGTTAAGGTTTCACTGCCAGCCTTCTAGGGGCACTGAGTACCAGTTAATCTCCTGGCCTTTCTGACTAAATGTTTACTCCATGAAAAACTTGGTACTTGCCTTTAAGTCGTGAGCATCAGAATGACTATGATGATATAGGTCCTAAAGTTAACATTAGAGATTGTGACTGCTAAGACATAACCAAAATGCACCTTCTTTTATCTAATTGCATAGTCTGTTTTTTTGTTTGTTTGTTTGTTTTTTGTATTTGTTTCCAACAGCACATCATGTCTGAACCTGAAGAAATCACCACCATGTCTGGACAGAAGTTGCCACTGAAAATGTCGGTTGATTACATTTCTTTCTCTGCTCATACAGATTACCAGCAAACCAGTGAATTTATACGTGCTCTGAAGCCTCCTCATGTGGTTAGTGTGTATATGCCATATCTAGCTGTAAGGTGAATGAAATGCAGGGGCTCTCACTAACCTCGAATGCTGTCGTGAGCAGAGCATCCCACTAGCACTTCGTCTAACCTTACTGCTGCCCTGTGAGTTAGGCCCACTGTACTGTGCTTCTCCATTTCACACTGAGTCCTTCAGACTTACCAGCCCTATTAGTATTTGCTCTGCCTCTCAGGTAGCCTAATAACCAGGCGTGGGGGTGTGACTACTTGTCTTAAATCCCAGCTTCCTCCAATGTATCTTTGGCGAGTTGTGGAGCCTCCTTTTGTTTTATAAATAACAGTAATGGCAGTTTATAAGATCATTGTGCAGACAAAATGAGCGAGCGAGAATATGACTTACTTGGCACAGAGCCTGGCCTACAGTACATGCTTTATATCATCATTAAATTGACAGTGCAAATGTCATTTGACAAGAGGGGAAAGTCATAGTACATATTCGAGGTATACATAGATATAGATTTAAACATGCTGTGTTAGCTCCTTACTAGTATCACTTATATTTTTTAAGTATCATAAAAAAAAAAAAAAATAGGCCAGCGAGATGGCTCTGTGGGTAAATGTGCTTGCCTCACAAGCCTCATGACCCAAATTCAGTCCTCAGAACTGTGTAAAGGTAGAAAAAGAGAACTGACCAGAGCTGCCGTCTGACCTCGCATGTGTGCTGAGGCATGTGTACCCTCACACATCATATACTCACACAATGATGCTAATAAAAAAGAGGCTGAAAAAATGGCACTTACATATTTTGGTGGAATTTGGAAGAGTCTTAAGCTGAAAACAATTAGGTGTCTTTAATTGGAAGTGGAATAAGTGTCCATAAACATATATTAAACCCTCCCAGTGTTCTGAAAATTATTTTGTTCCTTTAGCAAATATTTTTACTGTGCCAAAATATATAAAATATGCGGTTTACCATGTACACCTTTTTGTTGTTTTTGTTTTTGAAGACAGGGTTTCTGTGTAGCTTTGGAACCTGTCCTGGTCTCACTCTGTAGACCGAGCTGGCCTTGAATTCACAGAGATCCGCCTGCTTCTGCCTCCCAAGTGCTGGGACTAAAGGCGTGCGCCACCACCGCCCAGCTCTTTCACCATTTTTAGTATGAAATTCAGTGGCATCCCCTACACAGATGTCACAGCTGCCCCCACTTCCAGTTTTTGAACTGCCACCCAAGCAGATGCCTGTGCCCCAGTCTCCTCTCTCCTCAGCCCCGCCCAGCTTCTCTCTGATTACTCACTGTCCCTCTGAATCTGATGGTTCTCAGTATTTCACATTAGCGGAGTCATGAGTTTTCAAGGTCCAGCCATGCTTCATGTCTTCCACTTAGAGCCAGTAATAGCCTGTTTATCTGTGAGGCTGCTGGTGCACATTGTGGCTAGTGTGAGTGACATCTAGTGGCTGGTAGTGCCTTTAGCTTTTGAGCATTTCCTGCATGCTGGTCCTCTTGGTTATTTTCCCTCTGCCCTTGATGAACTCTTCATGGAGAAAATAACTCCCCTCCTTAGCATCGTATGTAGGCTGTAGAATTTGAGCACAGTGTAGACCCCACTGTGTGTTTGTGCTATGTATGTGATTGGTTCACGGATCCTGCCCCATACCTTGAGGCCAGGTGGAGAAACTCACCTTCAGTCAGTGCATCTCATGGCCGTCTGGTTCTGTCTGTGCCTCTGGTTTAAACTTCAGCAGGGACTTGATGTTTATCATCTAATAACCAGCACTATCCAGTATGTGGCTGGGTGTAAAGTTATGGCTGTCATAGCAGTAGCATGCATTTACTGCACAGGGAGTGCCAGGGAACTCAGGCTTCTTATGCATGCACCTGCTCAGTCTTGGCATCAGACGCTGAGGAACCCAGCAGCCTCGGTGTTACAGGATAGTTCGGTCAGGGTTACACAGTACACAGCAATGCTGTGGTAGCATTCAGGCAGCCCAAACTGGGCTTTCACCCCAGTGTGACAAGCCTTTGACCTAGAGTAATGCTGGCCATGCTGCCAAAGGCCAGCTAGAAGCTATCTACCAGTGGTTTGGAGACTAGGTGCCTGTCATGGAATACAGAGACAGTAAAAGCCAAACAGATTGACAGCTAATGCCAGAGTGGTAGATACCCCTTTAAAACATTGCTTCTCATTTGCAATGCTTTAATTAACAAGAAACTATCAGAAGCATAAGGAAAATGGATGTTTTCCTAGCAGGAGCAGAGAGAGAGAGAGAGAGAGAGAGAGAGAGAGAGAGAGAGAGAGAGAGAGAGAGAGAGAGAGAGAGAGAACGTTCATTTAAAGCTGGAAGGGCCATGGGAGCCATCTGGTTTGGCCTTTGATGTGAGCATTGGAGCTAGAGATGACAAGAGAGTGTGTACCCATCAGTCTCTTTACACTTTCTTAAAGTAGGTGTGCCCAGGATGCATGCCACACGAGTTTAGGGGTACAAATGTCTGGACTGATGGCTCAGTGTGGCTCTGAGTGCCACCTGCTCTTTCTTTCTTTCTTTCTTTCTTTCTTTCTTTCTTTCTTTCTTTCTTTCTTTCTTGTTTTTCAAGACAGGGTTTCTCTGTGGCTTTGGAGCCTGTCCTGGCACTCGTTCTGTAGACCAGGCTGGCCTCGAACTCACAGAGATCTGCCTGCCTCTGCCTCCCAAGTGCTGGGATTAAAGGTGTGTACCACCAATGCTCGGCGCCACCTGCTCTTTCAGAGGACCTATTTGGTCCCCAGCACCCACACCCAGATATTTACAGCTGCCTGTTACTCCAACTGCAAAGGTGCTTCCGACCTCTGCCAAATCCTGAACTCACATGCATCCCACACAGACATAGGTAGAAATAAATTTTAAGACAATAGGACTGTTTCCTCAGTTCAAGTGTGAATGTTTCATGAACTAACTAATGTTCTTAAAGACAGCCCTCCACTGTGGTGAAGGGTTCTTTATACTGCCCCATCTTATTCTGTGCAGATTTTAGTCCATGGGGAACAGAATGAAATGGCCAGGCTGAAAGCAGCTCTGATCAGAGAATATGAAGATAACGATGAAGTTCACATCGAGGTTCACAATCCTCGGAACACGGAGGCAGTGACCCTGAACTTCAGGGGGGAGAAGCTCGCCAAGGTACAAGGCAGCAGGTGCTGACCCCAACCGTGTTCTTTTCAGGAAGTTCAGAGTATGCATTTGGTGCATTTGTCTGTGTGTGTGTGTGTGTGTGTTTTAGTAACAGAAAAATATGTTCAGATTTTGTGTGTGTGTATATTGCCTGTGTGTGTGTGTGTGTGTGTGTGTGTGTGTGTGTGTGTGTGTGTGTGTGTGTGTGTGTGTGTGTGTGTCTGGTCCCTGAGGAGGTCAGAAGAGGGCATCAGATCCCCTGGAACTGGGGTTATGGATGGCTGAGAGCCACCAGTTAGGTGCTGGGAATCAGATGTGCTTGGGCAAAAGCAACAAGTGGTCTTCACTGCGCTGTGGCTCTAGCCCCAGGGGAGAGTGTTCTTAAGGGACACTTTCCTTGGTGGCACAGGCTTAGGATTCCAGCTGTTAGGAGCCTGATGCCAGAAGATTTCAAAGTTTGATGACAGCCTGAGTTGCAATAGTGACACCTGTCTCACAGTGACAAGAAAGAAAAGAAAGCTAATTGATGGATAGCCTTTCTTACAGAACCATGAGGTTAGGGTTGTGGCTTTGCTCTGAGAAGGGACTTTCTATCTGAGCTGTGCTGCTCACAGACAGGTGTGGCTCAGTGATACAGTCCTTGCCTAGCCATACCCTGAGATGGATCCATATCACCACAAAAAACGTTTACAATTTTTAAAGCTCTTTTTAAAGTTACTCTTTCCCATATCACCACATTGAAGTCCGTCTCTTTGGAGTAAAGCAGGGTCTCCAGAGAGAGTGCAGCCCTGCGAGGCCTGTGAAACAGCTGTGTCCACAGTCAGTCAGAATGGAGTGAGTGCTGCTGTATGGCAGCTTTGCTCACTGCTCAGCTACAGCTGAACTACCTAGTATAGACATGTCTCCATCCCTGAGAGCTCGCTGGTCTGAAGTGGAGAGAATTTACATTGAAGGAGGGTGGGTTCCAGTTGGGCATGCAGGCACATGCCTGTTATTCTAGCACTTAGGAGATGGAAGCAGGATGAAAGGTTCAAGGCCAGGCCCTGCTGTATAGTGAGAGCCAGGCCAGGCCTGAGCTACATAGGATGATTTCTACAAAACAAAGCAAATAACACAAAAACTTGTGGGTTTGGGATTTGTAAGGTTTCTTTGAATTTGAGTGGTTGGAAGTGTCATCTTAGTGTGTGATCCCATCTTTACTGAACTTTGTGTGGCTAGCACACTCCTCAGTGGGTCAGTGCACCCCTGCACACACCCCACCCCTGTGATGACAGCCTGAAGCCTTTGCCTTTGACACCACTGTGTTCTCTGTTTTTACTAGGTCATGGGCTTTTTGGCAGACAAGAAACCAGAACAGGGCCAGCGGGTCTCTGGAATTCTTGTTAAAAGAAACTTTAATTACCACATACTTTCTCCCTGTGACCTCTCAAGTAAGTACACTGTTCATTGTGGAATGCAATCTGATGTTAACACTGCAAAGAAGTCTGAAAAGTGCTCAAGCTAGTGTGTATGCTTGTGTGTGCACACACCCATGTGCATGTGTGGGTCAAGAGCCAGCTGTCAGGAGTGGGTTCTCTCTCTCTCTCTCTCTCTCTCTCTCTCTCTCTCTCTCTCTCTCTCTCGGTGTGTGTGTGTGTGTGTGTGTGTGTGTGTGTGTGTGTGTGTGTGTGTGTGTGTGTGTGTAGGCACACGTGTGTAAGTCAGAGGCCGGCTGTCAGGAGTGGACTGTCAGCTGTGTGGGTTCTGGGGATGGACCTTGGCTCATGATGCTTCAGTGACAGGCTCCTTTACCTGTTTAGGCATCTGGCCACTCATGGTCAGATTTCAATAGGAAGAGGCGGATGCAATCTGAATCTCTCCATGGGAAAGAGACTTTCCCTGAACATCTGTTGAAACATTGATATTACCAAATCACACCTTTTACAAGTAGCTCACTTGCAAGGCCACTTGTTCCTGCTGATGATGCAGCCACCCACCCTTCTCTTCTCTGACAATGGAGTGTTTTAACCTCTGAACTAGCCTTCTGCACCCCCAGACTAACGTTTGTTTGTTTGGTTTGAGTCTGTTAGCTGTGGTACTGGGATCAGCCTTAGGGCCTTGTGTGTGCTAAGCAGGTGCTCCACCACCTAGCTACATCCCTAGCCCGTTTCCTTTTTTATTGTGAGATAGAGCGTCATTGTGTAGCCAAGGCTGCCTCAAACTCACAGTCCTCAGAACTGAACCTCCTAAGTAGCTGGGATTGGACATGTGGACCACCATGCTCAGCTAGCATTTTGGTTTTTACATTTGATTTGGTTCAGTGTGAGTGTGCTATGAGCATATTCAGTCCTAGGTACACCTTGTAAACCCCAGGGCCCTCTGAATGTGAGCATGCACAGTCCTGGGTACACTTGTTCCTTATGACCCAAGCTTTCTATAACTTACTCAGCCTTTTCATTCTTTATCTCTCCAGAAGAATTGTCAGGAGAAGAGAATAAACTGTTTGTAGTTCCTTTATTTTTTCCAAAACAGGGTTTCTCTGTGTATCCCTGGCTCTCCTGGAACTCACTTTGTAGACCAGGCTACCCTTGAACTCAGAGATCCACCTGCCTCTGCCTCCCGAGTGCTGAGATTAAAGTCGTGTGCCACCACTGCCTGGTGAAAATTAAACTCTTAACTATTTAACTGCATTGGAATGTCCTTGTGTTGTGCAAGCACGTAACACAGAATGTGCAGCCAGAGACGCATGCACGCATATAAGCGTGTACTAGAGAAAAGTGGGGTTTGAACTAAGCTAAATAGGACTACATTTATGTTTGTAGATTGCTTCTTCCCAGAATGTATCAATACTTCTGTGTGAGCTCTGATCTGTGTAAATTCTGAGCCATTGATCAATACTGCTTTCCCAAATGATAACAGGTCACATAACAGATACCAAGAATAGTTTTATCTTCAGGTATACAGTGTACTCACACTTGGTGCTGATGTGTGTTGCCAAATTGTGCTTTGTGAGGGAAAAGGGTCACAACAATTGTAATGAGATATTTACTGTGAGATAGATCATCTTTCAACTACCATAACACATACAAATAAATGTACCAGCTGTTTTTTCACTAACTCTTTAAAAAACTTTCTTTAAATTTACTTTAATTGCTTTTACATGTGTATGCACACATGCTGGTGAGGCCAGAGCTGTCAGAATCCCATGCAGCTGGTGTAACTGGCTGGTGACCCAACCTGGGTGCTGGGAACGGAACTCGGATCCTCTGTGAGAACAGTGTGTGCTGCTAACTGCTGGCCTCTGTGCAGCCCAGTGAACTCTCACTCTTAGGCCAGCCTCTGGGCTACTGCTGAACACTGAGGAGTGACTGAAACCCCGTCCTGGCTGTTGATGAGGGACCCTTGTTAGAAGTGCTGATCCTGACCCAGCGTTGATGGCTCACTCTGTTAATCCCAGCACTCAGGCAGGGGCAGTCAGCACTCTGGGAATTCGAGGCCAGCCTGGTCTACAGAGCAAGTTCCAGGACAGGCTCCACAACAATACAGAGAAACCCTGTAAAAAAAAAAAAACAAAACAAAAAGTGCTGATCCTGGTGCAGCTCCTTTGTAGAGACAAGAAGTATCTCCCTAGAGACCTGGGAAATGCCTTTCAAGTTGGGAGCACTCTCGTGCCAGGAGCAGTCATAGCAAGAGCACTCATACCAGGTAGTTGCATAAAGAGACAGTGAGCAGAAAAGATGGCTGGCATGCTGGCTTGGAGACGTCAAGGACTCATATGTCCAAGGATTAAGGGAACTTTCCTGTGTCCACGACTTAACTGGAGTGGAGGTGGCAGAAGATAAGTGTAGGACTGGGAAATATGTAGCTGCAGCCCTACCATAGGTGGCCCCTCCTGCTGGGTCTGGGACAGTGGCCCCTCCTGCTGGGTCTGGGACAGTGGCCCCTCCTGCTGGGTCTGGGACAGTGGCTCCTCCTGCTGGGTCTGGGACAGTGGCCCCTCCTGCTGGGTCTGGGATGGTGGACTCCTCCTGCTGGGTCTGGGATGGTGGACTCCTCCTGCTGGGTCTTGGGTGGGTGCTTAATCTGCTGTTTTTCTTAATCCATGGTGTGTATTTTTGCAAATTGTATTTTGTGTGATTTGGTATTGTTTTGTTTTTGAGCTGTTGTCTCACTTTGTAGCTGAGACTGGCCCCTATCTCAAATCCTTCTGCCTCTAACTCCCAAGTGCTAGGATGATGTGTTTACCACCATGTTCAGCTGGTCTTGTTTCTTACAGTGTATTTCTTCTTATTTTCTTTTCAGATTACACTGACCTGGCCATGAGCACTGTGAAACAGACCCAGGCCATCCCTTATACTGGGCCCTTTAATTTGCTGTATTACCAGCTACAGAAATTGACAGGTGTGTTTACAGAAATTCACTTCGTTGCGTTTTTTTGTAAGAAACTTTTTTATATCAAAGAAACAATGTACTTCATCTTAATAATTGTCTCAGAATCCCATGTGTACTACATGGTCACTTTTTCACCTAAAAATGAAAATGTTAACAATGATAACCGAGTTTCTAAATATCCCACATCTTTGATCACTTACCATCCTAAGAATGTCAGTTGTCTTTGCTCCTTGCATTTAAATCTGTTCTAGGTAGCTATACTTAAGGGTTTATATATCATGTTCTCTGTTCTGCCAGGACCAGTCTGTAGCAGGTATGGTAAGACCTTGGTGAGAGCCTAAGCCTATGTCTCTCATTCTCACCATTTTAAACAAAATGTCCTTACCTGATATAAGGTGATAACTGAAGCATCAGTGTGGGCTCTCTGAGGAGACGGGAGCACCCCAGGCTGTGATGTGCTTGCTGCTGCTGAGCCCCTTAGCCCCTGAAACAAGAAGTGGGGGGAGGATTCTACCCACCTGAAATTGACCTCATCCAAGAGTATGGCCAAAGAGGAAAGTCATAAATTAATGATTGATTAATGAATGAATGAATTAGTCCTTGAGGAGATTCATTTAAGAACTAGTGATCCTTCAGCAGCTGGACTCCCTGTGTGACAATTAGACTCAAGGTGGAGGTGGGGAGTTGGCCCATGAGGCTTGCACTAAAGCTGAGGTGCTATGGAGATGGATCTCTCTTGCTGGTGGCCCGAGTGTTGGTGCCTGAGGCGCGTGTGTAGGAATTGTGTACTGTGTGGTCTTCAGTTGCTATGAGCAGTAGGAATAAAACATAGCTGTTAAATGTTAATAATCTTCCCACTTACAGCAGCTCTGTTTTAACTATCTCTACAAAGACTAACGCCTCTTAAAGTCTGTAAGAAAATCATATGAGTCTTACAATTTTCTTCAGGTGATGTAGAAGAATTAGAAATTCAAGAAAAACCTGCTCTGAAGGTGTTCAAGAATATCACTGTCATACAGGAGCCAGGCATGGTGGTTCTGGAGGTGAGGCCCAGTCATCACCTCAAGGGGAGGAAGGAGGGAAGTTTCCTATAACCGTATGTGTAATCGCAGAGAAGTGTGGTTATTGATAATCTGGGGTACCATCAGTTTTGAAGAGGGGAGCTCACAGGCTCAGCCTTAGACAAAACTACAAGCAACTAAGGCATTCTGAGAGCTTGAGAAATAGTCTTGCCAAGGGAAAAGTCCCCTGATAGGTCTTCCAAGACCAAGTGGTCAGGCCTGAAATCAAATATATGAAAATAACACTATACATGCTGAGCAGGCTGTATTTATAAGTCTAGGGAAAGAAATACAGCAACAATTAAAGTAAAAGAGGCCGTGAGTTTGAGAAAGAGTAGGTGGTGGTGGGGCTAACAGGGGAGAGGCTGGCAGGAATTTGATGTACTTATAGTTTAATTAAAAAAAGGGGGGGTCTTAAAAGTCTCAAGATAGTGCACACTTTTAATGCTAGTACTTGGAAGGTAGAGGCTCCTGGATCTCTGAGTTCAAGGACAGCCAGGGAGGGCTACACAGAGGACCTCTGACTCGAAATACAAAAAAAAAAAAAAAAGGCCACAAACTAGTCATGCCACCTTCCTTTAAAAAAAAAAAAAAAGATATTTTCATGTCTTGAATAAACTGTAAAGTAACTCAAAGCATAAATGGGTTAGAGATGGCTCAGCAGTTAAGAGTACTGGTTACTCTTCCAGAGTTCCTGAATTCAATTCCCAGCAACCACATGGTGGCTCACAGCCATTTGTTATGAGATCTGGTGCCCTCTTCTGACCTTTGGGCATACACTGTATACATAATAAATACATAAATAAATTTAAAAGACAAACATCATCTGGGCTGGAATGTCCTCTTCCAGAGGACCTGGGTTCAATCCCCACACCCACATGGCCAATGTGGCATAACTGACTAATTTCAGTTTCAGGACATCCGGCACCCTCTTCTGACAGACATACAGGCTGGCAAAATATTCAGATCCATTTAGGGGGTGGGGTGGGGTGAGGTGGGGTGGGGTGGAGATACACTGGTGAGACCCAATACAAACAAAAAGTTCAATAGGCATCTACATTACACACCTTGTGTTTCACCCTCTTGTCCTGCTGCCTGAGCCAGTAGCATAAAGAAATTTGGAATCTGAGTTTGACCCAGCACCAGCAGTTATATTGCATGTGTTACTTTGGGGTCAGTTTTCTCTTCTAATAAAATAATTAGGGAAATTAAATGGCAATGCATGGAAAACTTCTTGCCACAAAGTGGGGAGGGGGGCGCGTTTAAAGGACTCAGGTGACTAGGAGTCTCATGTGACTAGGAGCCAATTGATTCCCCAAAAAGCTAGAGCAGCAGCTCCCCTGCGGCCTGCTGGCCTGACAGGCAGAGCTCGCAGCAGTATGGCTGTGGTTCTACCTTCCTGACTCCATCTTTGCTTTATAGTGGCTGGCAAACCCCTCTAACGACATGTATGCGGACACAGTGACCACCGTGATACTGGAAGTTCAGTCGAATCCAAAAATAAGGAAAGGTAGGGCTTGCCCCATGCTTAACCATTCCATCTCTCTCAGATTCTTAGAACAAAAAAAATCAGTAGAGCCCTGAGTAGAACTTAAGTTTTCCTAGATTTTAGTGTGTGATTTTGAGGTATGAACACATGATGTCTTACTTTTCATTCTGGCTCATCATTCACAAAGGTAGAATCCTGTTTAGTTACAGTTCTCCTAAAACATTGTGAACAGAGATGCTAAGATACTGCTCCGCTGAGCCAGCATGTCCCTCAGGGAGAGAGCTGGCTTCATGTTCAAGGGAAGGTGCTGAATAGAATGGCAGCTCTAACTAGTGAGAGCATGTGCTGAAGCTGGCTGGCGGCTTGGCCCTGTGGCTGCACAGTGGACTCCAGATGTGCCATCAGACAAGGAGGCACCCTGAGGTATTCTGGGAGATTCCCCCCACTCTAGACCCACACAGGATACCAGAGCCTGTTCAGGATAGAATGTCCCCCTAGAGACAGAATGGGCACAGGGGAGGGAAGTGGAACTGGTCACTCCCTAAGTTTTCTGTGTTGGCCACTCTGTCACATGAGTGACATGAGTAAGCCGGCCATGTCCATATCCTCCCTTGAGCTGCTGGGGAGCATTTGGTTGTGGGTCATGGCAGTGTGAGAGTCTCTGCTCAGTCTTCATCCTCGCCTTTAGCTCTGTGAACAGTGCTGCTGTTTGCTCTGTGGGGCTGGTGTGGTTCAGTGCTGAGAGCACCCATTTAGTGGGCATCTGGTCCTGGAACCTTCTTCAGCACTGAGAATGGTTCTGGTCAGGCACGGTGGTGCACGCATGTCGCCCCAGCATTTGACCAGTGGGGCAGGAGGGTGAGATCAAGGCCAGGTTTAGTGCCAGCCTGGACTCTACAAGAGAAAAGAGACCCTGTCTAGTAGAATCAAAAAAAGCAAAACGTTGAAAATGGGGTGGTTCACATTGCTGTAATCTTGACACTTGGGCGTCAGAGGAAAGAGGGTCACTGCAAGTCTGAGGCCAGCCTGAGTGATGCAGTGAGCACTGGGCCATGTGGTAATAAGATGATGGCTCAGGGAAAGAGAATTTGTGTGTGCGCACTTCACATGTCAAGTCTGCCTACCCTTTGGGGAAACAGAGACCATGAATGGGCACTGTTGTATAGCTGGTGCAGGCCAGGGAGGCGTAGGAATGGATAGGCCAGGGTGACCTTAACTCCAGATTAAAGATGACTTATCATGACCATCAAGTTGTGTGTTTGTTGGGGTTAAAAAAAAAGAAGAGGATGCCGAGCCATCTCTCCAGCCCTTAAGTATTGATTTTATTAAAATATTCGTATCAGATGCTATAGCTGATACATAACGTTTAGATACAGATTAATGGTCCAGAAGTCTGTGGACCTATAATTTAGTCACCTCTCCTCAGAATGTAAGTTTGAGAAAATTGGGAAATAAAAGTGAACTGGGTGTTGTTGTGGTTCCTTTATAAAAACACGAACTGACATTCACATGAATTTGCCTTATGTGAGCAGATGGCACAGCACATGCTTTGACTTTGAGGTCTCCATGGTTACTTCATGCTCTGGTGACCTGTTTGGTGACTGAGCTGCTTGTCCTTCAGGTGCGGTGCAGAAGGTCTCTAAGAAGTTAGAGATGCACGTTTATAGCAAGAGGCTGGAGGTCATGCTGCAGTAAGTCTCAGCTGGGTGTGCGGGTGCATGGGTGTGTGTGTATGCGGGTGGGAATGCTGAACTCATGGTGTGTCCCTGTCCTGCTAATGTACTAAGTAAGTTATGTCCAAGTTCACACTGTGGTTGTTGCCACATGCCAGTGCTCCAGCCTTATGAAGCCTGCACATCTGTCAACTAGTGTGATGTCAGCTGAATGTCACTGTGCCTTTAAGAGTTATTTTAAGTATTGGCTTGGACGTGAATTGTTTGGTAAAGTGGGTGTTTAGCCTCTTTCCAGTAAGTCTATCTGTAACTGTGAATGTCTCCAGTCTGGTGTGTTTCTACCACAGTGCCTTCCTGTGGGTGCTCTTTCAGCTGACTTTGGGATGTTTTCTAAGCGATCTTAGGAAACCTCTTACCAGTGGATAGTTAATTCATAGTTTCAGCACCCAATATCGTATCATTTGCTTGGTGAATGAATAACTTAGTTTTCTTTAGAGAAAATGTCTGCAAGACAAAGGGAAGAAAGATACATTTTGGCTCCTGGTTCAGAGGGCTCTGCCATGGCCAGGTGGCCTTGGCTTTGTCCTGATGTGGAGTAGAGCATTGTGGTGATGGGATTGTGCAGGAGAGGAGGAAGCTCACTATATTCCATTCTTCAGAGTCACCGGCTGTCCCCTTCCTTCACAGTCACACACAGGCTGTCCCCTTCCTTCACAGTCACACACAGGCTGTCCCCTTCACAGTCATGCTCCCGGTGTCTTTCTTCCTCACCCAGGCCTCATGTCTGTTACCATTGCAGCTGTGCCAATGCCAGCCTGATGTGAGTCTGTAAGGGAAGGAATCGCTTGGTGAATTAGGTCAGAACCCATCACCTGGCAGCCAATTTTGATGTCCTCTGAGGACATTGCAGGTTCCAATCATGACAATGGCTGCTTCTGCATCTAAGTTGAGAGTGACAAGGATAGAAATCTTAGTATTTGGGAAGATTTTGTGTCCTTTATGTTTTTCTAAAATTTCATACTGATAACAGTGGCTTTTTAATAATAGCTTTCATTGGCTTTTTGATTTGTTTTGTGTTTTAAGAGACATAGCTTCACTGTATTGCCCAAGTTGACCCCAAACTGGAGGGTCATAAGATCTATGCTACATAGAAGCTGGAGGCCATTCTAGGCAACTTTGTGAGACCCTGTTTTAAAGAGCTGGTGTGGCATGTCTGCCTAGAATGCAAGGCCCCAAGCTTAATCCTGGTATTAAATTAAAAACAACCAAAGCTCATGCTTGCTAAATGGAACAGTGGAGCATTCCCATGACTAGAGCTGTGTTTCAGCTGTTGTAGAACAGATAATCAACAGCAACAGCATGTCTCCAGAGTAGCTAAATAAAAGCATTCTACTTCTGGGACTTGGGCCTCTCTTCAGTGTAATTCCTCCCACACCGGTAAAGTTGGATTTTTCTCAGTAATATCAATTTTTGTTCACTTAAAGGGACATATTTGGAGAAGACTGTGTCAGTGTGAAAGATGACTCTGTCCTCAGTGTCACAGTGGACGGGAAAACAGCGAATATTAATTTGGAGACTCGGGTATGTAGCTATCTGTGTGTTTCAAGACATTTAGGGATGAGGTGAAGACAGGAATAGTATTGCAGCCCTGGCAGTTGGGTGCTACAGTTTGGAGGCTGGAGGCTGGCTCAGTTGGTTGAGGCTTTCACAACCTGGACAAAGCCCTGGGTTCTCCCTGGTGACACATAGACGTGAGCATGTGGAAGTTCATCCTATAATCCAAACAGCCTGGATCCTGGGTTGGTTTGTGAGATAGGGGTTCTTATCCTGTGACCCAGGCTGGCTTTGGAACTCTGTGACACTGGGCTGGGGCAGAAGATCATGAGTTCTAGGCTAGCCTGAGTTATATAGCAAGTTTGAAGCCAGTCTATACAGTGAGACTAATGTTACCTTTTAAAAATAACAGCAGTAACAAGGCAGTGGCTATAAGGTGGTTAGTTTGAGTCAAATATCATCAAATGGTGAATAGTTTACCACACCCATTGCCTGCTAAACAATCTGCTACACAGACTGACTTGCATAGAATATTGTGTACTGGATAGATGTAGGGACTTTGGCGGAAGAGTCTGTTCCTGCCCCGCCCCTTCAGCTCTCCAGTCACTGTTATCTGAACACTGTGCGAGCCACATGTGGGTAGGTGAGTGGCTCTGAGTCCTGGCAAGCAGCCTCCAGAGTTTAGAGTTCATTTGAGTCCATGGGGTGATTGGCTCTAGGTTGAAGTTTGTGCTTTTGCTTTCAGATTGTAGAATGTGAAGAAGGCAGTGAAGATGATGAGTCCCTCAGAGAAATGGTGGAACTGGCTGCCCAGAGGCTGTATGCAGCCCTGACACCTGTGCACTGACTGCCTTGATTCCCAGCACTTGAACTTTTTTACCTTTACCTCTGTTACTCCAAATAAAATACCTAGTTTCTCTCTGGTGGCCTGTTTCCTTCCAAATCAGATGGCCTGATTCCTGCTGGGCCACCAACTTTGTCCATTGTTCTCCAACTATCCTCACTGGAGCTGCCTGCTGGCATTTCCCATTGCTGCTGGAGTCCTATAGATCTTCCAGCAGCTGTGTCAGAATCCATCTTCCTGTATTTCAGAAAGGAAAAGCAGTATTAGCATGTCTGTGTTTGGAGTTGAAGGCAAATATTGTGCCACAGGTTTGAAACCTATTCTCTACCCCCTTTCGGAATTCTTACTTTTGTAAAATCACCCCTTTCAGAGATCCAAACACTCAGATCAGAGCTGGTTTTACAAAGATGTATTGTGTGGATTAGTCTCATTCCTAAAGTACACAAAATTCAGGCCAGGAAATAACTGGATGGAGGGGAGGGGTGGGTCTCAGTGATTACAGCCTTTCTCCTGAGAGAGACAGGAACTTGCTGGTGCCTCACCCTCAGAGCACACTCACTATGAAGCTGAGGAATTGAGCAAATGGAAGCTTAGCATGGACCTCCCCTCCTAGGTATGTAAACACTACTGTGCTTTGGTAACAAAGTTTAAGTCTGACTTCCTTAGAATGAAATTTCTATAAAAACAGTCCAATTCCCATTTCTGGCCCGTATCAAAAGTCTAGGACGCCAACATCATACAAAAATTTATTACATAAATCTAAGCATTTCGTTTTAATGCTGGGGCACGATGCCATGGAGTCAGGTGGTCTGGAGTGAGGATCCCTGGGCAGCTCTGGCTTTCAAAGTTGCCGCCTTACTGTGACTATCAAGGCCTATAACCAACAAGAGGCAAGCCTCACTTGGGCTTTGCCAGTGATGGACAGGTGTGCCTAATGAAACGGGTCCCAGCTCCGGCAGCTGCCGCTGGGCACACTGAGCTGCTCAAGTCTCCAGGACACCCGAGCTATCGCCTGTCTGGGAGCGATGGAGTCAGGCGAGACCCGGCCTAGAGAACACGACCAGGAGGAGGCCAGAGAGCGGAGCCGCCTCGCCCCGCCCTCAATGTCCCCGCCCCCTCAGAAGCATCCACATCCGGCGCAGACCGGCTGCTCCGAGCGGGCCACTATGGCGCTATGCGAGCGGGCCGCCAGCGGGAGCTCTCTGCTGTGGCCTCGGGTGGTGCTTTTTGGGGACTCCATCACGCAGGTACCCACCGAACCCTCGGTTGTGTCCGCGCGTGTGCCGGGCAGGCCTGGCGCGGTTCTCCTCGTGCTCCGAGGGCCGTGCACCTTTGTGGGCTGGTGTGGAACCCCGGGCCAAGTCCGCGTCTTTTCAGGGGGACGTTAGATAACCCGGTGCGCATCGGGGGTGCTCATGGGGAGGCGCTTTGAGGGTCCGGAGCCTCTCCGTGTTCGCTTCCCGCAGCCTCCTGTGGGTTCCTCGCCAAAAACGCTTTGAACTTTGAGCCGACACCCTTACCAAGTGGTTTTGAAAACAAAATGCTTCCAACAGTACGAAAAAGTAATCCTGTCATCTAACACCGTTTAACTCCCAGTTAAGGAAGTTCCTCACGATGCCTTCCCTCGGGAAGATAGAAAAACCGCTTTCCTGTGGTTTCCTAATATTCAGGAATGGCTTTCCCTAATAATTAGCAACATTATTCTTAGGTTTTCGTAGGTGGCCGTGGTGGCGCGATGCTGCTAGAGGACTGCCCTGTTAGGGAATTGGCTTCCTTAGATAACACGATGTCATCTAACTCAACATAGCTGAGTTTCTCCTGTACAGATAACAGATGTCGCTAATGTTAACTCACAGTAAAATGTAGACGACTGACTCGGGTTCATTGGATAAAGAAAACCGCATTTCCAGACACCTACCAAGTGAGGCCACAGTGACCCCCCAAGATACCTTCCCAAGCAAGGAAGGCAGGAAACCCAGGGGGGGTGTCAAGACCAGCCTGCATCTAAAGGGCTTCCCCACCGCCTTTGCCATTGTGTCCGGCTGCATGGATAGTAACAGGCTTTTCTCTTCAGTTTTCTTTCCAGCCAGGTGGATGGGGCGCATTGCTGGCTGACCGACTTGTCAGGTGAGAACAAACTCTCAGATCCTACTCAGCTGCTTCCTAATGGGAAGCCTCGTGGGAAGAGTGAAGACACACTGCGTTTTTGTCTGTTGGCCTTTTCCCTCCTTGGTTAAAGGAACACAAGGCAGACACTTGGGTGCAGAATCGAGTTTGCCACCTCGTGAAATCAGGTGGCACTTGGGTTGGCTGGGGTGCCTGCCTATAATCTTCCAAACCACTGAGTTTCTCCCTGTTATCCGGTCTCTGGCATTCTGTACTTGCCCAGATTACCATCCATCAGAAAGTCCATACTTAGCCACCACAAACATGTACAGAATTAGATTTAGCCCCTTGTATGGAATCCACGTCTCACTGAGGGAGGCTGGGCAGGCTCTCAACACTACAAGGATGCCACTCTTTCTTTGCTCATAACCCCTCTTTTTTTAACCAAATTTCTTTCAGAAAATGTGACGTTCTGAATCGTGGATTTTCAGGTTACAATACCAGATGGGCCAAGATTATCCTCCCAAGATTAATTAGTAAAGGGAGCGGCATGGAAAACCCAGTAGCAGTTACAGTTTTCTTCGGTGCCAATGACGCCACACTCAAAGGTAAGGGGCATTTCTAGATCAACTGTTTTTCCTGGACTTGAGCAAACCCATGTTTATATGTATCTCCAGAGAACACTGCGTTCCTGGAGCTTGCCTGTGTGGGTTTCTTTGGGCTTTGATGTGGTTAGATTTGGCTCAGGTACTCCAGGCTCATTTTCCACATGGCTGCCTTGTTGGCCTACCTGAAATTATTTGTCATTTGTTCCTGCACTCCAGTGTCTTTAGCTGCTGCAGTTGGCAGCAGAGGGCTTGCCTCTGGGATATGCTGTCTCTGGCAAAAAAGGAGTCTTTTTGTTAGAGACAACATCTCCTGTAGCCCAGGCTGACCTCGAACACACTAGGTAGCTAAGGCTAGTTGATCCTACTGCCTCTACTTCTCAAGTGTTAGGAATGATAGGGGTGTGCCAACCTGGCCCGTTACTGTTTTTTTTTTTTTCTTTGTTTGGTTGTTTTTTTGTTTTGTTTTGTTTTATTTATTTATTTTTGGTTAAGCAAAAAAAATTCCTTAAATTACACATGGTACAGAGAAAGACTGGCCAGGAACACATCTAATCACCAGCAGTAACCTGGATGGCAGGTTATGGGTGACTTTGCTTTTCACTCCCTGTGGTTTGCACAGACTCTGCAGAGAGCGCCTTGTGCTTGTGTGCCAGCCTGACTGGAAGCAAGCCTTTGTAGTCTGATGCATGTTTTACACACTTAATTATTTCCACAGCTGTCCCAAGAGGTGGAGCTGCCGTTCCCCTCATTCCTAATGAGGACATGATCTTCAGAAGGTTGGGCATTTTTCTGAGGTTAAGTGACTAGCCATGACAGGCAGATTTGGAGCTGAGGCAGTCTTACTGGTGGTGGGGAACGTAGAGAGAAGACCAGCAAGCTCAAAAGGCTCTAGGCCGCCTGAGGCCTGAGCTGTGAACAGCAGAGGTAACTGGCTTTAAAAGGAGGGAGTCATAGCCGGGCTTTGGTGGTGCACCCCTTTAATCCCAGCACTCAGGAGGCAGAGGCAGGCGGATCTCTCTGAGTTTGGGGCCAGCCTGGTCTCCAGAGCAAGTGCCAAGTCCCAGGCTCCAAAGCTACACAGAGAAACCCTGTCTCAAAAAACCAAAAAAAAAAAAAAAAAAAAAAAAAGAGGAGGGAATCTTTTCTTTGTGTCTTCTGGTACTCAAATTTTTGTAAATTTGCAAAAAAGTATATTCCTGCCTGGGAGTAGTGGCACATGCTTGTGGCCTCAGCCCTGGGGTGCTGAGACAGAAAGATGTCTGCAAGGTCCAGGCCATCCTGAATAAGAAGAGTAAGATCCTGTCTCAGAACAGAAAGGTCTGCCAGTGGTGCACACCTTTAATCCCAGTACTCGGGAGGCAGAGGCAGGCAGATCTCTGTGAGTTCAAGGCCAGCCTGATCTACAGAGTTCCAGGACAGCCAAGGCTACACAGAGAAACCGTCTAAAAACAAAACAAAAACCCACAAAGCAACAACAATAAACCCCACGAAGGCCTGAGGATGTCGAAGAGTGGGTAGACTGCTTGCCTGGTGTGTACACCCCTGAGTTCAGTTACCTTCCTAGCACTTAGGAGGTACAGAGGACAGTAGGGTCTCTGTGAGTTCCAAGCTGTCAGGGCTACACAGTGAGACCCCCATCTTAGCTATCTAGTGAATTTAGAACCTGTCTAGCAAGAAACTGTCGCAAAAACCAATGTTTTTTAAAAAGGAGTATATATTGTACCTTATTTGTTTCTGGCAAAGCGTTCAGACTGAGGTGTGCATGTCTTGAACAGATGAGAACCCCAAGCAGCATGTCCCCTTGGATGAGTACAGTGCAAATCTGAGGGCCATGGTGCAGTACCTGAGGTCTGTGGACATCCTGGAGGAGCGAGTCATTCTCATCACCCCACCCCCGCTGGGCGAAGCAGCCTGGGAGAAAGAATGTATCCTGAAAGGTGAACAAAGCATGCTTGGCCTGTCACAGCTGCATGTGGGTGCTGGGGGCTTCACTCCGGGGCCCTGTCAGTCAACTGGAGATCAACTCCTGATGTCTTACTATAGACTGTTTTAGACATAAAGTGGGGCAGGGATTCTGGTGTGTAGGTCAGGAGGGCATCAGTGCCCAAGCACCATCTGTAGTTGCCATTTCCACAGTGTACACGAAGCCCACTGCCAGCTGCAGCTAGGGCAGACAGGTGCTCTCCGCTGGCACCGGGAAGCCACCTGCAGCCGAGCGCTGCAGGTGACTCCTTTTCCAGCCGCTAGGAGCTGCTCCTTTTTGGCCTCCTTCGGCAGCTGGAGAATGGAGTGATGGTAAAAAAAATCCCTCTTTTCTTCCCTGTGTGTGTTGTCTCTTCAGCATGGCCACTCTCATGCTGGCACACTTGACTGGAAAGGTGTTCTGTGGACTTTGTCTCAGCGGCCTGAATCCGGAGATGGTTTGACCGGTACACATTAAATGGCTTTCAGCACAGGTCAAAACTAGGGCAGTCGTTCTTTCCCTACCTGCACTCTGAGGTTCTCCCCAGCTCTGGCACTAAGCTGGGCATGTTTGCCACATGCTCTGGGTTGTCTGCCTTCCTCCTAGACTAGGGAGGTGGGCAGCATGTTCATGGCTAAGTGTGTACACTGTGTACTAGAATCTGCACGAAAGAGAAAATATGGCCGTAACTAGGAAAGCCTCAGAATGGCTGAGCATGTTGTTTCCGGGCACATAGGAGCAGGCTCGGGCAGACTGTAGACTTTTCTCACATTGCTGCAGTAGCTAGTGGCTGCATGTTGACACTTGGGTGCTCAGTGGCAGTGTGTATCTCATGGTCTCGATGTTTCTAGTCATGTCCCTAACCCATCTCACTGTGGTCTGCTCTCTAGCTGGTCAGCCTCTGCACCCTATCTTAGAAGTTTCTAGATGCTACCTACAGCTGGCCGCTCTTCCCTGATCTGTCCTTTGTACAGAGCAGTGCCATTGTCATAGCCCCCGGGCAGGCTGGCATCAGTGGCATTTAGAAACAGTCCAGTCACTGTAGCTTAATAAGGACCAGCAATAAGTTTGCCAGTGACCTTCTGTTGTCACTAACAGGCTGCAAATTAAATCGCCTGAACTCCATCGTCGGTGAATATGCTAATGCGTGTCTGCAAGTAGCCAGAGACTGTGGGACTAATGTCCTTGACCTGTGGACCCTGATGCAGAAGGACAACCAGGTACTGTGGTTTTCTCGGGCCTTTCGGGGTTATTGGGATCAGAGGTGTAAAGCAAGGGATGTGCAGCTCTCCTGGAAGGGTTCTTCAGACAGGCATGGTGGTGCATGCCTGAAATCCCAGAATGTGGGCAGTGAGGGTAGAATGGTCAGTTCAAGGCTAGCCCTAGCTACGTAGCATGGAGCCAGCCTGGCTACATAAAGCTGTGTCTCAAAAGACATAAATGTCAGCCGTGCTTTTCAGGAGGAAGACCTGGAAGGCAGTCAGAACCTCAGGTTACCGTAGAACACCATCAGTGGCCAAGTTTACGTATGTAAAAGCAGGGCAGAGTTCAGAAAAAACAGTGACATATCTTCACTAACAAAATCCAGAGACTGAGATGCCATTCTAGTTGAATTATTTTGTCTTAAAGCCTGAAGACAAATACATATGGAAAAGCTAGTTGTTGTGAAGTGCAGCCAGCCGCTCAGGAGGGCAGCCGGATGGTTTTGTACAGTAGTCACACATGCACTGACAGGATGAAGCCGTGCACATATAGTTTTTTATTTTTTTGGCAGTATCCACACTAAGCCAAAGCTAGAACCGAGTCACCCATCTTTCTCTAGGTGACTGAGTAAACCCAGATCCAGAGTCCTGGGCAGCAAAGAGGCCAAGGCTGATGATGTCCGGAACATCAATAAAGCTGACAGGAAAGAAGGACTCTGAAGTCATGTGCATGATTCCAGCTATATGACATCCAGACAAGGCTCAGTGACAGGTTAGGGTGAGGACAGTGACAATGGCAGGTTCCACGTCGTTCCTGGTCTACAGCATATAAGAGGTACAGTCAGACACATCTGTTTTAGCCCCCTTTCCATGAGAGAGTCTCATACCCAAGGCTGGCCCCAAACTTGTTTTGTAGCTGAGGGTGACCTTGAATTTCTGAACTTCCCACCTCTGCCCCCGCAAGTGGGGTGTTGGGGTTACAGGTGTGCACTGCCAGTTTATGGGGTGCTGGGGACCAAGTAGTGCTAAGCAGGCACGCTGCAGAGTCCCATCCTGGAACTGAATTTTTATTTCTTAGTAAAATGCTTATTCTCTAGGGGCGTTTCCTGGTGATGCCTAGACCCAGAGAGGAGCTAAGGGGTGGGGACTGTGGTGTTTGAATTGCTCGTGGACTCACTTTACCCCAGCTGATCTGTTCTTCACAGCTGTTTGGTTTTTTCATGTAGACAAAAGAGAAAAACTCAAGCCTACAGTCCGCAAACCAGATGCTAACTTCCCCCTCCCCCAGTTCTCAATCTATCACTTCTCCATGGTCCTGGGAGGGTCTGATAATGTCAGTTGATCTGTAAAGAGGGTCATGCTGCTTCCTATAAAAGAACATGATGGAAGTTCAGCCTGGACTGGTGCTGGAAGATGGTGACCATTAGCCAGTTCCAGGACGCCCAATGGCTGCAGACTTCATCACAGTCCCCAAGAGACTCAGAGTTTAAGGCAAGATTAACAATTTGTGAGAGAAGTGTCCCATTTATCTTTGGAGGCTCTCGGAGCCCTAGGACTCCGTCCACCTCAGCATCCTTAACTAAGCTTTGTTCCCAGAGAGGAAGGGCCACGGTAGCCTCAGTGCTTATCACCTGATTTTTATTACAAATCTGCTCCAGGGCCAGCAAGATGGCTCAGCTGGTAAAGGCACTTACTGCCAAGCCTGAGTTTGATCCCAAATACCTACAAGTTGTCCTTATTCCTCCATAACATATGTGCACCCCTTCTCCAGGCCTACCACGCAAAATAAATTAGAGATAAATCCCGTAGAGATGGCTTGAAAGTACTACAAGGGCATCTTCCACCACTGCCGGGTTTTACTCAGTCTTTTCCAGTTTAACATAGTTAGGGTCCTTACAGATCATTAACCCAGAACCATACAGATGGGAACGGCCACTAGAACTAGAATTCTCTGTCTCTGAACAGTCTCCATAGGGATCAGGGGAATGAAGATTCCTCCAGGCCAGAATGGGCCTCCAAGTGAATCCTGGGTTTAGACAGAGGAGTGATGGGAGACTGGTGTCTACACAGCCTTCCCATTCTAGTCGAGGCGGTCCCAGTTATTACCCCAACCTGCACTCTGTAATGCCTCGTGGTCATAGGCTCTCAGTGAGCCTCTTTGGGATGCAGGACGATGGGTTGGTTAGACATAGGAGCAGGGGCAGCAAGAGTCTTATACCCTAAGCACCTATACAGAAGCGCTCTGAGGCCACTGTGGTCTCAGTTACTGGTGCAGCCCTGAGGAAAGCACGTGACACATCACTCCTCTCTCCACAGGACTTCTCATCCTACTTATCAGATGGCCTGCATTTATCACCAAAGGGAAACGAGTTTCTGTTCTCCAACCTCTGGCCACTGCTGGACAAGAAGGTCTCCTCTCTGCCATGGCTGCTTCCTTACTGGAACGATGTGGAAGAAGCAAAGCCTGAGCGGAGTCTGCTGGGAGACGGAGACCATTAGTCATCCTGGGAAGCCTTCCCAAGTAGGGAAGCCTTCCCATGGGTGCCACCTCCAGTTGGTAATTCACAAACATTCCAAGAATCACTGTTCATGTACATAACCTCAAGAAGTTGATTAAACATTTTTCAAGATTAACTTCTGTTCATGACCTTTTTAAAGCTGTATTTTTTTATGTTCATTTTGGTTTTGCCTGTACATTTGCCTTTATGAGGCTGCCAGATTCCCCTGGAACTGGAATTACAGACAGTTGTGGGTGCTGGGAATTGAACCTGAGTCCTCTGGAAGACCCATCTCTCCAGCCCCCTGTTCATGACTCTTGATCAAAAAACCCACTAACATTTGCCAATGTTAATAACGTATTTTTCAGGGAAATGTTATTCTTGACCCATTTTGTGTTGATGTTCAGTATTTATTGACTGAAACAGCAATGCCACAACTACAGAATATACCGTGAGCAGCTTGTTAATCCTGTACATGGCAAAAAAAAAAAAAAAAAAAAAAAAGACAATTTTGGTTTGTTTAAAAAGTCAACTTTATAAAAATGCTTTTCTTATATTCTGCCAAGAACTTTGATTCATACATACACCCACACACCCCACTCACCTTATAGCAAATCCTCAAAATTAAGGCTATCATAGCTAGTTAAAAAAGCAAATACCACAAGGCACATGTTCAAGTATTAGTGTAACAGATGTCCTCAGAGAGACAAGGCACAGGTTTGGTTAGCTGTTGTCAGTTTACAAGTTATCTTGGTTAAAATGTGTTGGCTGGTGAGCACATTTCAACTCTTAGAGAACAAATGCTTCTTTATAGAAATTAGAATGCAAGCTAATGTTTTTTGTCCTCCACACAGTAAGTACTCAACATCCAGAGGTCAGGCGACTGTCTTGCTGGGTCTGAAGATCAGTTCTTCCAGGGCTGGGCCCCAGGCAGAAAGTGAAAGTACACCCGGCCTGTTCAGAACTAGCTCTGGTAAGAGAGCCCCTTGCTCAATCTCACAACAGCTGAGATCCCATTCCTCCCAGCTGGGTTTTGAAGCCGTATAGGTTTTGTGAATATTGAAATTTCTTATGTGTGTCAGTATTTTGCCCACATTTGTCTGTGTGACACAGAGGTCAGAAGGTCACCATGTGGGTGCTGGGAATGGAACTGGGCACTCTTAACTGCTGGGTCAACAGCCAATCCTCCAGCCCAATATTGGTTTATTTTTTTTTAAGGCAGAGAAACTACCCAGTGAATGGGGCCTGACAGTTAATAGGCATCTCTGAGTTCACATGGCTGTTACTGCACACCTCACCTGAAGCTAAGAGTCTTCATCCTGGACAAGACTGTTCTTAGTCAATATGGCCCTAAGTATAGACAGGACTTTCCATCTGCAAAAGTTCCAGTGCCAAGACAGGCCACATTCAGAGACAGTGTACATTACAGCTAAAGGCAAAACACAATGATGAAAAGTCTATTCCAGTTATCCTCAGTAATAACTGCCACGTGCTTCCCTGTGGTCAGGGGACCACTACAGTGTACAGACAGACTGTCCCCAGGCACTCGATCCAGCCTTGTTTTCTGCTTTTGCGCCACAGGTCAAAGGAGATTTTAGATTATAAAAGAGAAAACCCAAAAACGTGAAATAAGCCAGATTTACCTCACCCCTTCAAGGGGCCTACACCTACACAGGTTGTCCTAGGAAGGTCACGTTCATGACCAGCATCCTGTACGTTGCTTCTGTGTTCCTTGGGTTGTCACAATGTTTGGTTTCGCTCAGCTCTCGAGCATCTTCATGTGCACATCCTAGAGCAGGATGAGGCCAGCACTAGCACTCTGTCTCCTTGCTGTCGACTCGGCTCTGACGCTGCAGCTTGAAGGAGGCCGCCTTTTCACTCCTGGTGACGGGGTGGTCTGTGAGATCCTCAAAAGACTTAGCAGCTGCACTGCTGTTGGGAAAGGGGTCCTTCTCAAAGCCATCGTCGTCCACATGCGAGTCTGTGCTAGGGTCTTCCTGGATGGTGTCCATCCTCTGGTGGTCCAGTTTTGGAGCCGCAGACACTGGCGGCATCATGGAGACTGGCTGCAGGGGCTGCAGACGACCTGGAGTCTGGGGTGCAGGAAAAGGCTTGATAATTCGAACAGAAGCCGAATCCATGCTGCTCAGCATCTCAATGTTCTGGATAGGTGCAGGGAAAATGAATCAGGTCAATACTCTGTAACCTTACCCCACAGTAGGCCTGGGCCGTGCTCATGCTAGGCGAAGCTCTGCCAGCGAGTGGGAGCTCCACTGCTGACACCCGTGTCTACCAAGATCCGAGACACCAGAACTCAGTGCTGAGAGGCTGAGTCAGCACCTGTGCTGTGGGGAAACCAGGGTTCCTCTCTAGCTTCCCACCCGAGCAAGCAACTAAGTCAGGCCACTTCCTCAGGACTAGTCACAACCGACCAACCAGATCGTTGTGACTTCCCCTAGCCCAGGAGGGAAGAGCTCTGCTGAGGCCTGCTCTTTTTTTTTTTTTCCCCCTTGATTTGTCAAGACAGGATTTCTCTGTAGTTTTGGAGGTTGTCCTGGAACTCACTCTGTAGACCAGGCTGGCCTCGAACTCAGAGATCCATCTGCCTCTGCCTCCCGAGTGCTGGGATTAAAGGCGTGAGCCACCAACACCCGGCTCTTGAGGCCTGCTCTTTTGTCTTCTGTGTATACTTACACTGTGATGAAACAGAGACAGGGATTCATACTGCTTGTCCAGTTTCTTATCCTAGAAAGAACAGCAAGTAAAAATGTCACTAAAACTAAAGGGAACCCAAACCTTAAGCAGCTGTGCTTCCTGGAGTGAACTGAGACCCTCTACTGCAGAGTGGGAGCAGTTGCCTAGCACACTTGACCCTTGGGTCTCTCTGCCACCCCTCCATGCACCACCAAAAAGAAACCCAAGGGACAGCTTCACTAGCTGAGAACACACTCAAGCAGGCCACACCCACATGCTCCCAGGCAGGAAGTGCTGCCCTATACCAATAGTGGCCTGGATACACAGAGGAGGTGCTTTAAGTCCTATTTGTCAAAGATGTCTTACACTGTAAGCAGGAGGACGGCAAGCAGGTTTGTGTGCAACAAAAAGCCCCCATTCACAATGCTTGTGCACTGGGATGGTTGGCAAAGGTTAAGGTGACTGTTTGCAGCCTCTCAGTCCTGACTTCACTACCCAACCCCATAGCCTTTCACAGAACTGAGTCTTGATCCCCACATTGTATTTCTGCAGGAGGCTGGATGCCAACTGACAAGGGAAAGGCCCCACTAAGAATTGGGCCACAACTTAATGCCTGGTGCCATGAATGCATGCTGTGGCTTGGCTAAAAACAAACCACCACTCAGTGGCTTTGCTCTGAAATCAAGGTCAGCTTCATGGTCCACATATATACCTTTCAATGTACATACAATCTGCTCAATTTCACAGCAGAAACACTTGGGAGGGACGGTGCTGCTGTCCTAAGATGCATCTTCTACCAAAGCCTCACTTCCATCACTATGATGGCAGTTCACCTCTGCCTCAGTACTAGTGCCCCAGAGCCCTTAGTGCTGTGTCCGCACTGTGGGAGAAGCCAGGAGGCACAGTGAGAGCTTCAGACAAGCCTCACCCTCCATCTGGAAGGCACCCATTCCCTACTCATGTAAGGTCAAATTTTAAAACTCGAGATTTATAAAGAACTAATAATTTTAAAGACATAGTCTAATTTAACATGTAACTGTTAACTTATTTATAAAGATGTAACCACAGTACATGGGGAATACCTGAAGTGTTGACATTTGTTCCCCTATAACCAAGTCATCTAAAAAGCACTCACGTTGACTTTACAAGTCACAGGCCCCAGGCAAGTCCAGCTAAATGCTCTCCCGTGTTTATAAATTTAAAAAAAAAAAAAAAAAAAAAAAAGCAAAAGCAAACTATACACCTGTGGAGGTGGGAGGGCCACTCTGGGGATTCAGTTCTCTCCTTCCACCACATAGGTCCTGGGGAAAGAACGTGGGTGTGGCAGCAGGTGTCTACCTACTGTTGTGTCTCAAGCTAATGGGGTCACTATGGACCCTGAGGACAACTTTGAGCTCCTGGTCCTCCTGCCTCTATTTCCTGAGTGTATGCACTACCGTACCTAGTTTATTCAGTGCTGGGGAGGAACATAGGCCTGGGCAAGCTAGGGAAGCCCTCTCCTAACTGAGCTAAGTACCCAACTCCCAGTTCAAAGATCATCAGGCAGGCTTCGAGGTAAGCTGTCTTAGAACACTTACGATAGCACTGCAACACTTTACATCTATCTTTCAATTTGCAGCTGTTCAACATTTTTGTAAAATGTTTGATCACTTAAACTTTGGTGACTTACCACACAGTGGACAAGAATGCTGAATGGAATCCAGAATATCAAGGAGAAAACCAGGACGGACCCTACGATGTTGTCTGCCAAAAACTTCCCTGTGAATAATTCCAAACAGTGAATGTCTCAGCCATACATCATAAGTCTACTCTGAACCACTCTTAAGTATCATGCCGGGCTGTGCTCAGTGGTGAAGAAAGTAGAGTGTTACCCTATTCCCTGTGTTCCTGGTGCCGACAGACCAAGCGTAGCATGCTTAAGACAACAATACTTTTATGACCTGAAGGTTAAGTGTTTTCACAGCAAAATTCTAGCGGTCTTTGCAGTCTGCAAAACCTGAGACCCACTGGTAAACAGCTCCTATGTCAACAGGGTCAAGAGACTGAACCAAGTTCAGCTGGACCACTCTCCTCTGAAAACTCAGATACACAAGAATGGCCCTGTAATGAGTTTGTTTTATCTTAGCCAACAAAGTGTTTAAGTGTGTGTGTGTGTGTGTGTGTGTGTGTGTGTGTGTGTGTGTGTGTGTGTGTGTGTGTGTGTGTGTGGTTTTCAGGACAAGGTTTCTCTGTGTAACAGTCTTGGCTGTCCTAGAACTCACTTTGTAGACCAGGCTGACCTCAAACTCCGATATCCACCTGCCTCTCCCTCCTGAGTGCTGGGATTAAAGACGTGCACTACCACCACCCGGCTTTCAAACCTTTGTATGTTCTGCCAGCATGTATGTCTGTGCACCATGTGAATGCGGTGCCCTGAGAGGCCAGAAAAGGATGTCGGATTCTCCAGCACTAGAGTTACAAGTAATCATGGGTGCTGGGAACTGAAGCCAGGTCCTCTGAATGACCAGTGTTGTTAACCCTGAGCCATCTCTCCAGTTCCCAACAGTTATTTCATAACAAATGTGGTGAACAGTTTGATCTTCTGTTGCAGGATCACAGCACAAAATCTGAAACCACACCCAAGTCACCATGGAAATGAGATGAGATCTTGGTGAATAATCAGGAAATATTTCACTTACCAAAAGTGTTGATGCTCAATTGGTCAATGAAATCCCAAAATCGCTCAATTACATCCTGAACTCGTTTTTCACATTTGCCCTATAGGGAGAAAACAACACATTTAGAACTAATGAAGCCTCAGGAGAACAATGGGCATGTAAACAACTTCACTGGGGTCCACCTTGAACACAGGATGGTAATTCCAGTATGAAGATACCTGAGAAAGGAGGTCCTGTCATTAGCACTCTCACAGTCCCTTAAAAAATATTTGGTGCACTGGTGGGGGTGGGAGTGGAGGTGGGGGTGTTTACAGGGGCATCCTGTGTATCTCAAAACTGGGTTTGTCTATTTTCCTGATGGCTAAGAAAACAGGAGTGTTGCCACACCCAGCCTAAAAGTCTACTTTTAGAATAACCAGGATAAGGCTCAAGAGAACTGTCATCCTCGGAGGAGCCAGTCAGAATGACAGTAATTATATACACCATGGACAAGGAAGGCTTTGTATCATACTTGATTTTGCCACCAGAGGCAATCCATACACAAACACTACCTTTTGATTTCTGTGACCAGTGCTTGCTTTCATTGAATATGCACAGATAGGGATGATATAGGTGGGGATGGGCAGGTGCTCTAGGGTCACTGAAGTTCAAAACTGAGCTCAGCAACTTGGAGAGGAAGCTTAGTTATCGTTGGTGTTGCTTGAGACCAGATCTCAGCAGTAACCCTAGCTAGCCTGGAACACAATGTGAGAGCAGGCTAGGGTGGGGCTGTGTGGTTGAGACAGCTGGTTTCAGACAGAGCCCTGATTTCCTGGCTTGGACAATGGACACAGACCACAAAACTGCTCAAGCTGCAACTCTGAAGGAGGTGGAACAGGAAAGACGGGGTCTGCTTACCGATGCCTGAGTCAGACCCTGTGCCTCTCTACAGAGGCATAACTCAAGAGAGTCTCCCCAAGTTACAAAAAAGGTGGGACACAATACTTACGTTCATGTCACAAAACCCTACTGTACAGGGCTTCCCTTTCCTCAAAAATAAGTTCTTTTGCTCTGCATCGACATAGGGCACACACGGGCCGGAAAGGTTCCTGCAGCACACCTTGCATGAGTTGTCGGTGTCTGAAAGAAAAAAATCCAGGCTGACACAGGCATCTACCACAAGCTTCCGTGGCTCCTAGTCTCTGACCTCATTCCCAGACGGCGAAAGCTGATACTACCCAGGGCTGAGGGTTTCAGTCAGAGTGCCTGCCTGCATGGTGGATGTGATGGCTTGGGTTCCAAGTCCAGCATCATGAAAAAAATAAAAATAGGGCCAAAACTTCATATTCATTTAACAGTTTCTGAATTCATAACTTCTCTGCTCTTTAGTTTTTGGTTTTTCGAGACAGGGTTTCTCTGTGGCTTTGGAGGTTATCCTGGAACTAGCTCTTGTAGACCAGGCTGGTCTCGAACTCACAGAGATCCACCTGCCTCTGCCTCCCTAGTGCTGGGATTAAAGGCGAATGCCGCCACCATACAGCTTCTTTGCTCTTTAAGTTAAAACAATTATTAGCTGGGTATGGTGGCGTAGGCCTTTAATCCCAGCACTTGGGGATCAGAAGCAGTCAGATCTCTGACTATCTGACTATAAGGCCAGCCTGGTCTATATAGTGAACTCAAAAAAAAAAAAAAAAAAAAAAAAAAGGTCTGATGATTAAAAACCAAACTGTATTCTCTGTCCAAACCTGCATAATGTTCTTGCAGAAGTGTCCCTCTAACCCAGCATTCCTGGCACCATCAGTTTCCGTCTCTGACTTCTCAGTGTAAAGCCTATCCTACCCTGGGCCAATGCAGCTGTGACAGAACTGTCCACCTGTGGTATAGAGCTGAGTAACTGCCTGGACCCAAGAGCAGCTGTGACAGATACCACCTGGGGTAAAAGTCAACAGTCAGTACCCAGTGAGCTATGCAGACACTCAGAATGAAAAAGTAACCCGCCACAGCCTGAATTTGCTGGGGGGTGGAGGGGATGATTTAGGTTTATCTTCAGGAAAAAGCCAAGGAGAACACAAAGCAAGCAGGGGTTCACTGTGACTTTGCCTTTCCAATGCTTTGCAAACCTGCTGTCATTTACACAATCATTTCCTGGCAGCCGTGCTGGCTCAACCCAAGGGCCTCGTGCATGCATGCTAGGCAGGTGCTCTGCTGCTGAGCCTACTGTTGTTACATCGACCCACCAGGAGGAACCATTCACTCCAGTGTATGGATGCCTTCCCAGCCTCATGATTTAACACTGATGTCACCATATGGAACAGAGAACTGCCATCAATTCACCAGCTCTACAGTAGAGTGGGAATTTGGAGTCCAGCCAGGCCCTGGATGTCCTTAGGCCTCCCTTCAGACCTAGTGGTTCCAAAAATAAGAGCATGGGAACCCAAGGAAAACTGTGAGGCTAACATTAAAAATATTGCTTTCCCAGGCTGCCCCAACAGGATGATAGGGTGGCAGACCTTGATGGCATCATCAAAAGTTCCCCCCAGAGGGCAAAACAGGTAAAGGCACTGATTGCCAACTTAAAAGTCTGAGTTTGACTCCTGAGACATACATAGTACAAGGTAAGAACTGAACCCTCAAGTGATCCTTTGACTAAACATGCACAGGGAAGAAGAATGCACACTTACAATTCTGAAAATCCACCTACAGGACTTAGATCCTGGAAATGGCTTTGATCAAGTTCACGGTGTTTCCTCCATTAGTGCCATGGAAACAGACTTTTTTTTTTTAAGAGATTTATTTATTTAAGTATACAATATTCTGCCTGCACATATGTCTGCAGTCCAGAAGAGGGCACCAGATCTCATTATAGATGATAGTGAGACACCATGTGGTTGCTGGGAATTGAACTCAGGACCTCTAAAACAACAGCCAGTGCTCTTAACCTCTGAGCCATCTCTCCAGCCTGGGAACAGACTATTTCTACCTTTGTGTTTTATATGGCATGTGAGGTAGGTGAGGATAGCCCCCCACCCACCCCCGTGACTTTCCGGTCTACCCTGAAGCCTGCCTGCCACAGTCTGCTGTGGAATGGGGAGCTAGGATCTGGACACAGGGATCTGTCTGCAGACACTAGCATGCCTTGCTGCTTTCCTCTTCCCCTTGTTTGGTTCTTCCCACTTTGATGAGCAGCAAGGAGCACAGACAAAAAACAGATGTCCTCCAGGAACAGGACTCAGGAAACCACTCACCAGCACACGCACAAGACTCCAGCTCCTGCTCTCTCTTGCAGAACGGGATGCATTTCCCAGCTTTGCACTTGCCGAGGTCCAAGCACACAGTGTCATCTTCAGCATCTCCCGGTGGGGGGCACTCACTGCTATTCCCTGGAGGCAAATACCAACTTAAAACTCAGTCCAGGCCAACAGTTCCCAGGGCATAACAGTTGCCACACACTAGCTAATAGTAAGAGCTCAGGGCTGCGTTCACCCAAAGAAAACTTGACCCCAATTTTCAAATACATGTTCACACACCACAGGACACCTGGAGAAGCAAAGGAAACACATACCTGTGCAGTAAGACTCGCCTTTGCAAGTAGCATTAATAGCCTCCTGGCACTTCTTCTGAGCCGTCTCAAACTGACAATTTTTACAGCAAGGACTGTTCCTATCACTACAGAAGAGCAGACAAATACTATTCAATGCCAATGACAGCCCAACATCAAATGCTATGGCTCTGTTAGTGACCTCAACACTGAGGTCAGGACCAAGAGCCCAGGGCCAAGTCACTATTACCCAGCCTGACTCCTCTGAAGCTATCCTCACTGAGTGTATCCCTTCCTAACGTGAGAAAGGCAATTATCAGTGCCACACTTCAGCAAACACTTTTTTAGCAATCTTTTAATTTCATTAACTAGTTAAGAGAAAAACCCAGGGATGCACCTGTGGGCTATGAAACAATGTGGCCTGAGTCCCATCCCACTCCTTACAAGATTCTACAAGTTAAAAGGTACAGTGTACAGATGAATAATTCACCAAACACTGATCCAGCAGGTACTTAAAAAATGATAATGTTAAGTACCTTCCAATTTAGAATCTGCTTAGTATCATTAAATAGTATTCCACATTATTCTGTTATACAGATACACAGTAACAATTTGTATTTTAATATTACCATCTTGGATTGTTCCAATATTTTGCTACTGAAAAAGACATAGCCATGAGTAGTTTTTGTCGAATCAACTTTTTTTTGTTGTTTTAAGATTTTTTTCTTCAAGGTAGGGTCTCACCGTGTAGCCTTGGTTGACCTGGGGCTCACTATGTAGTCCAGGCTGGATTTGAACACATAGACATCTGCCTCCCTCTGCCTTTCAAGTACTGAGATTAAAGGCATGCCCCACCATGCCTGGCTTTAAAAATATTCTTAAGCTCCAACGAGATAACTAGTAAAGACAGTCACTATCAAGCCTAATCTTAAAAATAAATTTTAAGTACTAGGAGGTAGATCTCTGTAAGTTACATGTGAGTCTGGTCAGTCTATATAGACTTCAGGGTCAGCCAGAGCTACATAACGAAAGCCTGTCTCAAAAAAATTAATAAAACACAAAAGGGAATGCTATATAGTGGACATGTATGCAAGGTCAGTGTTGTTCCGTGCTGTTGTTTTTAAACAGGTCTAAATATTTTCCATAAAGTAGCAGGGCATTGGTGCCGCACGCTTTTAATCCCAACACTCTGGAGGGAGAAGCAGGCGGTTCTCTGTGAGTTCGAGACCAGCCTGGTCTACAGGAGCTCCAGGAACAAGAGTTCCAGGATAGCCTCCAAAGCCACAGAGAAACCCTGTCTCGAAAAACCAAAAAATAAATAAATAAAGTATTGTGCTCACACACACACATGCTCTTACATTCACACTTTTACTTCAAGTGCCTGCACTGCAATCCCCTGTTATCTGGACCTCATCACCAACCAGCACTGCACACACACGCTGTGATCCTGTTATCTGGACAGCCCTTCCCCATACTCTGGGAACATTCTCACCTGCACTGCACACCTGGCTTCAGAGTGCAGTCGCTATTGCAGCAGGTGTCGTTGTTCAGGTACATGATGCCTGGGTCACACTCTTCTCCTTCATCCACCCTGGAGTTGCCGCAGACCTTGTTGCTTCGCTCCTGGAAGCACTCTTGAGCCTTACTTTCTATGGTCTTGTAGATGGACTGTTTACTACAGTTTGAAAACATCTTAAGAGAAAAAAGGGGCATGAGAGTAGAAAAGAACAAGATGAAATTCACTCCCAAGTAGGTTTTGTGCTTCTCTACAAATACTGTGAAGCCACCATCAATGCCACCACTGAGTTATTATGTCAAGTGGTCACCTGCAAATGCCACAGTAAGAAACTACTGAAGTAGAATAATGCAGAAAAGCCCAATGATTGGATGTTGATTTATTTAGTGATTTACTGAAAGCACTGCTTGCACTGCCTATTTGCTAAGCATGTGACCTGGAGAAATAGCTGAAACAAATGGGCCACTGCTGATTATCACGTACGCCTTTGTATAATCTTGCTTGCTTCTCCACCCCATCGTGTGGTTTTAGAGCAGTGGTTCTTAACCTGTGAATTGAGACCCATTTGGGGTTGCATATCAGATATCCTGCATATCAGATATTTATATTACGATTCGTAACAGTAGCAAAATTAGAGTTATGACATAGCAATGAAAATGCTTTGATGGTTGGGGTCACCACATCATGAGGGAGTGTATTAGAGGGTCTCGGCACTATGAAGTTTGAGGACACTGTGTGAGAGGATGAAACGAATACAAACTGGACCCACCATAGAAGCCTGGCTGTCCTGGCTTTGGTCCACCTGTGACATCTCTTCCACTCTCGTTGGTGACAGAGTGCATATATATATATATATATATATATATATATATATATATTATACAATATAATATTATAATATTATACATATACAATATAATAATATACATATATATTATTATACAATATAATAATATACATATATATTATTATACAATATAATAATATACATATATATTATTATACAATATAATAATATTTATATTATTATACAAAATAATAGCTAGGGCTTTTGTTTTATTTTTCTGTTTTAAGACAAGGGTCTCGATTGTGTGGCTCAGGCTAGCCTGGAACTCAGATCCACCTGCCTCTGCCTCTCTCGAGTGCTGTGGTTAAAAAGAGTGCCTCACCATGCCCCACAGGTCAAAATGGTCAGTGACCTCAGATAAGGGCCTAACCCACTACAGCCAGCAAAGACCTCTTCATTCGAAGTTACACTCTCAAGCAATGGGTCTCCAGGGCCTAGATAGTGCTGAGCACACAGTGACCAGTCTGTCACTGGCTTTCTGACCACCATCTCTAAATGCCAGTCTTCTGTCTATCTGCATCTTTATCTACAACCTTGCTTCCTTTCAGGGACCTTCCCGAGGAGGTCACAGCCCTCAGCATCCCTTCTTTCCAGTCATGTCAGTGTGCACAGCTCATGTAGTGCCTCAGGGCAGCTACTCACTGGCCCATCTGCTAGCAAACAGGGCTGTATAACCAGGGGAAACGAAAGAACCACCTCATTTCTGTCCTATAGTCCTTCCCACCTCATTAAAAAATGTTTATCAAGAAACCCATGAGGGGGCTGGGGAGATGGCTCAGAGGTTAAGAGCACTAACTGCTCTTCCAGAGATCCTGAATTCAATTTCCAGCAACGGCATGGTGGCTCACAACCATCCGTTATGAGATCTGGTGCCCTCTTCTGGTGTGCAGATATACATGGAAGCAGAATGTTGTATACATAATAAATAAATAAATAAATAAATAAAATCTTTAAAAACAGGAAAAGTAAAAAGAAAAAAAAGAAACCTATGAACCCGGCATGGAGGTGTACACCTTTAATCACAGCACTCAGGACATAGAGGCAGGGATCTCTGTGAGTTCAAGCCTGGTCTACACAGCAAGTGCCACAACTATATAGAGAGACCCTCAAAACAATGAATAAATGAACGAGTGAGTGAATAAATAAATTCATGTCGGGTCAAAGAAATGGCTCTGCCTCTGTAGGTAAAAGAAGCCTGCTGCCAAACTTGATGACCTGAGTTCAATCCCCAGATAAAAGGAAAGAACCAACCCATAAAAACTGTCCTCTGAGCTCCACATGGGACATGGCACACACATGTCCCCCATTAATAAATAAATGTAAAAATTATTTGAAAAAAAAACTAAAACATAGAAGATGAATGCATAGTATTTTTTTTTTTAATAAGGGGAGGCACTTATTGGGAAAACTAAACTGTCAAGGAGCATATGTATACTAAATGTGATGGGTGCAGGGCAAAAACCAACTGTGTTCCGCTAACAGCTCTACCCATACTCCACTCCCACTAGCAAGTTCTCACAGGCCACTTAAGGCCCATGGGGAATTCCTCAGAGGAAGAAGTAGCATCATGTGCTTCCCCTTGTAGCAGAGTGTACAGAGTGACTTGTAGCAAAGTCCAATGGCCCCCAAGCCCTGGCAGCACCCTCATAACCACAGGAGTCCAATGCAGAAGCTACTAGCTTTGTGACGGTTTTAGGAGTCTCTCCTCGTTGGATGTTTTATATGTCATATTGCTGAGGTATCAAAACATGCTAATGGACAAAACAGTTTTATGAGTGCTCATGTCCCCTCACCAGCTTCCATGTGACTTCACAGGTTTTCTGTATGTATCACTTGTTTTTTTGTTTGTTTTTAACTTATTTATTTTGATTTCATGTGCATTCATATATGTTTGTATAAAGATGTCAAATCACCTGGAACTGGAATTACAGACAGTTGTGAGCTGCCATGTGGGTGCTGGGAATTGAACCCTGGTCCTCTGGAAAAGCAGCCAATGCTCTTAACCACTGAGCCATCTCTCCAGCCCCTTATCACTTGTTTTTAAGAGCTGCATTAAGGCACATTTAATCCCTAGTACAACAAGAGGAAGGAAAAGAGGAAGGAGAATAGGGAGGGAGAGTGGTAACAGCAAACTGGGAAGTACAGCTAAATTAAAACGAGTAACAAGTTGTAAATGAAATTGTCAAGTCATTTTTAAGGCTGAACCAAACACAGTCAAAAGTAGGACCCTGACAAAAGTCACTACTGTATCTGCCACAATGAACCCACATTTATGTGTGACTAACCTGAACAAAACCATCCAAATGACACCAAGTTCCATCTCTAGGAAGAACATCAAGGAATAGATACTTTACCAAGCCCCCTTCCTGTTAACACGACACGAACTTCTTCCCTACCACTAAAAAAACGATCAAGACACACATACCTTATTGTTCTCGTGATCACCACTCACAGCTATGGGATACATAACGTACTTTCCTCCCTGGTCCTCATTTGGGGCACATTCTGCTAGCCCATCAGGATCATGTTCTGCTCCAAAATTGTGTCCCAATTCATGAGTTGTAACCAGGTCAGCTTCCTTAAGAACCAGACAAAGAAAATACGTGACCATCAGCTGCTTTTGCCAGTTGGGCACATGCTACATTATCAGATCAAGTGAAGTAGAATGACTCCCATAAGTGGTCCACACCCACATACATTCATTACACACAGTTTTCACATTTGTGTGTGTGGAGAGGGAGGGAGAGAGCAAGCAAAGTGTGTAAGCAAAGTACATGTGTGAGATCGGGGCTATTTTGCATAGTATCTTTACCTGCTAAGCCATCTCCCTGGCCCCAATAAATGTAATGGGGGGAAGGATGGCTCAGTGGTTAAGAGTGCTTATTGCACTTACACAGTTCAGTTCCAACCACCTGTATCAGTTCCAGGGGATCAAATACCCAGGCTCCTGCATGCACATAAACTCATGCTGGCGCACATACACAAATATAATAAATTCATTAGTAGAAAACAAAAATAAGGTGGATGAAGCCTGAGAAACCACACCCAAAGCTGACCTCTGACTGCCACATGCATAGATTGGGGGGGGGGGGGAAGGCTGGAAGCTGAAGGTTTCCCCAGACATGCCTAGGATTTATTTTCCCATCTTTCGACACTAGTGGAAATCTCCTCTCTATCTAAACTCAGCCCTGCAGGAGCCAGCCCTCTCTTGCCACCATGTGGGGTTAGGGATCCAACTCAAGTTGTCAAGCATGGCCACAAATGCCTTTGCCATCTCAACTGTCCTGATGCTGGTCACATTTCTTGGAAGTTGAAAACAGTGAGCAGGATGGTTCAGTATAAAAAAGAACACTACACTGACTTCTAGTCCTTCAGGAATAAGGAGGACATGACCTTCCAAGGACAAAGAACAAGGGTAGAGGGCAACAGCTGGCAGACGCCAACAAAATTTTTAAAGTTGATGAAAAATTACATGCAGTTTTGTAAAAAGCAAAATATCACATACAACATACAACAAAGAACCATACAGAAAAGGGCTATGGAACAAAAAGGCTACTATAACCAAAAAAAAAAAAAAAAAAAAGGCAACACCAATGAAAATTTCAAAGACGCTGAAGGAGAAAGTTAAAAGCATCATGTAGGAAACACATAAACAAATGGAAAATAGGAGAAAGCAATAAGAAGAAACAGATAATTTACTCTAAGAGATCAAATATCTGGTTTAATTAATTCCCAAACAGAACAGACATGATACCTGGGCCCACCTACAGTCCCAGCTAATCAGGAGACTGAGGCACAGGGGAGCTACACTGGCCCAGAAGGTTAAGGCCACTTGGGTAACATACACAGTGGAGGACAAAAGTTACTAAAATAACACACGAATACTTTCAAACCAGGCTTGTTGATAAAAGCCTGCAATCCCAGCACCCGGGAGACTGATGCAAAAATTCAAGTGAGACTCTGTCTCACCAAAAACAAATACACCAAGCAAAAAAAGGAACATTTTGCACAAAGACAAAAGCATCTAGATTGAAGGGCCTATCTGCCCCCACAAAGGAGAACCATATACCAATTAAAAAAAAAAAAAAAAGATTTATCTTAGCTTTGTGTATGCAGTCTGTGTGGGTATGTGCAAAGGAGTACAGTGCTCTGGGGGGCCAGAAGAGGGTGTGGATCCCTGGTGCAATCAAACTTAGATCCTCTGGAAGAGCATGAAGCACTCTTAACTGTTGAGCCAGCTTTCCAGCCCACATAGTCCATTTTAAGCTCAAAGTCAAAATACCTACTCTCCCCATATATATGTATCTCTTTGAGACAGAATCTCTCAACATAGTCCTGGCTATCCTGGAATTCACAATGTAGACCAGGTTGACTCAAACTCAAGATCTACTTGCCTCTGTCTCCCAAGTGCTCAGAATAAAGATGTCCACCACCATGCCCTGCTCTCTCTTATCTTTATTCTAATTCTGCTTTGAGCAGCAACATATTCAGTTAAAATAGCTACCTTCCTGCCCTGGTGCTAAGGGCATCCATATGTCCAGAGAAGCATAACCAGAAACTGTTAGATGAGGCTTGTAGAAAACCTATGGTGTAAGGACAACCTACAGTAGCTCTGGTTTCTCTCCTTCTACAACAGAGACAAGAACCACTTTGTGCCTAAGAAGCTGCAGCGTGAAGACAGGGGGCTGGTGCTCAGAAAGGCAAGCTAAAGGAAAGCCAGGGAGACCCCAACTGAAAGCCTCTCTGAATGTACAAGTGTAACCTGGGCAGGCTACCTCAGATAAGTAACTTAGAAAAATAAGCCCGTTTAGACCACTTCTGTTTACTGTACTTTCCATTATTTGTAGCAAAACATATTTAAACAGATGTATCTACACAGAAACAAGGGGATTTTGTTTCGTATTGTATTTTGAGACAGGTCTCAAGTACCCCAAGCTGGCCCTGAACTTAGTATGGAGTTGAGGACTGCCTCTACCCTCCAATTACAGGTATGCATCGCTATCCCTGGTTTTATATGGTGTGTGCTGGGCAAGCCCTCTACTAACTGAGCTACATCTCTAGACCCCAACACAAGATACAAAAATCTCTTAGGGAAGAAAAGGTCACAAACAGAGGCTAAGGACACACACTCCTTTTAACAGCATACGAATGCCAGTAGACAATGGAACAATGCCTTCAAACGAAGGACAGGGGGCTGGAGAGATGGCTCAGAGGTTAAGAGCACTGACTGCTCTTCCAGAGGTCCCAAGTTCAATTCCCAGCAACCACATGGTGATTAACAACCATCTATAATGAGATCTGGTGCCCTCTTCCGACATGCAGGCAGAACTGCATACATAATAATAAAAAAAAATCTTTAAAAACAATTAAAAAAAAGAAAAGAAAAGAAAAAACTGCAGGTCAGAACACACCCAGCCACAATATCAACCAAGTACAATTACTTTTTTTTTTTTTAAAGATACCAGGATAAATATGTAAATGAGGTTCTAATACAATGGACTCCAAATCTATCCTGTTTAAAAACAAAAAAGAGGCTAGTGAGCTGACTCGTTGTTTAACAGCACTTGCTGCTCAATTCCCAGCACTGCTTTCTGATACCTCTCAAACACCTATTACAACTCCAGTGGTTCTAACACCCTCTTCTAGCATCTGTAGGAGGGACCCATGCTGTACATACCTGTGTATGAGCGAGAGTGTGCATACACACACACACACACACACATATAAAAACATTTTTTAATAAAATTCTTTTAAAAAAAAATCAAGGAACATACCTTTGTAAGGATGGTTTTACCATAATTTTTTGTACTAGTCAGACCACTATTCAAATAGATGTTTTTCTTCCCACCTGGGCTGTAGTAAGCTAAAGGGAAAAGGAAACAGACAAATTTGTCTCTTAAACACAGAACTGAAACATAACCCAATCAGCCTTCTCTTTCATCTCTCTCAGGGTCATGACAGCACAAATGAGACTTACCCTTTGGGCAAACCCCTCCATGGCTGTTTGCTCTGGGAGAACCCACGTAAGCTAAGCCAAGAGTTCCCATATCAAAATCCTGGTATGTGAAAAGATGAGCCAGGCAGACTTTAGATGCTTCTTCAGCTATATCAAAGCTAAATTGCTTTAAAGAGAGAATACAGTATCCTTAATTAGTTTGCCAGATTCAGGGTGCACATTACAGAGCAGCTGTGGCTCTGCACAAGCACCTGCAAGTCCTCACCCCGGACAGGACAGGCTTGCTTTCCTGGGGCCACACCCACCCAGCAGACAAAGAGCACACCGTGGTAGAGGGGCGGTAGGCAGCAAGCACTCAGGCAGCTTTTCATGCACTCTGAATTCACTGTTCCTCCACAGAGACCTGTCAGGACCAGAGCAGCCCCAATTCCGGAGAGCCCGCATGCCCACACTATAGCAGGTCAAAGCATTTCAAGAGTTTAACACCCTGTGCAGGGATTATTTTATTTTTAATTATTTGGGTTGGGAAAGATTTTTGTTTGAATTTTATAAATTATAATTATAAAAAATTTACAAGTGTAAGTTTACAGAAAAGCAGACATACGTAGTTAAATGTTACCAAATCAAAGATTAAAAGCCATTTTAAAGGACACTGCAGATTCATTCCCCAACCTCTACCCTGCCCCACACCCCAAGGCCTTATTTCAGTCTCCTATTTTTCTACCCTAATAATCCAAAAACTTGAAGTTTAAGAAAAAAAAAAATCATAACTTTTGGAAATGTTTAATGCCAGCCTTGAGAGGCAGGTAGCAGTGGCACTCTATTAGTTCAAGGTCAACCTGTTAGAGCCTGTCTTAGAATATATATTCTCTCTCTCTCTCTCTCTCTCTCTCTCTCTCTCTCTCTCTCTCTCTCTCTCACACACACACACACACACACACACACACACACACACACACCACACACACACACACACACACCACACACACACACACACACACACACACACTTAAAATGTAAGATCAGAGAATCTCATGTACAGAATGAAGGACTGATGTCTGTCCTTGACAGTCCCTTGGCAACAGGACTTCTCTGGGGGCTGAGGGAAAAAAAAAGGAAGGTACATGTTTGGGCCCACAGGAAGCAGTGTGGTGGGTCAGCTGTCTCAGCAATCAGGAAGTCTGACTGCTCGGGCTTACTGCTATGACTAACCCAGGACAAGACATCTATACCTGATGAATGGGCCTAACTGTGGTCACCACAGCTCACACATTGATGTTCTAGTCCTGACTAACTCAGAACACAGCTGTACTTGGACACGGTGCCTTTACAGAAGGAAGTGAGGTCCAGTGAGGACATATTCACAGGCCCTAATTAGAGATGACTGGTCTCCTTACAACAGTGCCTTTGGGGAGGGTCTGTTCAGTTGTTGCTTTGCAATGCTGGGAACTAATCCAGGGCCACAAGAATGCTAGCATATGCAATACAAGAACTGCATTTCCAGCATCACTCACATATGTTTTCATGAGGAGATAAGGACACAGACATACACAGAGGGAGACAGCAGCATGCTCCATCATGAAGAGAGGCCTAAGCAGAAAACAAGCCTACCGATACCTCTAGCTTGTATTGCTGGTTTCCAGAACCAGGAGAAAAGCAATGCCAGTGGCTTAGGCCTCCCAGGCACTCAGCTGAGTCACATTTGCTGAGACTTATCCCAAAAGCAGCAATATGAGCACTTTTGATCCTAACACTTGGGAGGCAGAGGCAGTGGATCTCTGAGTTCAAGGCCAGCCTGGTCTACAGAGTGAGTTCTACGTCAGCCAGGGCTGTTACACAGAAAAACCCTGTCTCAGAAAAAGAAAACAAAAAGATACTGTCTCAATCTCCCTCAAGGTGGCTAGCAGATCAATTTACACAAAGCAGTAGTATACAGACACAGCACATAATGGGTCTCAAGCGGGGGCCATGATTTAAAAAAAAAAAACAACCCTTTAATTCCATTCAAGATTGAAACTTCATTTTGGTCTTGTGGGGTACATAAGCAAAAAAAAAAAAAAAAAAAATCAGTATTAGCCCACTATCTGATCCAATACACTGAAACCATGAGATTAAAAATCAACCCATCCAAATGTTCCAAGCTGCTAAATTTGTAGCATTCGTTACAGCAGCAACAGAAATTACCATACATCCAGTATAGAAAGCCAGTTTACATTAAAGCAGTGATATATGCACAGTCAGATACTGGAGTTATGCAGCAGTATACTAAGGTAAGAATGCACACAGGGTGCTAACACTTTTCAAACTTATTACCAGAATGAAGATAAAATGTTTACATTTCTATAGATCTCAAGTTATGCTTGTGCCGCCAATACATATTCACAGCTTCTTTGTTAAGTACTACCCTAAAAGACTTGGGGGCAAGTTTCAGAGAGAACTAAGGCACAAAACAGTCAAAGCCTACACACTGACTATTCACATTACTTTCCAGAGAAGATCCATTGTGCTGAATTAGATGCTCAAAGATGTTAAGGTTTCTACCACGCTCCTTCACTAGTACAGATGCAGCCACCACTAGAAGTTGAAAACTGTGCAGAGAGAGCATGGCCTACCTCTAGCAACATCTTCACATCCCAAGCATCTTTTTCTTCGTTTGGGTAACTTTTTGCCATATTGAAGTGTCTTTCACCAGGTTTTACCTCTTGTGGAGACTTGAGAATTCGAATCTATACTTAAGAGAGAACATACTTAGAACAATTCCAAAGCATCCTAAGACTTTTACTTCATTATTTCATCACTTCAAAGCAAGAGTGCCTTGCCAGGCATGATGGTGCACACCTTTAACCCTAGGACTCGAAAGGCAATGGCAGACAGCTCTCAGAGCTAGCCCAGTATACATAGCGTGTTCCAAGACAGCCAGGGCTGTCTGGAGAGACCCTGCCTCAAAAAATAAAACCAAGACCAAAAACCCAGTATTGAGCGCTGGAGAAACCTCAGCAGCTAAGAGCCCTTGTTCTTACTCAGGACACATGTTTGATCCCCAGCACCCACATGCAAGTTCACAACCTTCCATATCTTTAAATCTAAAACAAACAAACAAACAAAAAAAGATTTAAAAACAAAATCAGAATCTCTGTGACCCTGGCACTTGGTAGTCTCAGATGGAGACAGGACAGTCACTGCTAATTCAAGAGCAATCTGGGTTACATAGCCAAAGCCTATCTCAAAAACTAAACACAAAACCATACACATGCACTCTCATACATATACATACATACGCACATATTCTCTAGTGTGCACACACACAAGCAACTCATCTACTCCTATAAAAAACATTTTATAAACCTAATTCTTTAGCTCAAATATTCAAGGTTCAAAACAAACTGAAAAGCTTATGGTGTAGAAAAGACAAGTCAATGAATTATGTATAAAGTTATAAACATACTAAAATTTTACATGTATTTGAAAAAGTGAGAACTTGACATACATGAGCCTAAGATATTTATTACAGTTATAGTCAGTAACTTAAAAATGAAGAATTGGGATGAACATCACTTCTGTACCATAAGTATAGAAAACTAGAGAAAATCAGAGCTCCTCTTTGCATGTTTGTTTAAGACAAATTCCTATGAAACCCACTAAGAAGATAGGAAAGGTTCTGGTCAGAGACTTGGGAACACGGACGGAAGCCATGCCAGGCTCAGCAGTCTCTGGCATACCTTCTGTCTACTCCCAAGGTCAGCTCTGATAAGAATCAGTGGGAAGATATGGCTACACAACTAAATTACATCCTCCAGCTCATCTAGAATGGATTAAAGAAGCTGGCATTTCTGTTGTCTATATTGCTATGGTTCTTCAATTGTTTCCAGATTCCTAAAGCAAAAAGGAGTAATTTATTGATCCCTAAAATCCTGCTTAGTTTTTTATAGCTCTTTTTGTAAGATTTTTTTTTTTTTATGGTTTTTATAGCTAAACATAGTATAGTGATTTTAAAACCAGGAAGTCTGCTTAACATTATCAATAGGGAATTCTATCCAACGTAATGTAAAATAAAAAGCCAAAGAGGGCCAAGAGTGCACAGCATATTGCCAGTGTGTTAAATACAGACTTACTTGTACATGCATCACACACATGCCTGTCATCTCTGGGAAAATATGCCCTAACTGACCTAGAACGCAGTATGTACACCAAGCTGCCTTTGCCTGATAAGAACTAGAATTATAGGCATGCACCGCCATGTCAAGGTAAGTAATTCTTTTTCTTTTGTAGTTTGCCTCGTGTTTTGCTTTTCAAGACAGGGTTTCTGTGCAACCCCCCTGGCTGTCTTGGAACTAGCTTTGTAGACCAGGCTGGCCTTGAACTCACAGAGATCCACCTGCGTCTGCCTCCCGAGTACTTCGATTAAAGGTGTGCACCAACACCACCCAGATGTTTGGATTTTTTTGTTTTTTAATCTCTCAATTGTACACAATATAACCTGTAAGACTATATGGTTTAATACAAAGAACCTGGAAACATTATTTGTAATTATATCAAAATATGTATTTTTCCAAAGCAACACTCAATTTTTAGTGAGAATAATACGATGGCGTTAGTGTAGCACAGACAGCCATGCATTATCAGCTAAGGACTAAAGGACAGAAAAGGTCTACTGCTGTGTATAAACCCCTCCCCGGCAATGCATTCTTGAGTACATTCCCTGGCTTTGGATTTGTTTTCCCTAATATTTTCTATATTCCATCAGAATGCCCCTTTTTACTCTTCTAAGAGGTACAGCGGGTACAAAATTAGAATATCCTGTCATTATTGATTTATGTACTAGAATTCTAACTAGAGACCGAAGCATAATCAGAGGAAAAAGAAAACATAGGAAATGAAAGAGCTATAAATAACAGATGAGAAGATACTAGCATTAAGAGGTTTCATTCCTAAAATAACCCTCAGCACAGAAACTTTACCATCTAGAATTGCATACCAAAAACACAATATAATTTATCATTTAAAAAAAATCACAAATGGCAATACTTGTGATTAATGTTAAGGTAGGTTTAGGGTTTTGGAAAAAATAAAAATATTTATTATACAGAATCTCATGAATCAACACAAGGCCTACTATTGATAAATACCTGTTCTATCTGTATTCCATAACCTTTAAATCCTGCATTATCCCATGAAGTGTTCCGGTATATGTCATCTACTCGGTCAATTAGCTCTATCTGTGGATATAAAAGATGAAGTTATGTAGAATGCTACAACTCATGTCAAATTAACAAAACCTAATGGAATAAGCATCCAACGGAAGAAAATGTAAGACTTGCATCAAGAAACTAACCTTTATCACTAATAGTATCGAAGAAGGGACCCTAGAGCCAAACTTGAAACACTGCTTCAAGAATATTATACCTTGGGCTTTTTAAATACTGCCCTTCCAGTCAATTATGAAAGGAAAACATCAACTCTGATTTATCAGAAAATCTAAGAAGCTGCCAGTCTTTACTCTGTGTCAAGATTGCCTTAAATGTGGCCCTAGAACAGGTAAAATGGTGATACGGCTCCCCCCCCCATTTTTTTTTGTGGTGGGAAAGAATACATATATGCATATGCATGTTTTCTGTGCAAATGGGCACACGTGTGTGCATACACGTACTTGCTTATGTGCACATGATAGAGGCAGAGCAACAAGCTGGGCATTGGTGGCTTACACCTTTAATTCCAGCACTTGGGAGGCAGAGGCAGGCAGATCTCTGTGAGTTTGAGGACAGCCTGGTGTACAAAGCAGAACGAGTTCCAGGACAACTTCCAAAGCTGTACAGAGAAACCCTGCTCGAAAAAACAACAACAACAACAAAACAACAAAAGTAACAACAACAAAAAAGGAGTGTTTATCTGTTCAAAAAATGGGCTAACAGGGTTGTTCCAGCTATGGAGAAATTGTTCTTTAAGTAGTGATGAGAAATGCACTTTGAAAAAGTTGACCTTATACTGGGCAATGGTGAAGCCTGCCTTTAATCCCAGCACTCGGGAGGCAGAGGCAGATGGATCTCTGTGAGTTTGAGGCCAGCTTGGTCTACAGAGCAAGTTCCAGGACAGCCATAGCCAGGGCTACACAGAGAAACCCTGTCTCAAAAAAACCACAAAAAAAAAAAAAAAAAAAAAAAGTGGACCTCAGCATTCTCACATTCATGGTATACAATACAAAGAAGTAAAATACAAGGAGTCCTTTCATACAAACCCAGAGGAGAATTAATTCTTCAAGAGAGACTCTTTTGCTTAGGAACAAGAGTCACAATGATTCCAGCTATTCCCGTACGATGGACCCCACTCTTTTCCTAACAAATCCATCCATGTGACAGAAGAGAAGGAAAGGAGGCTGAGGGAGGGCTGGAATGAAAGGGAGAGAGTGGGACAGGAGGCAATGAGGAAACAGTCTTTAGCATGGGCTGCTGGTTTATGAACAGCTGCATTCTCTCTTACTCCCTCAATGACAACATTCTAATCAGTGCCAAGTCATCATAGATGAATGGGGTTATGCTGAGAAAAAAGAATCCTGGAAAAAGTCATTTGCTTGACTTTAAAAATGTAGTAGCTGATGCTGAAAGTTCCATGTCAGGCTGGGGGTATAGCTCAGTGCAAGGACAGGCCCTTGCTTAGCAGGCACAAGGCCCTGAGTTTGATCCCCAGGACTGAAAGAAAAAAATAATCAAGTATGAATACCTCTTTAATCTTTCCTTCCTATCTCTGCCTGAGGGTGAACCATGGCTATGAGTGTCTCATATACTATCCTAGGGTGAACCACAGCTATGAGTGTCTCATATACTACCCTAGGGTGAACCACGGCTATGTGTGTCTCATATACTACCCTAGGGTGAACCACGGCTATGAGTGTCTCATATACTACCCTAGGGTGAACCACGGCTATGAATGTCTCATATAGTATCCTAGGGTTAACTATGGCTATAAATGTCTCACTTATTTCATATCCTATCATAGGGTTAACCACGGCTATGAGTGCCTCACTTATTTCATATACTATCCTATCTCTTTAACGAGACAATGACAAAACCTCTGTGGAATACAGACACAAGCAGAAAATACACACAAGTTCATAAACATACCCATTTTTTACTCTGAAGCATAAACCTATGCATGCCATACTACATTTATTTATTATGTATTATATATACAGTATTCTGCCTACATGTATGCCTGCAGGCCAGAGAGGGCACCAGATCTCATTACAGATGGTTGAGAGCCACCATGTGGTTGCTGGGAATTGAACTCAGGACCTCGGGAAGAGCAGTCAGTGCTCTTAACCTCTGAGCCATCTCTCCAGCCCCCCATACTAACATTTGTAAAGAGCTCACTTGCATAAGTGTTCCCCCCTAATATAGTCTGTATTAGTCTAATATTTAGAAAATAGTAATTTTAAAGCAAAATGCATTCTCAAAATGTTGAAAGTATAGTTTCTATATAGAAATGTAAGATCCTAGTAAATGGCCCTCAAACAGACGAAAGGAAATCGTGTGATGTCTGGCACAGGCCCAGTTTCTTTAAGTTGTCAAATACTACCACATGAATGACTTGCTCAGTCACCCTGTGTGTTATCCAATACTTACTAAGTAATTGGTCGTGGTGCTCTCTTCTCCTCGGCCCATGTATTTATAAAATCGATGATCTGCTACCACCAGTAATTTACAAGTATTCTTCAGGGGATTAGGTTCAGCTCGTCTCTTCACTCGACGAACAAACTCTAATATGAATTTGTATGCACTATTAAATTAAAATTCATCAAAACAAGGAGGGTTTTTATAATAACACTTAGTTCTAACATGTTTCTGAAATAAACATTATTTAATTGTTATTAAAGGTAGATTTTTTTTCCAAGGGAAAGAGTGGAAACAGGGTCTCTCACAACAGCCTTGGCTGATCTTTAACTCACTATGTAGTCAAGGTTGACCTTCAACCAAGGGGGCCCAAGTTTTAATGTACAGTTACCTTATTATTATTCAAGATACCATTAAGGACAAATATGACAGTGTGTGACTATTATCCTGGTACTTGGGAGGTAGAAGCAGAAGGATCATGGAGTTGAAGGTCATCTTTGGCTACATAGTGAGTTCAAGATCAGTTCCAGGCAGGAACTGAAGAAGAGACCACAGAGAATTGCTACTTATTGTTTATCATCCCAGGGCAGGTGATTGTGAATTGTGGATTGTTAAGACAAAACAAAAAACAAACAAACAAAAGACAAGCTAAACCTGTCATAGTAGTACAAACCCTTAATCCAAGCACTCTAGAGACAGAGACAGGAGGATACCTAAATTCAAGGCCAGCCTGCTTTACAAATTCCAGGACAGCCAGTGCTTCACAGAGAAACCCTGCCTTGAAAAACAGGCAGCAAGCAAGCAAGCCAAGGGAGCCATGAGGTGCTAACCAATAATCAGCAATTCTCCATGGTCTCTGCTTCAGTTCCTGCCTTAAGTTCTTACCCTGACTTCTCTTTATAATGGACTGTAAGCTATAAAATAGAATAAAATCTTTCCTCCAATAGTTGCTTTTGATCATGGTGTTTATCACAGCAATAGAAAGCACACTAAGACATTGATACTTGTCAGTCTGGGAGCCTCACTAAAGTGAGTAGAAGCAAAATCACCAGTACATCTTTTCAATAAAATTGTATACATACATAACTACAAATATTTCTTTATAATAGAAAATATAAAAGGTTAACAAAATTTCAAATAATCTAGCTGTGTAAGAATGTATTTATCAGATGATGGTTTAATCCCAGCACTTATGAGGCAGAGGCAGGAGGCCAGCCTGGTTTACACAAGGAGGTCCAGGACAGTCAGAACTACACAGAGAAACCCCCGTCTCAAAATTAACAAATGAATAAAATGAAGATCGAAGAATAACCCCCCCAAACAGTTTTTTTTTGTTTTAAGTGACTCCAAATTGATAACCTTTGTATATTTCAAATACCACAAAGCTCTCCACCCAATTAATCTCTTACAAGTGCTAAAGACTACTTTTCAAAAATGGTATCTTCATATTTCTGAAGGTCTACAAGAACTTCTGAAGGTCTCTTTCCTCAGTCTCTTAAGACAATTATCGCTTCACCTATTTTTCCTAGTGTTTTCAATTATTACATAATAGAAAAAGAATTAAGTTTCTGTAACAAAACTATATTTCCAAACACTAGAGTTACTTAATAATCATTCTATTTTTATCAATTAACAAATACCACTGTTGGAAACCTCTGTGATGTGCTTATGTCATGTCTGAAGTGTATTTTTAAGTCTTACCTTCAGATGGCTGTCTGTCTATGAGCCCTTCTGGAAGCAACTCTTCACTATCCGCTTTTAAATAGCCACACACTTTTGGAGATTGCAAACGTGAAACATCCTTGATATCTTCAGACTTATAAACTAACATTCTTTTATCTTTAGTGTCATTGACAAACCTCCAAAGTGGCTAAAAAGAAAAACATGTACGATGAAATAGGAAAAAAAAAGAAGAACTTCTAAACAGTAAATAAAATTCTCACAACACTCTTTTTTTCTTGGGCAATATTATTTCTTAGAGAATTGCTTGCTTTATCTTTATCTATTCTGCAAATAAATTCAATTATTTACTATTTTATGCATATTTTTATACAAGCTTGCAAAGAAGAAAAAATGTCTTATCCTTTTACATAAATAATTTCATTTTAAATAATTTTGCAGTTCCTACCCTAAATCCAGCATTGTTACGCTGCAGTGATGTCAGGCAACACACTTATTCATGTGGTGCCTTTAACATTCAGACATGCAACATCTTTTTATCATGATAGGTTTTACACAGAGAAAAATCCTTTTTATAAGAAACGACTGGATACTTAACAATGTGCTTGACCCTTCTATAAGTTTCAGAAAAAGCAGGCTTTTGTTCATTTTAATCTGCAATTTCAACCTCAGTGAAATCTAAATGATCTAGAAGACTGTATGATAACATGGCTCTGCCACAGTAAACAAAACTCACACAAGTCAAAGGGCTGTTACCATTTTTACAAAACCAAGTTTTCTATAAATACACTAGTCTCAGCTGGGAAGAATGTAAAAAGGATTTTTTTTTTAAGATTTTATTTATTTATTTATTACGTATACAGTCTTCTGCCTGCATGCCAGCAGAGGGCACCAGATCTCTCATTAAAGGTGGTTGTAAGTCACCATGTGGTTGCCGGGAATTGAACTCAGGACCTCTGGAAGAACAGTCAGTGCTCTTAACTGCTGACCATCTCTCCAGCCCCCATAAAAAGGATTTTAAACACAGATGCAGAGCTATGCATGTATAAGGAAATGAATTGTGAGATACCAGTTCATGCCCATTAGCATGGCTATCATCAAACATGCTGGTGAAGCTGTAGAGAAATGAACCTTATACATGCTGCTGAGAATGCTAAGGCCCTAACACAGGGAGTACAGCCTCCTACAGAGCCACAGAGGAGGATTCAATCTCAGAAACAAAGGAAACAACACAACAATGAAAACCTCATAGACTGGTCACCCAGACTACTCCAATTAAATATATGCACCAAAAGTGTGTTCACAGCTGTTCATTCTAGAACACTCCACTTCAAGAAATTAAAGCACAATTAACGATCATCAGCAGAGGACTGGGAAACACTTCATTTAGATCTATATTTAGTAACCCGAGAAGATATGCATAATTATATTGTTTATATTGTTAAGTAAAAAACATTTGATGACAAACTATTTTCTAAACCCAGTTTTACAGGAAGAAGAGTCTGGATAGCCACACTTAGTATGCATATGCATACAGAAAAAGCACTAGAAAAATATTCTCACTAGAAAAATATTCTCAAAACATGTGGTGCCAGTGTGCATATCAGCTAGGATGAAGAGATCCTGGGCTCTACTCTTAGCACGGCAAGCAATGCGACGGCACAAATGCAGCACTTCGGATTTTTATTTAAGTTTCTTAAAGCACCCTGGGTCTCCCTATGTAGTTCAAACTGGCTCAGAGCTCACTATGTAGCCCAGGCTGGTCTTGAGCTTACAGTGATCCATCCCATCATCATCCCCCCGCCCCCCCCCCCACACACACCGTGTTCCTGCCATCCCGAGTGCTAAGCAGAAAACTCATGGTAATCTTGCTACCCAAACCTCCCACGTAGGATTATAGATGTAATCTACCATACCTAATAGCCTTAACATCCTTAAACAGCTAAAAAGCTCCTTAGAAATCAGAGACAAGCTACTAAAAGAAAGACAACTTCAAAGGAAGGAAAGAAGGCAGGAATAGAGGCAAAAGGATCAGGAGTTCAAGGCCAACCTCAGTTACATAGCCAGTTAGAGGCCATCATGGAGTACAAAAGACCCTCTCTCAAACCCATGTCAAACCCATGTCCCCAAATACAACCCCTCTTAAATATATATAGACTTACCTCTATGTTATACTCTGCCCCATCTGTGTTGATTCTTACTGTAACATCATCATCTCCTATGTGGGCTAGAACCCTAGAGTCAGGCTCACCTTGGGGAAAAAAGAAGGTATTTTAATTATCAAAAATATTTGTATTAGAGTCAGATAGTGGTGGCACATGCCTTTAATCCCAACACTTGGGAGGCAGAGGGAAGCTTTAGAGGCCAGCCTGGTCTACAAAGTGAGTTCTAGGATACCCAGGGCTACTCAGAGAAACCCTGTCTCACCAAAAAACAAAACAAAACAAAACAAAACAAAACAAAAACCTTATATCAGGGCCAGAAAAAATGGGTCAGGATATTCTATCAAGCCCAATGACCCGAACTAGAAAAAAGTAAAAAGGAAACCAAGCAGGTTCTGGTCGGTGCTTTACACTATCTGGAGGCTGATGAGGGATGGAATGACAGTGTGCATGGGCTACGTTAAGAGGGAGGGAGGAAAGGAGGGACGCTTGCTAAACGACATGCTAAATACTTATGCCCTCCTATTAGAATGTTTCTGCTTCCAAACTCACATAGCTCAAATAAAAACACGTAACAGGCTATCACACCTCTTAACTTACCCATCCACAAGAAAGAGGGAGAAGGTGAGGAAAAGAGAAAGACTTTGTCAGTAAGCTAAAGCTTGAGACTGATGATGGTTTAAATCTAAAAATGCCCCTAAAGATTTGTGTGTTCAAAGCTGAGTTGGCAGTTAGATTTCTGAAAGGTGATTAGACTACTGTCATCTAACTTCACCAAGGGATTCATCCACAGGTGACTAACTCTTAAATGGATGACTAATGAGGAGGCGGAATGTACTTGGGAAAAGTCAGTCATGAGGATGCTTTTGAAGGATGTGTCGTGTCCCTGTGCTCCTCTCTTTTCTCCATGCTTCCTGGCACCATGAAGTGAGCTGCCTCTTCACCACGATGTCCTGTCTCACCTCAGATCCAGAACATCTCGAACCAAAACCTTGCAAACCATGCACTGAGGTAAATCCTTCCTCTTCTGTCTCTGTCAGGAATCCCACCACTGCCAAGAGTGATGAGCACAGAACACAGCAACCCAAGAGCACCGCACAAGGCAAGCCCGTACTCACCAACCACGTGTCCACTGAAGAAGTCCTGCCATTTTACACTGTACTCACTTTCTTCTTTCCCATCCACCACCACAACTCTGAAGTTTTGTGAAAAGCGTTCAGTACTTGATGTCAGGTATAATTTAAAATGCCTGAAGAGAGAGTGCATTCACAGTTTAGACATAAAATAGAGACCTAATTTCCATTTCACTCTGATCTAGAAGAGAGGAGACAAATATATCTCTATCCAAGTTATAACTAATAATTTTTTTCAGGATCTATAATATGTGCTCACTTTAACGTCATATACACTAACATTAGAATGATGCAGAGAGGGATTAACATAACCCCTGAACAAGGATGATACACAAATTTGTGACGTGTTCCATATTTTTTCCTCAGGAAAAAAAAAGATTTTCTCCATAACTCTGTGTGTGGGCATGTGGACATGTGGGTGAGTGCCCAGGGAGGCCAGAAGGAAGTGTTGGGTTCCTTGAAGCTAGAGTTACAAGTGGTTGTGAGCCGTCCAACATGGGTGTTAGGAAACTCCAGTCTCCTGCAAAGGCAGCAAGTGCTTTAACTGCCAAGGGATCTCTCCAGACCCACAGCAGCTAACAACTTACTAGGTACATGTAGCATTATTTCTCCTATAAAGACAAAGTTATAAAACCTTAGCAGAGCCGGACGTTGGTAGCGTATGCCTTTAATCCCAGCACTCGGGAAACAGAGGCAGGAGCAACTCTGAGTTCGAGGCCAGCCTGGTCTACAGAGTGATTTCCAGGACAACCTCCAAAGCAATACAGAGAAACCTTGTCTCAAAAAACCAAATAAATAAATAAATAAATAAATAAATAAATAAATAAATCCTTAGCAGAACAACAACAACAAACAAAAAAAAATTGTTTTTTCTTTCTTTTTTTCCAAGACAGGGTTTCTCTGTGTAACAGTCCTGGCTCTCCTGGAACTCACTCTGTAGACCAGGCTGGCCTAGAACTCAGACATCTGCCTGCCTCTGCCTCCCAAGTGCTGGAACTAAAGAAGTATGCCACCCCCACTGACTAAAGAAACTCTTTAAAAATGGTCTCTAGCCGGGCGTTGGTGGTGCTCGCCTTTAATTCCAGCACTCAGGAGGCAGAGGCAGGTGGATCTCTGTGAATTCAAAGCCAGCCTGTTCTACAGAGCTAGTTCCAGGACAGGCTCCAAAGCAATAAGAGAAATCCTGTCTCAAAAACCAAAACAACAGCAACAAAAAACAACTTTTTTTTTGTTTTGTTTTTTGTTTTGAGTTTTGTATATTTCATGGCACGTGTACACATACATACATACATACATACATACATACATACATACACACACACACACACAAACTACAAAGGAGACATCTGACTGCTTGAGAATTCTACTTGACTGTTTTTTCTTGTATCACCAAGACCCAATTTGAAAGGACTAGAATGGAGGCTGTTTTGTTTAGCACTATATGAACACAGGCAGTCTGCAGTCATGGTTTCATCTGCAGCACAGCTCTCTCTCTGGTGGTGTCACCAAACATTCCCTGCCTCAGTCTGAAGGCTGTTTGAGATTCACACACCTGCTATCTAATTTTTAGAGTATGATTATTCCCTGCATTTCTGAGTATTATGTAATACAGTTTTGGCAAAAAATACTGTTACATAAGTGCATCTGTGTATTCTGGTTAAAAATGTGTAATTTTAAAAAACAAACCTTCATATTCTGTATAGTCAAAAAAAAAAGGGAAGGAAGGGAGGAAGGAAGGAAGGAAGGAAGGAAGGAAGGAAGGAAGGAAGGAAGGAAGAAAGATAGGAAGGAAGGAAGGAACTCATTAACTAATTCCTGGGGAATGAGGGTAAAGATTATGCACTTATCTTTCCTGGAAACTGACTAATAAGGAAACACATGTGGACAGTTAAGGCTGAAGTTGGGTATCCTGATTATCTCAGACATTTACTATTAAAGACTATGTTATATGCTGTTACTTTTATCTACCTGCTCTTAAGATAATCTGTGTATTAGCTCTACTTCACAAAAGTGAAAGCTGGCGCCCTGAAGTTATACACTTACGGTTACACAGCTAGGCAACTGTGAAACTGAATGGGTTTGTATCCCACTGCTTCTAGCAACTGATATCCTATGGAAGAACGCCTACTACTGTGTAAAATCACCAAAATGCTGCTTCTGGGTTTATTTAAAAGAGCCTGTGGTTTTTTCCTTCTCAACAGAACCTACCTTGAAAGACAGTAAAGCATAATTATTACTAGGGAAGTAGATATTAAGTACAGATATTAAAATACATATGTTCCAGTTCTTTATACGGTTTGATACTTTAAAGCATTTTCATTATGAAAAAAAAAAAAAAAACTGGGGTCACTGAGCTGGACTTCATTAATATTTACAGAGAGACCTTTTCAATGTGCCCACTAATGCCCAAGGCAAAGCAAGATACGTTATTTATCTCAACCATAGGAACAAATTTTGTCAGCTATGGTGTTGAAAATATGAAATGTTACTTCCCTGTGAGTCTGTATAAATCTCTCAACTGCCAGGAAGAAACCAGACTAGGGCTGTCTCCAGAGCAACAAGTATTTTTAACTTTTTGAGCATACAAGGTAATTTTAGTTTTGCTTATATATTTTTAACGGTTAGAGAGACACAATACATCATTTCATAAAACCTTGGCTCATTTCCTCTGCTATCCAAAACTGTGCCTTTTTTCCTTATTCATTATCACTAATGTTCTTTCCACTTTGGTTATGATGGACATGGAAAAAAAAAAAAGCACCCTATTACAAAAGCCCTGTTTCACAGTTAAAGCTCTCCTGAGATGTATCAGTGTCTTCTAATGTTCTTCCCAGTGAAGTCCCAGGAACTGCATTTTGGGTTTTCTGCACTAAGAATCTGCTGTCAGGACTGGGGAGACTGGCTCTTGTCTGGGCAGTGGTGGTGCACGTCTTTAGTCCCAGCACTTGGGAGGCAGATCTCTGTGAGTTTGAGGCCAGCCTGGCCTACTGATCGAGTTCCAGGACAGACTCCAAAGCTACAGAAAAACCCTGTCTGGGGGGGGGGGGGATCAGAGTAATGACAACCATCCGTCTTTGGACCACCCAATGGACCAGAACTGAGACAATGACAGAGAACCACATCTTAACCAGCACTGCTTAATCATAAGTCTCTCTTTCCCATGACCCAATGTTTGCTCTGCTTAGACGTAAACCTCATGTTGGAACCTAGAAGATGAATTTGATGGTCCATGGACCCCTAATTACTGATGTGTGTCTCACCACTGTCTCTTTAACTGGAGTACTAAGTGGATGGAGCCTAGGCTTTTGGGGCTGCTTGAGCTGGGGGTTTTGCCCTAAAAAACACTGATAACATTACTCATGTTTATCTTTATGTGAAAAAGTCTTATCTTGTGAATTTTTTTAAAAAAGCTCATTTATATTCCCCTACTACTTTTTAAATAAGATTTTAGGTATTTTTTCTTATGTATTATATTTGTACTAATGTGGCTGCTGGGAATCGAACTGGGTACCCTGCAAGAGCAGTCAGTGCTGTCAACCAGAGCCGTCTCTCTCCAGTCCCATCCTGTTGCCTTTTTAACTGTCAGTTCAGATCCCAGCACCCACACTGAGTGGCTCACACGAGCCTGTAACTCCAGCTCTAAGGGATCTGACACTAGTACACACCTCAAGCACTAGCACACATCCATGCACATATGCTCACACAGTCACAAACATAAACAGTAAAAACAAATCATTAAAAAAATTTAAATTAGGGGCTGGAGAGATAGCTCAGCAGTTAAGAACACTGGCTGCTCTTCCAGAGGATCCCGGCTGGATTCCCAGCACCCACATGGTAGCTCACAGACCTCTATAACTCCAGTCCAAGGGAACCAATGCCCTCTTCTGGCCTCTGAAGGCACCAAGCACATACATGGTATACAGACATACATTCAGGCAAGACACTCATACCAAAACAATGCATAAAAAAATTTAAAACTATAAAGTATTATAAGTATTCAATTAATAAAATTGTTAGGATTTTATAAACTATTGGGATACTCATTTCCTTTAGAATACAGATAAAATTTTTAAATATTTAAAAATATGCAATAAACATGTTAGAATCACACATACCGTAATTACATCAAGTACAAATCTTTAAGAAGTATTCACAGGGTTTCTCTGTGTAATTTTGGAGCCTATCCTGGCACTCACTGTGTAGACCAGGCTGGCCTTGAACTCACAGATATTCACCTGCCTCTGCCTCCCAAGTGCTGGGATTAAAGGTGTGTGCCACCAACAACACCCAGCTTTCCTAAGATTTCTGTAGATACCTTTTACTGCTTTTGTCAAAACAAGCCCCACCCTCACTCACACTGTCCCAATATTACTGCATGTATAATTCCAATTACCTTTTCAAAGCTGAAAAAGTTAGCAGTGTTTCTAAGTGCGTCGCAGACTGTAGGTCCCTTTTCCTTACAGAGTGCTGCTGGATATTAGACAAAGAGAGGATATCGTAGTCTGAGAGCAAAGAATCAAGCTTCTCTGAAATAAAGGTAAAAAATTATTAGCAGGATGGATCAACAGCTCAGTCATTTAACAACATTCGATACTTGGTCATGAGGACCTAAACTCAAATCCCAGTAGACACATCAGACAGTTCAGAAACACCCATGACTCCAGCTCCATAGGATCTAAAGCTACCTCTGGCCTCAGTGAGCACCCACACATACAGCTACACAGACACAATTTTAAAAATGTTTCTTTTTTTTTTAAGGATTATGGGGGCTGAAGGGGTGGCTCAGCAGTGAAGAGCACTTGCTGCTCTTCTAGAGAACCTTGGTTCAGATCCCAACAGTCACATGGCAGCTCACGACCATCTGTAATTGTAATTCCAAGGAGGAGACTCCAAGGCCCTCTTCTGCCCTCCATGGGTACCAGGTATGTACATGGCATACATACATACATACATACATACATACATACATACATACATACAGGTATAACATTCATACACATAAAAATTAAGTAAATAATTTTAGGTTTTGAGCACTTAAACCTACAGTCAATTGTGGCAGACAATAAAGTGCTCAAATGGGTAGCACAACAAATCACGTTCTTACCAAAAAAAAAAAAAAAAAAAAACCCTGACCTTAATAAAGATCTAAGTTCAAACTCTTAGCACATAAAAGGTTCAGATGCTGCCAAGTCAAATAACTCATGAAGGAAGCCATCAACCACACCTAGAAAGTTAGATTCCGGCAGAACAAATGACCCAGTTTCTCCTGGAAGATGGGAGGGGCAAGGAGGTAACAGATTTAAGAATACAGAAACAACGACAATGTTGGAATCACTCTGGATCATGGCAAGCAAGCTAGCTGTAGGAAGACATTTAAACAACCAGGTAACTGAGCACGGACTGAGTTTAGACATATCTCTGAAGTGTATCATACACAACGAGACTTCAAGATAAAAGGCACGTCTAGCATGCATGTTGAAAACGTCCAGGATAAAAGTAGTTGATCCAACATTTTCATTGTCAAACTGAGTTAACTTAATCCCTTATCAGTGATCAGGTATTAAGAAAGAGGAACAAATGTTATGTATTAACATCCTAAGAAAACAAAACCAGGAAAGCAAAGCTTCTGCACAAAAATCCCCAAACCAAGTTCCAGGCTTGTCTGGGCTTGTCAGCAAGATTCAGTCTCAAAAACAAGAGACCTGCCAGGCGTTGGTGGCGCATGCCTTTAATCCCAGCACTTGGGAGGCAGAAGCAGTCGGATCTCTGAGTTCGAGACCACTCTGATCTACAAGAGCTAGATCCAGGACAGCCTCCAAAGCCACAGAGAAACCCTGTCTCGAAAAACCAAAAAACAAGAGACCATCACTGCCACTCCCACCCCCAACATATGACAGCACCTACTAACGAAGTAGGTGCAGGGAGAGGACACTGGTGCCCAGAAGGAAACCAACATCAACTGCTTTACCAGACCAAGTCACCAACCAAGAAAACAAAGATGTACTGCCTCCAGTATGCTGGGGAATATTGTTTTAAGGTGTGTTACTTTTGTTTATGCTGCATTTGTTTAACTCTATGAGGCTGTATTACTGTTTCTGTCTAAAACACCTGATGGTCTAATAAAGAGCTGAATGCCCAGTAGCAAGGCAGGAAAAGAGGATAAACATGAGGAGAAATCTGGGAACAAGAGAGGAAGAGGACTTCGGGAGCCAGCTATCCAGGCACCCAGCCAGACACCGGGTAAGAAGGAAAGAAAAGGTACACAGGAATAGAGAAAGATAAAAGCCTCAAGGCTAAAGATACATGGGATAATTTAAGAAAAGCTGGCAAGGAACAAGCCAAGGTAAGGCCAGGAATTTATAACTAAGAATAAGCCTCCATGTGTGATTTATTTGGGACCTAGTGGTGGGCCCCTCAAAAAGGACCAGAGTAAAGAGTAAAAAACGAACAATACCAGTTCAGAAAAAAAGTACTAATGAGATTCAAAACCAGAGCTACTATAATAAAGTATACGCCATTCCTCTCCACATTTTCAACCAATAGACTCTGCTGCCTCCTCCAAAATAAGAATCTTTTAAAAAAAATTTTAACTTAAAAATAATCATTTTTAGAGGATAGTTAGAGCCACACAGAGCAATTTTGTCTCAAAACACCAGAGAGAGAGAGAGAGAGAGAGAGAGAGAGAGAGAGAGAGAGAGAGAGAGAATGTGTGTGTTTAGGGCTAAAGAGACAGCTCAGAAGGTCCATAGCACCTGGCACCCTCTTCTAACCTCCATGGACACCAGACACACAAGTGGAGCACAAATAGGCGAGCACAAAATTAAAATAAGCAAATTTTGCCAGGCGTTGGTGGCGCACACCTTTGATCCCAGCACTCGGGAGGCAGAGGCAGGCGGATCTCTATGAGTTCGAAACCAGCCTGAACTCCAGAGCGAGTGCTAGGATAGGCCCCAAAGCTACACAGAGAAACCATGTCTCGAAAAACCAAATAATAATAATAATAATAATAATAATAATAATAATAACAATAAGAAGAAGAAGAAGTAGTAGTAGAAGTAGTAGTAAATTTTTAGAAAATTAATTAACCCAAGAGCATGGTCCCTTAAATCTTCCCAATCAGTCTATTCATCAACTCATTCACCACCTTCTGCTTTGAGCCAGGCACTGAATAAAGTCCAAGGGCTGAAACAAGTCCTTGCTCTACTCAACACTCATTTACTATGAGTGCATTCTGTGGAATGCACAAGACAAGGTATCCAAGCCAGGCCAGGAGCACACACCTATTATCAGGTCACTCCAGAGGCTAGGACAAGAAAAGCATGAGTTTCAGGAGAATGGGGGCTACATACAAATTCCAGGTCAGTGAAATACACTCACAGTTAAGACTGTCTCCAAAGAAAGGAAGGAAGAGAGGGAATAGCAAAGGAACAGAGGAAAGGGATGTGGATATTAAAGCAAGACAAATGATAAACAGTTCCTACAGGGTGCTCGGAGAGATCATCTTCCTGTTAAATACTTAGGTAACCCCAGGAAAGTTGAGAGTGCAGGCATGCTTCATACCAGATCAAAGTTAACGAACATTCATTCAAGGTTCTGACTCAAAATTCTTAGCTGCTAGATAGCACCCTTTTTGTGTTAACACAGTTCCCTTTTAAAGTCAATCCAGAAGAAAGCTGGTTCAGGCCGCTGGCAACTGGACTCTGCAATCACAAAGCTTAGGGGCACCAACAGGAAACTGTGAAGAAGCTTGCCCTTTAGTCAGCCAGCTTGTTCAACAGTCTCCAAGCTTTCTCTGCTGGGGCCATGCTGAGTAACTGACTACACTATCTCCACAGAACATCTCCAAATGAGGACAGCACAGGCTCAGAGAAGACAAAATAACATGTACCATCTCAACTCTGATGCCACTGGTGTGCCAGAGAACCAAAGGGAGAAAGAAAAATTAAGCCAAACCCTAGTGCAACACAGCACTGGGCTTTTGAAATTCATCCAGGCTGAGATACTCAAGCTTTACTGACCAGATGCTTTAAAACACCTCTGAAAATAGCCCAGTCCTCCTGGGACTGTCTACCTCTTCTGTCTTGGTCTTTCTTCCCTCTGGAGTCTACAGCTCTCTCTAACTTTCTTCTGACACTTTTGCTTATGACATGTTTTATCTTGCAGGTTAGGAAATGGCCAAAAAGGAGCCCTGTTTTATTCACCACAACTTTTTTATTGTGTACTGCTCACAGGGCTCCAGGTTGGCCCTGAACTCCTTCCTGACCCTCCTGCATTCACCTTCCAAGTGAAGGCCACCACAACTGGCTCTCATCATTGGATTTTACAGTAAAATACTCAGCATAAAAGCTTGGCGCATCAGGCTCATGCTCACAAACTACATGAGTTCTCGATGCTGAGGAGAGGCCAATACAATCCTTTGGTCTTCATCTGCCTTGACACAGGCTGGTACATGAACTCAGTTTCATTTAAGATCACAATCACACCTACTGACTTAGAAACCCAACCTTGATATTGTACTTTCATTGTCAATAACATGGACCAGCGTTCCTCAGAGTGTGGTTCCCCCAAAGCAACTGCACAAATAGCTTGTCAGAAATACAAACATTCAGAAATCCTCAATCTGGGGGTCCGTAACTTATGTTGCCTTCCAAGTGATTCTCATGTGAATTCAAGTTTGAAAACCACTAAACATGTTTGGCAGCATGATGGCCCCTACCAGTAACCTTAGTTACTGAAAGCTGAGGCAAGAGGATGGCTTGCACTCAAAGCCACCCTAGGCAACAAAGAGAGACACCCACCCCTCAGAGGCCTCCTGTCCCACACTATTAAGAGGGGAGAAGAGGGAAGAGGGCAAAGAAAATCACTTAAGCTAAAGTTAAAAATAATGCTTCCAGCTGGAGACCACATAGTACATAAGCAAGCCAAAGGGGACACTTCACACAGGGTTCTTCTTGCACTCTAGTAGGGCCCTGCTCCTTTTTACAGGAAATACATATGTAAGACCCAGCTCATCCAGCCACTCTTGATTCAGCCTTGCATTGCTTTTAAAAACAAGAACCAGAAACAGGATAAACTAATCAGGGAACCATAAGCTGCGTAAGATGCAGACCGTCCTTAGGACGGGGAAACTATCCACCATTTAAAGTTCACAGCAGGTTATCTACAGAGTTGAGCAAAGGGAGGGCTTTAAAAGCTATTCACATCCCGATATCTTAACTACATATAAAAATGGGGCTGTAAGAAAAATAAGGGCAAGGCAGAAACATTGTGAGTTATTTTGAATATATTGTTTATAATAAGCACCTTTTAAATGTAGCTGCTAACATACTCTAAAACACCTAGCTGTTGTGTTTCCATTGCAATTATTTTCTTTTAATAACTAGATATTACAAATTAGATGTCCTGGAGCCATTACAAACAACTCAATAAAAAAAAAAAAGCTCTCTTGGAAGGCAAACTGGAACACCTCCCACTCCTGATACTGTCTCTTAGAAAGTGCCCCTGACATCCTCAACCTCTCAATGCAGCTCACTTCCTGAACTTTTACCATTGGTAGTCATGTTTTCCTATAACCTTTGCAACAGGTTTGGTAATCCTACCCAAATCTCTCAATAAAGTATAAACTGGTGCCTGGCAAAGTGGTGCACACCGTTAATCCCAGCACTCAGGAGGCAGACGCCTGAGTGTGGGGCCAACCTGATTTACACAGTGACTTCCAGGCTAGCCAGTGATACACACACACACACACACACACACACACATACACACACACGAGAGAGAGAGAGAGAGAGAGAGAGAGAGAGAGAGAGAGAGAGAGAGAAACTCACCAGACTTTACTACAGTATCTTTACTGCCATCCACACTCAAATCTGAGACCTGAAGAGCCTTGTTTCCTCGGCACCTGGTCACAGACTTTAAAAATAAAAACACCCAAGCAGTTGCCTATTCCATTTTGTAAGTGATTAAAACCACTGCATGAAACAGCTGAGCTTTTCTTCAGCTAACTAGAAACATGCTTACAAAATGAGACCAATAAAAGGTCAGCTGGAGACCCACTGCCCTGCGCTCCTCTGCCATGTGCTGTAGTTGAGTTCCCCTGCCTGGCACTACGTAGTGTTTAGTTAGGGACCCTATCTTCCTTATGCTTTTCCTCAACTTTCCTGAACACATTCTACATTTTTTTGCTCTTTTCAAACCAGGACTCACTTATTCAACTAATACTCATTAAGAACCTCCTGGCATTGTCGATGTGACAGAGATAAAAAGAAACACATGTCTAGTACACCGGGGAAGAACAATCACAAAATTATCATAAAGTGTTCACCTGCCAAGAGAAAAAGGGGGACAAGCAATATGGAAGGACATAGCAGGATTGGCATCCCTGCCTGGCACCAAGGATGCTTTTCCTGGGCATAGTATGTGTATCAAAAGGATGAGGTCAGGATTGGAGGGATGGGTCAGTGGTTAAGAGCACTGGCTGCTCTTCCAGAGGACCCAAATTTGATTTCTAGCACCCACATGGTGGCTTACAACTTTTTACACCTCCAGTTCTAGGAGATCCTGGAATATTATATATACATGGTGCACAGACTTGCACGAAGGCAAAACATACATAAAAGTATTTTTTAGAAAGAATGAGGTAGCAGCTAAGAGAAAGCAAACCACACAATGCAGAAGTGAAAAGGTAGCTCAGCTGTACTGTAGTGTAGAACATCACAGCAAGAATATTGCATGAGGCCAGCTGTGGTGGCACTCGCCTTTAATCTCCGCACTCAAACAGGCAGGTGGATCCCTTCCCTGTAAATTCAAGGCCAGCTTGGTCTACATAATGAGTTACAGATTGGTCAGAACTCCACAGTGAGACCCTCTCTAAAAAGAAAAAATAAAGATTATGATTTGTGAGACTGAAGAGGCAGATGGAGGTCAGTTAATGAGCATGGAATGAAATATTAAGGGTTTTGGACTTTGGGTAAAGGCACTGTTACAGTGTGGACCAAACAACATCACGAACAGACTCCTAGGGTTCCAGCCTGGCTACCTAGGTAGACATTCGTATGTATGTAGGTAGGTATAGTCTCTCTCTCTCTCTCTCTCTCTCTCTCTCTCTCTCTCTCTCTCTCTCTCTCTCACACACACACACACACACACACACACACACACACACACACACACACACACACACACCCTGGCCCTTGCCAGTATGGGCTACAAAGTGAAACTCTTTGTCCAAACAACAACAAAAATGGGGAAAAACAAAGCCTGGACTGCTCCACTGTTTGCTGTGCCTGTGCTAAAGACCCAAGGTCAGAACTCCCAGAATACACATCAGGAAAGGGATGCAGTCTGGGTCTGTGCAAGAAGCTCTGGGAATGGACAAATTCCTCTAAGGGATGAGGGAAGGAAAGCAGTGCTCTCCACTGGGCCAGGGATCCAGAACCTTGGAACTAAAACTCTGATTTCTGGGTTTACACCAGTAAGAGCAGACAGAGTGTCAGCTATTTCCACTAATTCTCTATGGTGAATCTCTAGGTCAAGTCTCAGCAGAGTCCAGGTGAGCCCCTGAGGAAGGCAGGGTCATGTGGAGCTGCAATAAGTACACAGGTGCAAACTCAAGGGGGCAACTTCAATAATCCCCAGCCCTCCCTAGTCCAATTTCACACAGTTTTCATGCTCGCCATTCTAGTCAAAAACAAAGACAAATAACAGATGACAAGGCTGGGCGTTGGTAGCGCACGCCTTTAGTCCAGCACTTGGGAGGCAGAGGCAGGTAGATCTCTGTGAGTTCAAGGCAGAGCGAGTTCCAGGACTGGCTCCATAGTTACTGAGAAACTCTATCTGGAAAAAAAAAAAAAAAAAAAACTTACCACACTGTGCTTTTTAACACAGAGGTGTAAACACCAGTGGGCTATGAGTGGGGCTTGATTTGATTCAGAGAACAAATCAAGGTCAGAAATACAAATTTAGAAGTTAGGAGGACACAAAGCAAGTGAAACCAGAGTAGAAGGGGAAACTCTTCAGTCTATAATTCCTGTGGGTGGGGCACAGACAAAGAGGAAGCTGGGGAGGGGCATGCCCACTTGCTTAGCTCAATTTAGGGCAAAGCAGCACAGCAGAAACCTTTCACTTGCTACACCACAGCGAAGACTATCTTGTTCTTTGCCTACCGACCCAGTTCACACTCTCTTCAGATTATATTTCCACACCGGTGCTATCTCCCACCACACAAATGCTGAAGGATCCACAACCAGCCACTCTCGGATATGGAGGACTTTCACACATTCTGGAAAATTCTGTGGAAGCTGAAAGGACTTCTCCTTTTCCCCCACTGTTCTACTTCATTCTCTCACAAAACGGTTCCTCTCTGACTACTCCTGCAGAGCCGTGATACCCCCAACCTCCCTTGGAGCACTGTGTTGAGGATTTGCATTTCATAGGGTTGCAGCCTATACACAGCCACTTTAGTATGAAGCAGCCCTGCATCAAAATCTTGAGTACAGCTGTGCTGCTAATTCTGAGCTGGGAAATGGGACTTGAACTTGGAGCCTTGCACAGAAAGGCGAGGCAGGCACTGTTCTACTGAGCTACATCACCACCCTAAATTTTTTAATTGATGGAATTAAAATTTTTGATTTCAATTTTTTAAAAACTGGGTCTCAGAAGAAAGCAGTCATTTGACATGTGCAGGACGTTATGAACATAAGCCCTGTGAAACCCGAAGAACGACGTTTGTTTGTTAGTTCATGACACTGTTGCTTAACCTAACCCAACTATTATTTATACATGGTTGTTCAAGACCAACAGTTTCATAGTTTAAGGACATAGGGTTTTTTAAAGTTTTTTTTTTTTTCATTAACCTGCTTGGTTCTATATTTAGGCCATAAATGTACTAAATATTGATTAGGTATATAATTTTCTGAAGGGCGATAAGGACATAATAAACAGAAACTTGGCTTTTATGGTATTCTGTAGGTCACCAAAAATGACTTCAGGAACTGTTATGAATTACATAATTTCGGAAAATATATGAGTCATATCAGCTTAGTCATGATATCATAGTGAAGTTGCAGCTGGGGTGTAGAAGTCTCACTTTGATTTCAAAACTGTTTTTCCTTTGTGTTACTTTGAATAAAAGAGGATGTAGTGGGTGGAAGAAGTAGGTCACAGAATTTGTGTTTGAAACACTTTGAAATTTACCTTGAGTTCATCAGCACCACACACGCAAAAACACACACACACACACACACACACACACACACACACACACACACACGAATAGCATTTGCCATAAGCATGTCCTAATGCATTCCATGTGGTTTTACATGTGTCTATTAGGTCTTTGAATGAGTCTCCTTCCACCAAGCCACCAACTTTGAAAGGTGATTATCATTTATCTGTCTCCAACACCACCTGTAAGTATTGGAAACCCCAATATTAGTTCTTCAAATTTTAGATAAAGAGATTATACCTATGGGTGTTTTTGTTTGTTTGTTTTTGTTTTTCTGACATAGATGTGCTATACTTCCCTATTAAAATTTTTTAAAAGAAAGAAAGCAATCGAAGCATTCTGGAGGCAGAGGCAGATCTCTGCCTTCAAAGCCAGCCTGGTCTGCAGAGCAAGTTCCAGGACAGCCAGGGCTATCTGGTGAGACTCCATCTTAAAAATAAATAAAAATTTAAAAGTCCTACGACCTACAAAGGTTGCTGAGAATATACCTAGAAATAAAGTAGTATTCCTCTACACTGCATGATTCCCTAGGATCCATGCTTTTCTTTCCACCTGTGGACAGGAGAATGGTAGCAAACTGTGTCAGAATGGTGCAAAAAAAAAAAAAAAAAGAAAAAGAAAAAAAAAGAAAGAAAAAAAATCACCTCACTGTCTCAAATGCAAGTTTATTCTTAATGGCATTCTTAAAATGAAGCATGTTCTTGTGCTCTGCTATCCATCCTGAAAATTTTTCCTTCAGTTTGTATCAACTTAGATTTCAGCACTTCCTAACTAGCTCCTTTGACTTTCTTTAAACTTGTCACTTGTGATTCATTTTAAAATGCAAGCACACACAGGAAGTTATTTGGATTAAAAAAAAAAAAGTACAATGCATTCAATGTCTGCACCAGTCAATTACAACCTCTGTTCAGTAAATAAGATGTAAACACAAGGTAAAAAACAGACAGGGCTGGGCATGGTGGTACAAGATCTTTATTTAACCCAGCACTTGGAAGGCAGAAGCAGACAGAGCTGAGTTCGAGGCCAACCTGGTCTACATAGCAAGTTCCAGACCACAGAGCTACATAGTGAGGACCTGTCTCAAAACATAAAGAAAACCCACAGGGTTTCAATCTGCATAATAAAATACTACAATGACAAGAACTTAACTTCACACAATGGGAAATGCACTGTTTCACCCTTTGTTACTGGTTAACTGAAGTGTCTTAAATGGCAACATTTGCAAGCTAAAGATTCCTAAAATATCAGTTTTAGGAATCTATCCTATCACCAAACTTGACACCTCTAGCACGTCCATCCTTACAATCCGGTATCTGCAGAAAATCTAAGCAGGAACCCTCCAGTTTCTAGGCTCAAAACTGTTTAAATAAGTCAGCCCTGGTAATCTGTTTAAAACTGCAAGGAAAGCTTCATGGTGGCCAGCAAATCCAAGAGTTGGTTTAGGACATTGTAGCCTTGCTATCTCCACCAAGCACCTTAACAAGTGCTTAGGGATTATCTGGAAATCCAACTCCAAGATTCCAAATCAGAAAATGCAAATGAAACTACTTCAGTCGGCGCCTTCCAACCAGATTACTGCTTAAGTATCTTCTACAGAAGAAACTGCAGTTAGCGTTTGAGAGCCAGCAAGTGTCGGGGAGCTTTGGGCCCGTCCTTTCTTCCAGGGTCTTGCTTTGGCAGAAACAACACCTTAGACTCACTTATCAGCAAGCCAAGGATCTCGACCTCTCACACTCCACACAGGAACCATCCACATGCTTATACCTCCACAAATGCAAACCTAGGCTACCTGACCCCTGCCAGGCCCTCGGTCCCGGTCCCAGGTGAGACCCCGTCCAGGAGATCCTTCCTCGCGGAGAGACCAGCCCAACTCTCTTCTCTCGCTAAACCCTGAGCCACACCCCCTTCCCACACTGAAAACTTGGAGACTCGCCACTGTCGCCCAAGACCCCGTCCCCAGCGCCCCCGGCGTCCCGGCGCGTGCCTCCAAGCTTCCCGGGCCAGCCGTGGCCAGTTTGCTGCCCTGGCTCTTACCAAGTCGCGGGTGGGAGCCAGAGCCCGGTTCCTCAGGAGGTCGGGGCGCCAGGACGAGGGGCACCAGAGTGGTCAGGAAAAGGAGCCGCTGCCTCATGTTCCCGTCCGCCACCTCTCCGGGTAACCTCAAGAGCGTTCGGGAAGCTGCTCACATCGGGAAGGGGAGGTGATCCTCCCGGCACTGCCCCGCAAACTTTCTCCGCGCCGCCTACAGGGGAAGAACTAGAGCGACGCTCCGGGCCCCGGAAGTGCGGGCGGGGCTCGCTGAGAGTAACTCAGCCCGCTTCCGGCCGCAGCGGCAGAACCCCCGGGCTGCCCACAGCCGGAAGTAGGGGGTACCGCGCGGCATTCTGGGAGGCGTGGCTCGCCCCGCCCTGGCACGGGCTCGTCGCCATCTTGGGGGCTCCGTTTCTTCCTGGTCCCTCTGGGGCCCTGGCTGGCGCCTTCCTGGCCGTCAGCTCGGGACGTCCTGAGTCGACCCGGCACAGTCTCGCCTCTGTCCCCGGGTGACCGCGGGTTAGAGTCCGCCTTAGCGTCCTGATTGAAGGGACTGCAGTGTGGCCTCGTGTCGCAGGCGCTGGCGACGGGATGGGGGCGTGAAGCCCGCCACAGTGCGCTGGGGGCGAGCCGCCGCCCCAAGTCCTGCAGCCCGAGGCCAGGCCTCCGTGGTCGCTGAAAATGCCAAGGGACTGACTACGTAGGCTTCTGGGTGGGTGTACTTTGATTTGCTCCTTGGTGCCCCGGCAGAGGGTCTCCGGGAACCGGAATCCTAACCGGTCTCTCTCCTGTGATCAGGAGCGGCCATCAACCCCAACTCGAGTACTTTCCCCACTCGATCCCTCGGGTTTGCAGTAGTTGTGTTTTTGCACTAAAAAAAAAAAAAAAAACTCAGTGCAGTCAAATTTCAAGTTGTCTTCCTGAAAAAGCTAAACAGTGATTTAAATTTGTTCCTTGTGGAATGTCCCAGTTAAAATCTTGCATAATTTTCAACATTGAGCTTGTGCGTTTTGTTTTGGTTTTGTTTTTGGCATATTAGCTAAACCCAATCCATACATCTGAGATATAAAATGCTTTCAACTAGACATACACACACATTCATAACATACCTAGTCAAAAAACAAGAAAAAGTTCACCCCATAAATTAGATGTGAGGGCTGTGTATGGCTTTTTAGTGATCGGAATCTTACGGTAGTTTTGAGAATCTAGTTAACACACTTGAGGACATGGAGCTGTAGGTTATATTTTTGTGTTCCTTGCAAGGCCCTGCTCAAAAAAGGCAATGAGCTATGTTTAGTAAATGCTAGTTTGGTGGTTCTCAACCCTCCTGTGCTGCAACCCTTTAATACAGTTCCTCATGTTGTGGCCCCCAACCATAACATTATTTCGTTGGTACTTCATAACTGTAATTTTGCTACTTCCATGAACAATAATGTGAATATCTGATGTGCAGGGTATCTTAGTGTGTGATGGGGAGGGGGTGTCACAACTGTAGGCTGAGAATAACCATACTGGTTTTTGAAAAGCTTAAGGCCAGGTGGTGGTGGCGGACACCTATAATCCCAGCACTCCAGAGGCAGAGGCAGGCGGATCTCTGAGTTTGAGGCCAGCCTGGTCTACAGACCAATCTCCAAAGTAATACAGAGAAACCCTGTCTCGAAAAACAAAAACAAAAAAGCTTCTAATCCACGATATTCACAGGAAGCCCCAAGTTCTCAGGGTAAGTCCTGATTTTGTTTGTTTTTTTTAGACAGGGTTTCCCTGTGGCTTTGGAGGCTATCCTGGAACTAGCTCTTGTAGACCAGGTTGGTCTCAAACTCATAGAGATCCGCCTGCCTCTGCCTTCCGAGTGCTGGGATTAAAGGTGTGCACCACCACTGCCCAGCTCAGAATGAATCTTTTAAGGGCAAAGATACGATATGTGTCTCTTTCATATAACCAGGTTTTGAATGTTGTTAACAGGTTTTCAGTTAAGGACCCAGGCCACGGTAGAACTGGAGAATTAGAGTCTTCTGTGGGGCCGGCCAATCAACTCAAGTCAGAACTTGGTCACTTTAGACCAATAATTTCAACCAGGCTCCTTCCAATTTATTCTCTTCATTCATACTCTTCTTACATTTAGTTTCTCATGTGGTCCCATCACTCAGCATTCCCGAGGGAAACAGGCATTTCAGGAGGGGAGGACCTCCACAGCGACATGTGTGTGGCATATTACATATGATGCATGGTCCTCTCGAACCTATCCAGGACAGCCACTGCCGGTGATTCTGTAAAATGTGTAAGGGCAGGTGATACAAAGTTTTAGAAAATTTTCTTGATTTTCTTGAAATAATGACTCATTTCTCAACGAAATGGCTGATTTTTTTTTTTCCAATTTCAAGAGAAATGTGATGCCAGTTATAGTAGAATCCAGTTAGAGTAGGTCTGGTTTGCTGGTCCATTTAAACATTTCCAGGCCGAGGATGTCACTCCATGGGTAGAGTGCTTGCCTAGCATGTATGAAGCTCTGGCTCGACCCCATCATCACATAAATCGGGTACTGTACACCTCACCTGTAATCTTAGCACTCAGGAGGTAAAGGCAGGGACAAGTTCAGGTCTAGCACATGTGAAACCCTGTCTCAAAAAAAAAAAAAAAAAAAAAAAAAAAGCAAAGAATATGTATCACTAAGACCCCTTGAACAGTTTGTACCATGCTTGTTTTCTAGTTTTCTTTCTAAAAGGATCTTAGGGTTTTGTATGAACTGGGTTTGAATTAAAACATTGGAAATGAGTTCTTGGTACATGAACCTTGCATAATCATATTTGAAGGTATCTTTGAGTCAAGAATTCATATTTTTTAAAAATTATTTTATTTTATATGCATTGGTGTTTTGCCTATATATCTATGTGAGTGATCGGATCCCCTGGAACTGAAGTTACTGACAGTTGTGAGCTGCCATGTGGGTGCTGGGAATATAAGATAATTCATATTTCTTGAAGCTTTACCAACTTTATTCAGCAGCAAAAAAGAAAATTCCCAAATTAAGGAATTATTAGCATCTTAGAAATAGTATAGGCTCTGTTACAGGTAGGGTAAGATATGTAAATGGAGCTTCAAGGGGGCTCATTGGTAGATACTTGCTATAAAACCTGATAACCAGAGTTTGATTCTCATGACCCAAGTTGTTCTCTGTAGGGAACAAGTAAAATCCTGAGTGAATGTGTTGTTTGACATAGGCCTGGCCATGTCAAGGACCCCAATGCTTTAGCCCCATTTGAGTGGCAAAACCTTCATCAGGTCCGAGTGCAGACGTTGATAGTGTGCAGAAAATGTCCACTGTAGCCCCTGTCCTGCAAATGTTTACAGCACCTTTACAGAAATGAACCTGCTTTAATGCTGTGGCTTCTCCATCAGAAAGCCCAGGCCACTCAACGCCAGCTTTTTAGTGTCTGTCCTCTCCCCATTCCCTCACTGTCCCAGTTAGGTCGATCCCTGGTGCCACACATGCACGGTATTTCTCCCCCACATGTATGCATCATGCGTGTACACAAATGTTATACCAGCTGTTTCTCTAGGTTTTTCTTCTTGGAGATAGGGTCTCAGGGTTAGGGTTGTCCAAGATGACCTCAAACGCCCTAGTAACCAAGCATGGCCTTGAAATGATCTTCCTGCTTCCCCAAATGCTGGGATGATAGGTGATTGCCACCAGCCTGGCTTACTAATAACCAGTGCTGGTTATTAAACTCAGAACATCATGCATGCTAGGCAAGCACTGAGCTACAGCTTCAGTCCTTTCTGCTCATTTAGATGAAATTTTTAAGATTATTATGTATACAGTGTTCTGCCTACATGTATCCCTGCCTGCCAGAAGAGGTCACCAGATCTCATTACAGATGGTCGTGAGCCACCATGTGGTGCTGGGAATTGAACTCAGAACCTCTGGAAGACCAGCTAGTGTTTTCCAACACTGAGCCATCTCTTCAGCTCCCTAAATGAAGTTTTTTAAATCACTGTTCAGTATTTGTGGGGGTAAATAATATTACAGAACCAGATATGTGGTGTGGTTCTAACAACTACAAGTACTACTTAAATTGACTCACAGTCTATCAACTGAATGAATTCATAACATAGGGTAAGATCAGTAAATTTCAAATTTTTTTTTTTTGTCCTCATTAAAATTTTTGCCAGGTGTTGGTGGCTCACGCCTTTAATCCCAGCACTTGGGAGTTCGAGGCCAGCCTGTTCTTCAGAGCGAGTTCCAGGACAACCTCCAAAGCAATACAGAGAAACCCTGTCTCGAACCCCCCACCCCCAAAAAAAAAAGTTTTTTGTTTTGTTTTTTGAGTCAGGGTTTCTCTGTGTAGCCCTGGCTGCCTTGAACTCCTGGATCTGCCTTTTTCTGCCTCTCGGGTGATGGAACTAATGGGTAAGTTTTATTTGCATTGTGTTTGTGTACCATGTACGTGCTTGGGGGCAAGAAGGTGGCATCAGATCCCCTGGAACTGGTTACAAGTTCTGAGCCACCAGGTGGGTGCTCTTACCTGTGCAGCATCTCTCCAACCCAGTAAACATTTCTGATCTTGTTTCTGAGGATCAGGTAGGGCTGCAATGATCTCAAATGTTTGCTGCAGCTGTAGAATTCTTGTCAAACTAAAGTCTTCAGCTGGTGGCTTGTGCTCCTATCCATCCCTCTGGGGTTTTCCCCAGTGCGCTCAGAGCATCAATACTGACTTTTCTCAGTGTAGTACTAGCACGCCGGTGAGGCCGAGACAGGAGGATGAGACCGTCCCAAAAGCCTGTCTAAGACTGTTAAGTCCATAGTAACAGAGAGGGAAGAATGTGAGATGGAAGAGTATGTAAAACCTAATTTTGGACGTGACATGTCATTATTTCTACCTCATGTGTATGCTCTAAGTCACACATATGAAGCAATAGTGGAAGAGACCAGTGTGGGAGGAGGCTGACTGTAAGAAGGGTCACGCACATTGTGGTGGAGGGCCCAGCAGTGCTATGAAACTGGAGGTATTTATCTTTAACTGGCAAACAGTAAAAGGATGACCTGGCAGTAAGTGTACATACATTTATAATAAGAATTTCAAACACTGAAGCCAGTTACATTTATAATGAGAACATTACCTAGCAGGAACGTATTTCTAAAAAACTCTTTTGAGAGTAAAAGAATAAAAAGCTTGAAGCCAAGTGTGCTGGCTCATGCTGTCATCACAGCACTTGGGAAGCTGAGGGAGGAATGCCTGGGTTACAAAATAAGCCTATCCCAGACAGCACACCAAACCGCCAAAACCAAACAAATCCCAAAACAATAAACGCTTGAAGGCCAGATGTCACCATACTGTCAGTTTTTCAACCTTGAGAGCTTCTCCACACAGCCCTGGCTGTTTGGTGTCAGCCTCCTAGTGCTAGGATGACAGGCACATGGGCCGGCACACCAAGCTGTATGTGCCAGTTCTGCCGTGCTGTCTTTTATCCAGCATGGCCGTCTTAGGTGTTCTGCTGGCTCTGTATTTTCCCCAGTGGAGCTCTTTGATCCTAAAGCAATGGACTATATTGCTAAATCAAAGATGAACATCATTAGAGTCATAATTTGAACCCTGACTTGTGGATGTCAAAGATTACTTGAAATAGGGACTTATAATCGGGTGTTGGTGGTGCAAGCCTTTAGTCCCAGCACTCGGGAGGCAGAAGCAGGCGATCTCAGTGAGTTCGAGACCAGCCTGGTCTACAAGAGCTACTTCCAGGACAGCCTCCAAAGCCACAGAGAAACCCTGTCTTGAAAAACCAAAAATATTCATTCTGGTGTTTAACTTGGTCTCACACAGCCTAGGTTGGCCTGGAACTCACCAGGTAGTCTAGAAATGGCCTGGAACTTCTGATACCCCTGCTTCTACATCCCCAGTGCTGGAGATACAGACATGCACCACACCTAGTTTACATGATGCTGTGAGAACCCAGTATTCCACATATAGTAGTCAAGCACTAACCACTTCAGCCAGATCAGCATAACACTTAGAGGCAGATCAATATGAACAAAAACAAACATTTTCATGTTTATAGATGGCTCCTTTTGCAAAGGACCTGAGTTAGGTGTTACCAGCACTCAAAAGTGGGTAGCAGGAACAGTCTGTAACTCCATCTGCCACATACACTGAATTAAAATAAAAAGAATAAACCCAACACAAATGAGAACTGCTTTTATAGAAAGCCAAGTCATGCCTGTTATTTCAGATTTTTAAAAATACTTTTACCGAGCAGTAATGGTATACACCTTTAATCCCAGCACTGGCAGGCTGATCTCTTCGAGTTCCAGGCCAGCATGGTCTACAGATGGAGTTCCAGGACAGGTTCCAAAGCCACAGAGAAACCCTGTCTCGAAAACAAACAAAAAACCCTAAAATATTGGGGGTTGGAGAGCTGGTTCAACAGTTAAGAGTACTAGTTTTTGCAGGAATCAGGTTCCCAACACATACACAGGGAGAGGGAGAGGGAGAAGAAAAGGGAGAGGGTGAGGGAGGGAGAGAGAGGGAGGGAGGGAGGGAGGGAGAGAGGTAGGGTGGATTTACAATTCCAAATCCAATTCCAGGGGATCTGACGCCCCCTGCTGGCCTCCAAGGACACCAGGCACACATGTGGTGCACAGACATACACAAAAGCAAAACACTCATACACATAAATTAACTCTTGCTTTTTTGTTCTTTAAACATGGTAGCCTGCATCCCTGGCTGTCCTGCAACTCTACATATACCAGATTGACCTCAAACTCACAGATACCCACCTACCTTTGCCTCCCAAGTGCTAGGACCATAGATATGTACTACCATGCCCAGCTCAACACATACAACTCTTAAGATGACAGCCTCGAACAGCATCTTATAGCTCAGGATGTTCAGGTCAGTGGTTACTACACATATTAGCTATGCAGACATGGAGTTAGGTGCTCTGTCAGAATATATGTAACTTGTGTGTGTGTAGACAAATAAGAAGACTGGCTGCTTTTCCAGAGGACCCAGGTTCAACTCCTAGCACCCATATGGCAGCTCATAACTGTCTGTACCCGTAGGTTCAGGGGATCCGATGTCTCACAAACATGAATGCAGGCAAAACGCCAATGCACACAAACTTACTTTAAAAATCTCATTAACAGGAGAGACTTGAAATCATTTCCATTACTACTAACAGTTACAACAGTAGGCTCCCCTCCACACCTCCTGAGAATAGCCTCTGTGCAACCCAGTCTGAGCCTCCCAAGTGTGGTACAGGTCTGTGCTAACACACCAGGCAAGTAAACTCTTGACCAAACAGAAGCAAAGACATTTCTTCTGAGTCCTGTTTTTTTTTTTTTTTTTTTTCTAACTTAGCAATGGAACCTTCTCCTAGCTTTCCATTATAGAACACTAATTAGAAGCAAAATAACTGCTTAATAGTTTTCTAAGCCTTTCGTTCCCAAGTTAGTCATTTTCTGTGTCCTTGATAATCTAGGGTAATAAGTAGAATTTCACTTTATTAGAACCCTCTAGTCTAATTTAGGATATACAAAACCTTTGGCTCTTGTGTATATCACTGAGCTTTACCAGCAGCCCTCCCCATTTGTCTATTTATTTATTTATTATTTATACAGTGTTCTATCTGCATGTATCCCTGGCAGGCCAGAAGACAGCACCAGGTCTCATTACAGATGGTTTGTGAGCCACCATGTAGTTGCTGGGAATTGAACTCCGGACCTCTGGAAGAGCAGTCAGTGCTCTCCAGCCCAACCAGCCCTTCTTTTGAGCAGGAATTTTTTTTTTTTTTTTTTAAAGACAGGAGGGTCTCATGTAACCCAGGTTGGCCTTGAACTCACTATGTAGTTAAGGATGGCCTCTGTCTCCAAAATACGGAGGTTACAGATGTGTGCTACCATACCTGGCTGAGAAAGGGTCTTCTTGCCTCTTCGGAAGCTAGCTGGAATCATAGGTGCTTGCTACCATGCTCAACCTATTACCCCTCCCTTCTAATACCTACAATCCTCCACACATCTGGAAATTCTTTGATGTACTTTGATTCCTGATCCTCACAGGCAAGGATAGGTTGTGCATCTTTTATAGCTAAGGAAAGTGAAATTCAGACTAAGGTGGCAGCTGTAAGTTGTGTGGACCAAAGTTCTGATACCTGGTCTCTGAGCCCTAACATCAGTGAGTACATGAGGAAGCCAGAAGGCTTGACTTCTAGGCTATTCTCTCTTCACCACTCCATCAAACCATCTTATACTCAAGTAATTTCAAAAAAAAGTTGCTAGCCTAGCCCTATTTATTTTCCTGGTTCTAAAGTTGTGAGGCACCACACAAAGCCTTGGAAAGAAACTTCAAAAATTCAAGGGCTGGGTATACCGCAACTGCCTAGTAGCATAAGGCCCTGGGTCCAATACCCAGAAATGAAAATTAGAGAAAAAGAAAGCCCTAAAGCATGGCTTTATGTCTCTCACCTCACTCCAAACCCTTCCTTACACTCTCTCCTGAGGAAATATGTCATTTTCCCATTTAATGCTGGGAGACCCATAAACAAGAAGGTCAAAGACACCAGGACTTTATATATTAAGTTCTTCTAAGTGAAGAAGACATTCTTACTTTTCAAAGATTATTCTCTGTGTGTACATGCACAGGAATGACCAACAAGGGCCCCCTAGAGGAGTTTCAGGAGTTCTGGAGACCAAACCCCAATCCTCTAAAAAAGCAGTAAGCACTTTGAAGGTCTGAGCCACCTATACAACCTTGGGACTGAGTAGAGAGCAGAGAGGCCACCCCACTTACCCATCATCTGACTTTACTCACCATTTACTGCTCAACACAGGAAAGTCTCCCCGATCAAATGCACAACAGTCTCATCTTCACTCAAGTATCAGTAATTTAAAAAAGCAGTATCATACAGATTTAAATTCAGGGGAAACAAACTCCCATGAACTGTCTTGTTTTTCTTTCTTTGCATTTGTTTTCAAGGTACTATGGATCAAACTTAGAGCCTTATCAATTCTAAACAAGCTTTCTAACAGTAAGGTGTGTTACTACTCACCATGTAGCCCTGACTGGTCAAACTCAGCTGCTTGCCTCTACCTTCCAAGTGCTGGGATAAAAGACAAGCACATAGTGCCTGACTACCTTATCAAGTATACCCCATCCATCTTCACCTTTTAAAATGCTGTTGAATTTTTTTTTTTCACTCGAGACAGGGTTTCTCTGTGTAGCTTTGGAGCCAATCCTGGTACCCACTCTGTAGACCAGGCTGGCCTCAAACTCAGAGATCCACCTGCCGCTGCCTCCGAAGTGCTGGGATTAAAGGCGTGAGCCACCAACTCTCAGCCCATTAAATTCTTTTTATTCTCTTAAGTTTAAGGAGCTGGGAATGTACCCAAGTGGACACATTCTAGCATGTACAAAGCTCTGAGAGGGAAAGGAAGAAAACGAGTCAAGAGAAATAGAAGGGAAAGAAGAGAGCCAGAGAGCAAGCACACAGCAACTGTTTGTTCCACACTCAAATTTCAGAAAGTAAGATAAACCTACAATGCTATTTTTTAAAATTATGCTGCCTTGAAAAATCATTCCTCAAACTAATAGAGGTTTAAAAAAAATCACAGATACTATAAAAGCAACATGACTTTGAATGTGCAGCTGGTAGACAGAATACTTACAAAGTGGGTTAGCTGGAACCAGAACTCCTGCTCTCAGAAAGCTCATGTAATTGAAGCAACCATTCTAACAGCAGTCAAGGCACTCATCGGAACATGAATAGCTTTTCTAGTTTTCAAATGTCCACTTTATTCCACATGACACCTAACCAGATTATCATTCACATCTGAGGGACAGATGCCCATGAGATAAACTAGAGAAATATAGTTCAATTTTACACCGTGTCAGGCACCCACAAGTGTACGACAATGCAGAAATATGGGTGTGATCACCACTACATTTTACAGAAAAGAAATAGCAATAAATTTCAAAAAGTAGTAGATTCACCTGTTCCCTAAAATACAGGTATGCAACTGTTACAAAGCCGTAATAAATGTTTTATAAAATGTAGTTTTATTTTATGTTACTCTGCTGTTACATAGGGCATAAGATTTTCACAAGGCTTTTTTGGGACTACAGTCAATGATTAGCAAACACAATATAGTGGGTCCCTCTCTCTAAAGAACAATCACTGGACAAACTGGACACCCTCTCACATGTGCACGAATCTGCATGGAAAAGTACTGATTTAGACCTGGACTTGTGTACTTTATTTTCCCTTTCTAGTGTATCAAGAAAGGACATGCATTTTAATTTGCCCAAAGCAATGCTTGTTTTCTGGCAGCAACATGCTACTTCTATTACAAGGTAAAGTGAATACCAGAGCTACAAAGGCAGGAGGTGTAAGTGAATTTTTATTGGGAAGGAAGTTGTCAACTCAAACAGCAGCAAATGAAGAATGCATAAAGGAAATTCCCTGTTGTCACAGACAGACGTAACCTCCAGAATATGTGACATAGGAGACATTTTGATCTGTGACCCAAGACTGGATGCATTAAGAGCTTTCCCATTTAATCTAACACTTCTGGATTCCTACTAAAAAGGAATATGCAGTACGAGTATGGAAAAGTTGCTTCTGAAAGGAAACCCCCGAGGAGGGTCAGAGAGGGAATGTAGAAATCAGGAAGTTATTATTACAATTATTTTAAATTGTAATGTACTACATTTCCATATCTTCACAGTAATACAAAACACAGCCACTTGAAGAACTGGTTCAGATTACTTAAATACCAAATGCACTGTCAGTCCTCTACACAAGTGTCTGGAAGTTACTCGTGTTTATATGAAATGAAGCTATTGATACTTTTCTACAGCAGTAACTGCACACCAGGAAGGCCGAGACAACACAAATCAAGGGATGGAGTTTCCCAAAGCTGCAGTGTGAAAAGACTATAAACAGTTGATCCCATACACATGAATGGGCTTCCTTGCTAGAGGAAATCCAAGTGGAATAAGGAATGGAGATGTAAAAAGGTTTTCTTGAGGGGATGGAGGACGGCACCCTGGACACCTTTAGTTTTCGGCCCCCTCCGCTGCATCGCATTCTTCTCCTGCACTGTCTGATGTCCATAACTACAGAAGAAGAAATAGAGAAACATGGTGAGTTATTACTTTCATCCAGACATTATTTAAGCCCCTCAAGAGAAATCAATCCTTTAAGCAACAGAGGATGATCAAGACAGTTCTTTCTTAAAACTGAACACCATCACCCCTTCATAACATAGCCTAACAGACATATACAAAACCACATACATATACTCGTATGTACTGTGGACAGAGCCACCACCTGCAGGTTCCTTCTTGAGCTGCTGCTCTGACTTCTCTTAAGGATGGACTATGTATGACATGAAGTGAGAGACATACATCCTCTCCTCCCCAAGCTGCTTTGGTCATAGACTTTATCATAGCAGCAGAGAGCAAACTGAGACAGTTTCCCAACACCACACAAGTAGTTCAGCAATAGATAGAACTGTAATTACAGAATACACAAGGAAATGGCTGAGAATTTCATTTTCCATTCTCAATAGTGAAATGCTTTCCTAGAAAAAGAGTATTTAAATATTATTTATGGCTGGGTGATAACCCACACCTTTAATCCCAGAGCTCAGGAAACAGAGGAAGGTGGATATCTGAGTTCCAGGACAGCCTGATCTATAGAGTTCCAGGACAAAGTTACACAGAGAAACCCCTATAATGCCAAAATACACACACACACACACACACACACACACACACACAAAATTTATGAGACTAATAAAGTAAAAACTATACAAGGAGATAATCGTGGTCTTGGTGTTTCTAAGTATATGAAGGGCTAACAGAAAAAGCAGATTTACTTTGCATCGACAGAAATTTGGTTTCTTGTTTTTCGAGACAGGGGTTTCCCTATGGCTTTGGCGGCTTCCTGGAACTAGCTCTTATAGACCAGGTTGGTCTCAAACTCACAGAGATCTGCCTGCCTCTGCCTCACAAGTGCTGGGGCACTGACAGAAATTTAAGCAGGAACAAGTGACCAAGGGTAAGGAGATGTAACACACATACATATGTACTAATTGAATGCTAAAACTAGAGTATTCCAATATCTAATTAAGAATACAAAGAGGAAGTTAAAAGTCAACAGTCAATACTAACTGCAGTAAGTTCAGAAAATGGATTTTTTGAGATCAACACCAGAATGCTACTTTAATCTTCAGAAAAATTAGGCTCTTAGATTATCTTAAATTACTATTAAGATACTAAGATAAACAGCATAAAATCCCCTCAAGAATTATGCTGTAAAGAGAGAACAAATGAAACCAAACCAGTTAAAAGACTAGAGCTAGTCCTGAATCCATGGAAGGCACACACAATCAGTGCACAGAAGCAGCTGTGTACAGATCACACTTCTGTCCTCCTGGGCTGCAGGCTCTGCTGACATCTAAGGATGTCCAGTGCTTCCCTCTCCCTTCTCAGTGGACTCATCATTGGTGTGTAGCTTTATAAAACACAGCAACAACAATCTTCCCTAGTAAAAGCTGTAGCACCACAATCGGAGCTAGGAAAACTGCATTTACACTAAAAGGTGTCATTCCCCTCTGTTCCCTTCTGTTAAGTCTATGATTTACTTGAACATACAAAACAATGTGAGTTCAAGCTTTAGCTTTTGTCAGTTGTCTCCTGCTATAGTTTGGGTCTGAAATGTCCCCAAAGGCCCACATGGTCAGTGTGGCTTGAAAGAGAAGCAGTAGAATTTCTTACAGGAAGTATCAAGTCAGAGAAAGTTGGGTCATTGTGGGAGCGCTCTTGCAGAGGATACTGCGACACACAATCTCTTTCCTGTGGCTGCTAGGAGAGATGTGGACTTTCACCACACATGTTCCCATTAAACTGTTCAACACAACATGGCCAAGTACTACAAACAGAAGCCTTTAAACTCATGAATCAAATGTTTCCTTGTCTTAAAGTTGTTTAATCCCAGGCCCTTTGTCACAGCAACAGAACACTAATGTGCCCTTTATCTCCTTTTTAAGACAAACGGACTTCAACTTACAAGCAGAGGTAGTGTTAACTTAGACACAGGCCACCCTCTTTGGTTTTTGTCAACCTGACACAAACCAAAGTCATCTGGGAAGAGGGAACTTTGAGGGACTACCTCTATAGGGTTGGCCTGTAGGCATGTCTGTGGGGACATCTTTTTCCAGATAGGGTTTCTCTGTATAGCTCTAGCTGTTCTGGAACACAATCTGTAGACCAGGCTAGCCTTGAACTCAAGAGATCTGCCTCTGCCTCTACCCCGAGTGCTAGGGTTGGTTAAAGGCGTACACCACCCACCACTGCCTGGCTTGAGGACATCTTGATCAGTGATTAAGAGGGCCTCACCCTGCATTAGGAAACAGCACTCCTGAGAATGTTCTTCTGGTTAATAAAAGAAAGCAGGCTGACAAGTCAGTAAGCAGCACCCTCCATGACCTCCTCTTCAATTCCTGCCTCCAGTTTCCTGCCTTGACTTCCCTCTATGATGGACTACAAACTCTAAGATGAACTCCTCCATCAGATATTCAAATACACAGGGTTCACAAAGTAAACTTAAAAAATTTTTATTAAGCCTTGCCTGGCGTTGGTGGCGCACGCCTTTAATCCCAGCACTCGGGAGGTAGAGGCAGGCGGATCTCTGTGAGTTCGAGGCCAGTCTGGTCTCCAGAGCGAGTGCCAGGATAGGCTCCAAAGCTACACAGAGAAACCCTGTCTCGAAAAAAACAAAAAAATTATTAAGCCTTTATAGGTATAGGTATTCTATCTACATAACATGTGTGTACAGTGCCCATGGAGGTCATAAGAGGGCCTTAGGTCCCTTAGGACTGGAGTTAGTCCATTGTGACCCACTATGTGTATACTGAGACTTGAATTCAGGCCCTCTAGGAGAGCAACCAATGTTCCTCTCTAGCCTACCAAGTGAACTCTTATTAGAACAAGCTGTTTCTTGTGATTTTAGGAGATTGTAACACCTATAGAACCCCTAATTTGCTATACATAATTTACCCAGAGAAAGGAAATACTAAAATTACACAAGCTCTCTACATAAACTGTTACCAGAATGCTCAACAAAGTCAAATAATAATAATAATAATACTGTTTCCCTACAAGTACATTATCCTTTCTAGGAAGGTCTGATAAAAATACCTTGTCACCATGAAGATCTTTCTCCAAACTTAAAGAGACTATAGCTCTTCTACAACTGCCCCCTTCCCCCCAGGACAGAAGATCAAAATAAAATTACTGTTAAAGACGCACAGTAGTGAAATACTCACTGTTAAGTTGTCTCTAAGCAACTGCATGATGAGGGTGCTGTCTTTATAGGAATCTTCATTCAGTGTATCAAGCTCTGCGATGGCCTCATCAAAAGCCTGGTAAAGTTAACATTCACAGTGAGTAATACCTTCAGTGACAGGAGCTGGTCAGTCTGCAAATACAACTGTGTGTACAGTCACACCGTGCTACAGGTAACACCAACTACAAGTACCGCCTTGGAGTGGCCCGATTTAAGATGTTGTGACAGCTCCTCACTAAAGTCCCTGTCCCCTGGAGAGTTCTTTCCTTACTAAACCTACACTTGCTCTGCTTTTTTTTTTTTTTTTAAGAAAAAGAATTCATAAAACCTGAAACCTGCTGAAAATACTTATAGAAACACATATCTTGGTTCTTTTACAAGATACACAGTATATTAGCAACACTTGACACAATTCTTACAAGCATGGCTTTGAGACATTTGGGGGAATAGATTCCTAGTGCTCAAATACGGCAGGCACTCCTTTCCAGTTTCTGATGCTTCCTCCTAAAGTTACTCTGACTTCTTTGACCATTTCCTTCCAGGCTCTTCAGGCAGACATTACTAATTAGAATCAGAGTGAGAGCACAGTGTTTATAGGGAGAGGAAGTAGGCAAGAAAGAAAACACAATGCAAAAGAAATGGCCTCCCCGAGAATCCAAATAATACTATGCTTAGTATCTCAAACACCCTCAGCCAAAGAGGTACCCTACACACACATACACACAAACCTTACCGTTTTGGCCAGTGTACAGGCAAGCTCGGGATTATTAAGGATCTCATAGTAAAATACAGAAAAGTTAAGAGCCAGCCCCAGGCGGATTGGATGTGTAGGTTGCATCTCTTTCTTGCTTATATCAAATGCCTCTTGGTAGGCTCCTTGGGAATTATCTATTGTTTCTGTAAGTTGGAGAAAAAAAATTAAGACACAACAGCAAAAATATCTATCTAACATATAGCATGCTAACAACTTTAACATATGTACCAGCTGAGTCATTCTGAGTCACCACAGCTCTAGTAAATAAAACCTATGGGGGCCAGCAACACAGTCAGTGGGTAAAGATGCTAGCCACCAAGCTTGACAACACAAGTTTGATTCCTGGAACCCATATGGTAGAAGATGTCCTCTGATCTCTACATATGTGCTATGCCATTCAGGCACACAAACACACACACAAAACAAAACAAAACAAAACAAAAAAAACACAAAAACACCAAATTAAGCAACAATACTTCAGCCCCCTAAAAGTTCAATGTGTAAAGTTGAACCTGGTTGAACAGGCCTGTACTCCTAGATACTTGGGAGAGTAAAACAGGAGAACTGAAGTTTCATGGCCTTCCAGAGCTACAAAGTGAGTTCAAAGCCAGCCTGGAAACTTAACGAAAGCCTGTCTCAAAATTGAAGTGAGGCTAGGATCACAGCTCAGTGGTAGGGCACTTGCCTAGCTAGCATGCATGAGGCCATAAGTTAAATTTCCAGCAAAATAATATTATTAAAATTTTAAAAAGAGCCGGGCGGTGGTGGCGCACTCCTTTAATCCCAGCACTCGGGAGGCAGAGCCAGGCAGATCTCTGTGAGTAAGAGACTAGCCTGGTCTACAAGAGCTAGTTCCAGGACAGCCAAAGCCACAGGGAAACCCTGTCCCAAAAAACCAAAAATAAATAAATAAATAAATAAATAAATAAATAAATAAATATAACTGGAGATACAGTTTCAGTGGTCTTTGCCCCAGCACACACATACATGTAACATACAACATCCTATTTCTATGTTCTATACATAATGTTATGAGAAATATAGAATAACTGATTAAATGTATATAAATTGTGGAGCTAAACGTTGGGCAAACAAAAACAAAAGATTAAGCCTACTTGTAATGGCTTTTTTTTTTTTTTTTTTTTTTTTTTTTTTTTTGGTTTTTCAAGACCGGGTTTCTCTGTGGCTTTGGAGGCTGTCCTGGGACTAGCTCTTGTAGACCAGGCTGGTCTCGAACTCACAGAGATCCACCTGCCTCTGTCTCCCGAGTGCTGGTACTTGTAATGTCAAAGCGTAATTAGAGTTCACCCATGAGCCTTTTTTTTTTTCCTGAGGCAGAGTCTCACTATGTAGTTAGTCCACAATGATCTGACAACCCTAATGCTACAGCCTCCTGGTGGGACAGACCCATCATTTAAGTTGCAAAGCCACCTATAAACTCTTGTCCTAAATGCCTCCATTTATCTGTTATGGTTTGATTATGTAATGCTGTCTAAGACACACGTGCTAAAGATAGGCTTCTGAGTTTGTGTGACTTTTAAGGACTACATCCTGAGGGTGCTGACCAAATCAATGACCAGTCCTTTGATGGGTGGCATTATTGGGAGGGGGTGGAAACTAGGAGGTACCCTGAAGGGCTATACCATGTCTCTAGCTATCCCAACCCTCTTGCTTCCTGGCAGCACCAAGGTGTCCAGTTCTGCTCCATCATATCCTCAAGTCTGCCTACCTCAGTGTCCACATTAATGGAATTAGTGAACCATGAGCCGAAATTTCCAAAGCCAAAGAAACCCCTCCTTTAAGCTGTTTATTTTTTTTTTTTCTCAGCTATTTTGTCTCAGTGACAAGCGACCACCCCTTTCCATTTCCTTTTATAAACTCTGCATTTACCCACAGGTCAGCTATACTTACGCTTTCGATCGTCGCCACATGCTACTTCAGCAAGATACCGGAAATAATCTCCCTTCATCTTCAGATAGAAGACCTTACTCTCTGGATTAGTTGCATTGGCTATTAAATACTTATCCAACAATTCCTAAAAGAAATACATCAAACACTAATGAAAAGCAATTCAGTCACAGACAAGAACTTGTAACAGTATACTTCTTGGACCTGAAGCATGTTCTCACAAACGGTCAAGTTGTTGGACTCACTTTTCTGGCAGGCCTTGCCCACAGTTTATAATTAAAAAAAAAGAAAAAAGAAAGATAAAGAAACTTAGATACACCTATGTTAGTGAGCCATTTAACCAATATTTACTGAAACTGCTTAGGTGCCATGTAAATACATAAAAAAGCCTGAAATAAAATTCATGCTGCCCTCAAGAAGTGCTCAGTTGGTTAAGTACACCATGACTACATCCAAGTTTTGAAAGATGTATGGAAGATGGCAGGGGAAAGTGACACAGGAACAGGCAGGGACATGGAGAAGAGAAGCAGGTAGGGGAGGGCCAACCAAAACTAAAATATATGCAAATGACATAAACCTGATACTTGGTAAGCTAATTTTTTCTTAAATTAAAAAAGTTTGAAGAGGCACCTTGTATGAATGGATAAAGCTGCTCAAAAACCACGTTATCATTAAAAACTCCAGGAGGAGGATACCTGCCTGCAAACTGCCAGTCAGGTAAAACCCTGTAGCTTCCAAAAGAATACAAGCAATTGCTACTGGAATTGATTGGCATCAGAATTAGAGAGTAAGACCCTACTGTTAGAGACAATGCATGCTCTAAACACTGGAAGTACTTGTTAGCTTTTTGTCATTTGGGAAGAAAGAATCTCAATTGAGAAAATGCCTCCAACAGACTGGACTGTAGGCATGTCTGTGGGGGCAATTTTCTTGATTAATGATTGATGTGGTAGAGCCCAGCTCAGTAGGGGCACTGCCAACCCTAAGGCAGATGGTCCTGGGTTATATAAAAAAGCAAGAAGAGCATGCCATGGAGAGTAAGCCAATAAACAGTGTTCCTCTATGGTCTCTGATTCACTTTCTGCCTTGAGGTTCCTGCCCTGACTTTCTCAGTGATGGAGTGTGACCTAAGAGTTGTAAGCTGAAAGAAACCCTTTCCTCCCCTCAAATGGTTTTGGCCAGTGTTTTATCAAAGCAACAGAACCAAGCTAGCACACAGGACTAAAGCACTCAAACTGGAACTACAGTGGAAATGTCTTCCCTGCTGTCTAGTTCTCACAGTACTAGAAGGGTTATACAGGCTGCTGGGGGAGAATTGTCACCCAATACTACTACTTAGCTTTACTTTCTGCCTGCTATTCCACTTGACAGCAGGGCAAGATGTTCCCACTGGAGCTATAGTGACAAGTCTGCTATGGAGGTAACCAACCACTTTCTGTTTAAGAAGTCAATCCAACTCCACAGTAGCGAAGTCACAGGTCCTAGTGGGGAGGCTACAGTTAGTTATTTTCCTAAAAGGACATGATGTGCCTGTCAAACTGCCTTCTAAATAAATACTTTTGTCACCATACAGTAGTGTTGCTATCAGCCTTGGCAGAGAATCAAAAAATTGGTCAAAATGCTGAGAATAAGTGAGTGAAATGTTCATCTATAAACAGGATGTCTATACATCGCTCACTCCAAGGCTCAGGGAACATGACAGAAGAGGGAGAAGTCAGAAGCCAGAGGATAGGGTCAAGTGTTGTAAAACACTGTCTTTCAGTCATATAACCAACAGTACAAGATGTGACCCAAGAATATCTTGTCGTGATGGGGAAGGGACTCATAAGTAGCTAATGGCTACGAGGGGAGAGATATTTTCTTCAGTGGTATAGCTACCAGTAAGGTACCCACGCTCCTGGAAGCAACCCCAGTGAAGCATGCTGGGGTCATGGGGGGTTCCTGATGGGATGATGGTTCAGTGATTAAAAGCATGCATATTGCTCTTGCATAGGACCAGTCAGTTCCCAGCACCCACAACAGGCATCTGAGTCTGTAACTCTAGCTCCAGGGAGACCCAATGCCTCTGGACTTGAGGGACACCTTTACTCACATGCACATAATGACACACAGATGAACAATTAAAAATAATAAAATAGATATTTCTTAAAAGTAAAAGAAGATGGGAGACCACAAGTGAGGGTGAATATCATCAAAACATACTACATACAAATGTGAAAATGGCACAATATATCATGTAAATGAATACAGAGTTTTTTGTGTTTTGTTTTTTAAGGAAAAGGCTGTTTAGGGAAGGGTTACCTAAGTTAAGCTGGGCACAGCATCATCATCTGTACTCCAGCTACTTTGGGAGGCTGGTACAGGAAAGTCGCCTGATTTCTAAAGCTTGAGATCAGCCTACACAACACAGTAAGGCCCCCACCCCAACTTAAAATAAAGGGAAGGGGGGGCAATAATGCACTAAGAAGAAAAAGAAGATGTGGGTGTCATTTTTAAGAGACAACACAAAATGTCTAAGACATCAAATATGAGAAAGACCAATACAAACAGCACAAGTAATACACTGTGGTTAAGAATGGTGGCATTCACTGACCTCTGCAGACAAGTGTCTGTCCAAAAATAGGTAGGTACAGACAGGATCTACAGACTACACTTAGAAATGTATACGACTAAACCATTAGCTTTATCAGAGCAATGCACTACGAACCCTCCCACAATATTTACTTATTAATTTACTTATTTGTCTATTACTTAGAGACAGTTTCCTTATGTAGCTTAGCCCTGTTCTAGTCCTCAAGGGATCATAGGTGTATGTCACCATACCTGACTTGCTATGTTTTTTTTTTTTTTTGGGGGGGGGCTGGGTGGGTGGGTGTCTAGACAGGGTTTCTCTGTGTAACAGTCTTAGCTGTCTTGGAACTAGCTCTGCAGACCAGGCTGGCCTCAAATTCACACAGATTCTCCTGCCTCTGCCTCTGCCTCCTGAGTGCTGGGACTAAATAAAGGTGGGTGATACCACCGCAGGGCTTTTGGCTGTCTTTTATCCCTGATTTCATACAATGGTATCTTCACTAAAAGCAATGACCTAAACATAAGTGTTTGTACTGACTAAAAACATAAATTCACAAAAGATAAATGATTCTCTTTAGACTATCCATTTTAAGTAATTTAAAAATTAGTCTCATGAAAATATTATGGTATCAACACATAATAGGTGCTCTCTGGGAATAAAACCAACCAAAAGAAGTCAAAATCTGCCAGGCGGGGGTGGCGCACGCCTGTAGTCCCAGCACTCAGGAGGCTGAGGCAGGTGGAAAAAAAAAAGAAGTCAAAGCCTAGGATAACGTCATGCTAAGAGGTCAGAGAACATAAACTGACCAACTCCTTTGCCTCAGTTCATTTTGAGAAGCTGAGCTAAGAACAGAAGTTCATGCATGCTTGCATTCCTGAAAAAAATACCAGATACTATCTGTTAACAAGCTGTAAAGTGCCAACTATGATGCAAAATTGGAAAGTCTGGAAAATAACCCAGAATAAGACTTTTTTTTTTTTTTTTGGTTTTTTGAGACAGGGTTTCTCTGTGGCTTTGGAGGCTGTCCTGGAACTAGCTCTTATAGAGCATGCTAGTCTCAAACTCAGAGATCCACCTGCCTCTGCCTCCCCAGTACTGGTATTAATGGCGTGAGCCACCACTGCCTGGCCATCCATGCATTGTTTTTATTTTAACTCATATTGTAAAGTCTCCAACCAGCAAACTGCAGGACCCTGGGAGGTTTGGAGGACTTCCACTGGGGCTCTCTCTAGCACTGGCAGTGTTACTTGGCTGAGGGGTATAGAAAACAAGTAATATCAGAGAGCTGTAAGATATCACTGTCATTGTCACTGCACTACTCACAACTGCAAGATGGTCTGGTGACTGAGACACTCTAGATCATTGGATTACTGATCAAGTGTCATTAGCCACAAGCAGCTTCCATAGCACCTTTGCTCCATCAGAGGGGCTGGAGAGATGTCTCAGTGGCTAAGAATGCTTATTGTTCTTGCAGGGGACCCAGGTTTGGCTCCTGGCACCTACATGGTTGCACAACTATCTGTAACCCCAGCTCCAGGGAATCCAATGCCTTCATTTGTCCTCCACAAGTACCCCCCCCACACACACGTGTGTGTGTGTGTGTGTGTGTGTGTGTGCGCGCGCGCGCGCGCAATACAACAAATTTTTTAAACCTTTAAAAGCTTAAAGGGAAAAAAAAACTTGCTTCATCAATTCACTTACACAAAATGCACTAAAACTTCATAACACCAAGACAGCCTCTACTACTTAGGAGCAACTAAAAAATTATTTTTATTATAACATGTCTCATGTATACTGGTACCTTCAGAGTCCAGAAGAGGGAGCCAGAGCCCCTAGAGTAAGAGTTATAGTTGGTTGTGAGCCTCCTGACATGGGTGCTGGGAAGCTAACTCCACATCCCATTAGAGTAATTGTTCACAAGGGCTGAGTAATCTCTCTAGCTCCCAAGAGCAGTCTGAGCAAATAAACAGATGTTAACTGTAACAAACAACTCTATATATTAACCTCATCCATGCCCTAATGATGGACACACCTTTGATAGACACTTTAAAGGATCTGTCACTTCCTTCCTTTTCCTATTAGTTCTTTCAAACAGCGCTCCCTTTAGCTAATAGTAAGGCTTTCTTAACTATCTTAAAATGAAGCTGGTACGTAACATACATCTACACAGATAAAACAATACAAATTTCACTGACATTTCATATATCCAAACCATAAACACAGTGTAACCAGATTTACTAAGAATTACAAAGAATGTAACTTTAACTACCAACTTGTTCCAAGTGTCATGAATGACCTTGGTACAAAACATGCACAACCGCTTCATGTATTTTTTTGTTTTGTTTTGTTTTGTTTTGCTCTCTCTGTATTGCTTTGGAAGTTGTCCTGGAACTCGCTCTGTAGACCAGGCTGGCCTCAAACTCAGAGATCCGCCTGCCTCTGCCTCCCGAGTGCTGTTATTAAAGACATGCGCCACCAACACCCGACTCTAACTGCTTCATTCTTAATTAAGTTACATACTATGTAATTGTTTTGCTTATTAAAATATTATAAATTATATCTAAGTATTTCAGTGGAATGAATACTGAGCCATTATCTGATCCTGGAGTCAGGCAGGACCAAGTTCCAATAGTTTAATATTTTCTACAAAATACTTTTTAAAAACCTCTATAATGTATGTTAATTCTTAAGTATTAATTTAGAAGAACTTCTAAATACAAATGTTTTCTTTGTATTTTTCCTTTACAAAATTTAGTACAGTGCCTAATATGCATACATTTGTTTGTCAAATGAGTATCAGCCATGCCTTGGCAACATGCTGAAATGAAGTTAACAGGAACAGTTTCACATAAGGTATGACACTGGAAAGGCACAGTGCTTTCTTTTCTGGAACTTGTGAGGAAAATGATAGTCACCCCATTCTGTTTTCTGCCTCCTCAGGGTAAATTAAAAAAAAAAAAAAAATCTCAAAATGGCAGGTCCAAATTCAAATCTAACATGTCCTCCTCCCTTACTCCGATTGTGCATGCAAGCCCCCATTTCTGCTGAATAATGGACAACATACATGCACTTTACATAAAATAAAGTTCTCCCTACAGCTCCTTAGACATCTCTGTCTTCAATTCCTGAAAGGCAGCAATTACTACTAGCTTCTTTCATGCTTTTCCAGAAATTCAAAGAATTTGGATCCACGTCTTCTTCTATACATTAGCACCTTTCATAAATTATCCCACACTTTAGTCTCCCCATATAGTAATCCCTCTAATATCGAGTACTTGGGAGGCAGATGCAGGAGGATTTCTGTGAGTTCAAGCCAGCCTTCCTTGTCTACATAGCAAGCTCCAAGACAGCCAGGACTACATAGAGGACCCAACTATTGAAATTGGGTAATGAATGCGCATCATTCTCTTTTATTTTGCATAAGCTCTTTTCCTGATATAAAATAATTCGGGGGAAAAAAAAACATGAAGCCAGGAGGAAAGAACAAAGTAAGTTAAGGAAGGAACATGCATCAGTTTACTTTCCACTCTTACTTTTTTAGAGTTGGGCCAGTGTTTATTATTCAGACCCAGAGGAAAGAAGGGGATCCCCTTGCCATAGTTTCCCTTAGAGGAGGTAGTGAGCGCAAGTCTGGTTTCAGCAGCAAGAGAGGTAGACCGTGTCCCCTACCTCAGGCCTCAGAAGCAGGCCACTTCTTCAGCTCAGCTCAGACATCAACAGGCTCATGATCTCAGTTCTGCCTGTTTACCACAAACACCGTGTCCCAACATCACCAGCAACATGTGTGCCAAGACCACAGACAGGCGCTTCAAAGGGACATTCGTGCCATGGTGCAGGCAGAAGCCACAGCTGTGCTGACCAGCTCATCAATCTCAAGGTCCTCAGAGGATACAAGCACTGGACCCTAGTTCAGCACCAGGTGTCCAAGCTGATCTGGAATTTGCTCCAGCGCATGGGTCAGTGCAGAAGTCATCACAGCCTTACCCGTTATTTTTCTAGTTCTGTGATGAGACACCATAACCAAGGCAACTTACATAGGTGCCCATGCTCACTCAAACCACCACAGGGCACTTGTTTCAGCAACATATACACTACAATTAGAAAAGAAAGGGATGGGAGAACACAGCTATGACATCTATTAAGCTCCCTCCTGAGGCTGCCCACTCAGAGAATAACATGCTGATGGAGGGCAGGCCATGTTTGCTTCACAGTACTACACCCTCCAAACAAACTCTTAAGGAAAGGAAACTTGGAGGTTGGGAAGACAAAACTTTTTAGAAAACAAAAACAAAAACAAAAAAACAGACAAAAACTTTCAAAGAAAATTAGCAAAGCAGAAAGCATATTCAAAAAACTACTCAGAACACATAGTATTCAATATTCCAACAGAGACTGAAGACCAGCTCCCTGGGAATCCTCCAGGACTCAGTAGCAGCCTAGGACTGCTGAGGCATCCAGCCTCAGGACTAGACTGAACTAACAGATTCTTGACCTCTCTTTCTAGTATGAGACAGCCACTGCTGGAGTACCCAGACCACATCTAGTAAGCCAGTGTAATAAATCTCCTTTAATATGTAAGTTCATTCTATCAGTTCTGTTCTCGGGAAACCCTGACTAATGCTCTAAAATACAGACATTCACTTGAGATATTCATAGGCATGAGTGATTAGTGTCCATGTTAACAGTTCACAGACCCATTCCTTTGACAGTTCTGTTTTTATCTACAAACGGTTACCGACAATCTACCCACTAATGTTGGTAAAGATTAAATGGGTTAATAAAACACTTGACACTTACCTTCAATGCATGGACAGTACCTATACAAAAGGCTGACTGTGTCCTAATTATGGACATCTAGATCAGTCACTGGGACTTTCAACTATAATTTTACTGTTTTGAGACAAGATCATGTAGTACAGACTCCCAAGTGGCCTGGAACTGATTGTATAGCTAGGAATGACCTTGAACTCTGGCACCCCTGTTTCTACCTATCAAGCACTGAGGTGACCTACCAGTTTATATGGTGCTAGGGACCAAATCCTAGGCTGCCATAGATGTTAAACAAGCACTCTACCAACTGAGCTACAGCTACAACTCCTTTTGTAAAAGGCTGCTTTCCAAATCTAACCTACCAGTTTTTATCCTGTTTTCTCTGATGGAGAGCACTAGCTGACTTAGCCAGAAGGCTGGTGTCATCTACTACATCCTTTGGTTTTTATCCCCACTGCCTTCCATATAGTCACTGAAGTCCCAGAAGTAATTTTCTCCAGAAGTGAAGACTGCACTTAGAAACCTCAGATAAGGAAGCATGTGTACATCATGGTAACACCTATTTCCTCTCTTAGCTATAAATCACTAACTGAAAAAGATTTAATCTTGTCTAGATTTTATATATGCTGGGCGATGGTGGTGCATGCCTTTAATCCCAGCACTTAGGAGACAGAAGCAGGCAGATACATCTCTCTGTGAGTTCAAGGTGTGCCTGGTCTACAGAATGAATTACAGGACTACACAGAGAAACAGTCTCAAAAAAACAAACTATCAACAACAAAAAGAACCTAAGACTTAAATACAATCTGAGCACATAAACAGATTATCAATATAGATGAATCTTTCAGAACAGCAGGAATCATGGAAACAGGAAAGAGACAGACACTAAAGAAAAAAAAAAAAGACCCAATGGTCTGTAGTTAATCACAGTCAATGTACAAAACAAATCCATTCTAACTGTGGAGACGATGCCTTAAAAACATTTCAGAAGCCACCCAGTTAGTTCCCTTTGTTCTAATGTCAATTAGTCTAAACAACTTCCTTATTATGACTGGATCCAGCAAGTTCCTCTGCCTCCTTACTGAAAATACCCTGGTCATGTCACTAGCATTTCTGTGCTGCTGCTCTATGTAAAATGAGTAAAACTTTCTGAGTCACAAGCACTTGACTACTGTATCTATACTTGAAAGACATCTCCTCTTATTTATGTCTGAGCTTCTAAGGTAACACTACACACTCCAGTAAACTGATCCCTCCAATTTTATCTACTGGAAAACATTCCCCACCCCTACCTGCAGTCTATTTGACTATAGTGCATGAGTGAGTACCCTGACACAAGTTTCTACCAGATTTAATATGCCCTAAATAGAAATAAATGCATTTCCAAACCTATGTCTATAATTACAGTACTTATTTGTACTAACTACCCACTCTACCTACTTGTCATCCAGGCTCATCACACCTCCTCTGACTTCTCACTAGTATGAACTCATGTAACTCAGCATCTCTACCCATCCTTATCCTAAGGTGAAAGGGATCAATACCTGAAAAAGTGTTGAGCCTCCTTAGCTCCCACTGTGCTTATTAAAATTCAAAAACACTCATTAATGCCCCTCTGGGGGAAGGGGATTAACATCAGTATTTGCATAGACAGACACCTAAATTTTGGGATTTGAGTCTAATAGTAACAAAAGACCTGACACCTAACAGCAGCTAGACTAGTTGCTAAATAAATACCATGAGTGAATGAGAGCTGTCATCACAATGTCAGAGACTTAATGCACTACTCAGGTCCAACAGGACATACACCACCCTAGTTACAGTGAAAATAACAATAAACCAGAGTAGCCATGCAGTCAACTGGCTATTTGTGGTCAAAAAAGCTAAACCCCAAAAGATGAACAAAGGGGACAAAGCAGCAGCACATAAAAGCAGAAAAATGCCCCTTCCATAAAGATACCTCAATTTCAAGTCTCTAAATCCTTTCTCCTGGCCCATAAAATCTCCAACCACCACTAACACAGGCAAAGTTAGACTAGGATTAGTATCAGGATCTGCTATGGCACAATGATGCTTCACAGAGGGTAGGACAGTACTTTTTATGTACATGGTATACTCTATACACACACACACACACACACACACACACCAATCAGAAGGGAGGTAGAAAGGAAGAACAAAAGAAAGAGAGGAACAGACAAGACAGAAATACACCCAGATGCTGTGTGTAAAAACTGCAGTTTACCCTTGTCCCTTCAAAGCAGCTGCACCAATTCTAGATAGTCTCAAAAAAAAAAAAAAAAAAAAAAAAAAAAAAAAGTCCTGTCTGGCTTCTGCTGTATTCTCATGTTGGCAGTTGAGTACCTAGTAGCTATAGCTACCATGTAACATGTTACAATGGCTTTCAAAGATTACAGATATACATGAAAAGCATCCTCTGTATTTGTCAATTAAAAACTATGATACACACCAACATTTCTGGTTTGTGACAGTAAACAAACAAAAAACACCGGTGCCCATCCATACTTTGCCCTTCGGCCACAGAATTTCAAGGGACAGGATACATGATGGTAAGAGTTTTCCTAAAGGAGGGGAAAGATTTTGGTTTAGTCCTAAATAACCAAACTGGACAGATACTCTGATACCTAATACAAAGGAAGCTCAATAACAAATAGGTTAAAATCGCTTGGTTAGAATTCTAAATATAGGTCAAGTTCTGCTATAAACTCAAAGACTACTAAAGACAGGAAATGCCTTGTTCTGGCAAGGACACCAATGTACTTTCATTTAGCTTGTCTTTTGTTAAAGCAGAAGGGTATAATTTGCACTATGCTATAAATGTTATCTGTGTCTATCCACCATCTATGTAGCTATAGTACATGGACTCCTTAGAGCCATGTCCATCAGCTCTCTCAGGACATCCAACGTAAGAGCATTGTGAACCACAACCCGCACAGCCCACACAGAACAATGGAATCACCCCACAAAGTTCCTTCCTGCCCCTGTCCATCCCAGTCTCTACCCCCAGATCACTTTTGTTTCCCATTGGTCTCACTTGTTTTGGGATATAAGGAGAATTATATATTTTTTCATGAAATTTTTCACTTGGCAATTTTTCAAATAGTCTATCCTTTTTTATTGTGAGAAGTATTCCATGACTAATATACTGCTATTTGTTATTTATTTTCCTAATGTATTGTTTTCAGTTGTCCACTCTTAGAATAAATTCGCTTCAGATTTTTTCTAAAAACAACAACAAAAAACCTTTCTTTTGTTTTTCAAGACAGGGTCTCCCTGGCTAACCTGGAACTTGCTCTGTAGACAAGGCTGGTCTTGAACTCAGAGATCCGCCTGCTTCTGTCTCCCAAATGTTGGGACTAAAGACATGGGCCACCACCGCCCAGCTTTTTTTTTTTTTTTCCCACCACTGACTTTATGAACACCATGAAGGTGTAAGGGAAGCATCATTTACAAGATGTAAAAGAGAAGAAAACTTATTGTTCATTCACTGCCACTTTTATCTATAGATTAAATTACTTCTTCAAAGTGTTCTTCACATATCGAATATTTCAAGGTAAAACGATAAATATCACTTGGAGTGAGCTGTATTAAAGAGTATCACTGAAATAATACATGAAAAAGCACATCAGCTTTTTGGTTTTGACAGAATTCTTGGTTTTATGCTCCTAAATGGTTTCAATTGTCCCACAATATAAAAAGGTGTGTGTAGGAGGCAGAGGATGTAGCAGGATGACTGTCTAGTATATATAAAACCCTGTATTTGATTCCCAGCACCATATAAAATTGCCATGTCTGTAATCTCAGAACTCCAGAGGTGTAGTAGCATTTTTTTTAGACAGGGAAGTAGTGGCGCAGAATGTAGTTCAGAAGTAGAGAACTTGACTGACAAGCACTACAAAACATCAGTAACAAAGAATCAACAAAAAGGAGCTGTGCCCATATGCCCAGTGGAAAGCACACAGGCTAGTTTTGGGCAAGGGATGCTCAGTAGAATGCTTGCCTCATATGCAGTAAGTACAAGGTTTATTACCAGCATCTTCTGCTGGCACACACCTGTGCCAGTAATCCCAACACTTGGGACGTAGAAGCAGGGAGTTCAATTTCATTCTCAGCTACACAGCAAGTCTAAGGCCAGCTTAGCTATATGAAAACCCTCTCAAATATAAAAGCTCTCGGGGCTGGAGAGATGGCTCAGTGGTTAAGAGCACTAGCTGCTCTTCCCTGGGTCCTGAGTTCAATTCCTAGCAACCACATGGTGGCTCACAACCATCTTTAATATTGCCTGGTACACTCCTCTGACCTGGGCAGAACACTGTATATATATATATATATATATATATATATATATATATATATATATATATATATATGCTCTCAAGACCATGTGGCTGATGCCACACTATTCAGATTAAGAAATAAAACAGCAAGTTAATGAACATTCTCAATTGTTATGATAAATCTTTCCGCCAAAGCTGCCCAAATTCTACCGCCACGTGGGTGGTCTCTGCCAGCCGCCCGCGTGGATGGACAAAATAATACAGAGACATATTAAGTACAAAGCTGCTTAGCCAATGACTAGGATTCCTCATCTGTTAGCTCAGTCTTAATTAATATAAATCTATATATTTTATAAGACTTATCTTATAGAGGATGACTTTCACTGGCACCCTCTCTTGCTGGTGGCTCACAACCTGCCGCTGGAGGAGGCGAAGGGGAAAAAGGGACACTTCCTGCCTGGAATACCACTTCTCTACTACATTTCCCAGAATCCTCTTTGACTCCCAGTCCTGGCTAACTTGATGTTTCATTGGTCAAACAAGTACTTTATTCAATAATCAATAAGATGAACATACATTCCCCATCACTCAATCCATTATATCAATTAAAGGACTAAAAGTATAAGCAGAGGTCAGATATCATAAGTACATTAGCTGTCATATAAAGGGCTAACTTGTGGAAACTTTATTTTCAAAGACTTACTCCTGTACGTGGAGTCTTTTGTTGGGACCACGATCAGCTTTGTTTCCTCAGCTGCTTCCCAAATAACCACTTGGAGACTATTTATTCATTATAAATCCTCGGCCAATAGCTTAGGCTTGTTACTAGCTAAATTTTACAACTCACATTAACCCATTTATATTAACCTACATTCAGCCACATGGCATTATCTCTCCATCTTGCACCTCCTGTTTCCTTTCCGTGCCTGGCTGGCAACTCATCTCACTCCGTTCTCCCTCTTCCCAGTGTCCTTAGTCTGATTCTCCTGCCTAACCTAATCCTGTTCAGGCCAGTCAGCTTCTTTATTAGACCAATCACAGCAACACATATTCATACAATGTAAAGGAATATTCCACATGCCCTAGCTGGGTAATGGTGGCACACACCTTTAATCTCGGCACTCAGGAGGCAGACATAGGTGGATCTCTGTGAGTTTTGAGGCCAGCCTGATAAATATAGTGTGTTCCAGGACAGCCAGAGATATACAGAGAAGCCCTGTCCAAAAACCAACAAAAAAAGCAAAACCAAGCCCTGCCCCAGTACACTATACTTGAAAAAGTATCGCCATTAACCTGGAAGTAGCACAAGGTGCAATAGTGCAGGCTCACCATCAGATTACCAGCTTATTGATGGGTCAGTCGTATTTCTTAATTATGTTTTTAAATTTTTAATTTATCGGGATGCAGTGATTACACATCTATGCTCTCTACCAGCTCCTTTTCACCTCAGTCTGTGGTGATCTCTACCACTGGATAAAGCTCTATCACTTCAGAATGGTCATTCTGACTGCGCATAAATAGACATTTACTGAAGATTTATAGTTTGAGTGTCCTCCATAAACTATGTGTTTTTCTTTGAGTTAATAAAGTGATTTCATTAAATAATAAAAGCACACAAAAGTCATGTTCTTCCCCATGTTGTTTATAGTAGAGAAAAACTGTTTAAAACCTAAGCATTAAGTGAAACATTAGTAAAATTATGGAACATCTAAAGAAACAACACAGGGTTCTAAAAAACCATGGACCACATACTCCAGTTTTCCCAGAAGGAGGGATGATAAGGACGTCACCTGCAGCAGGCAATGCGTACTTTTCTGTCTTCTTCAGGAGACCAAAGCTAAGAGTTTCTTCCTCTGTGACAAGTTTGTTGAAAAGCAGATCTCAGGGCTTCAATCATAAAATGGCTTTGTAAAGGAGCTGATAAATAAGTTTCTTAGGGTAATATCCAGCAGCCTTGTTTATTCTATTTATCATCTACCCACAAGGTAGTGTATGTACACTCACACACACCACCCCCCACGCACACACATGGAGTGGGGGGGTGGGGGGTGCACTCCAGGTTTTGAAACCAAAAAAATGTCTCCAGATGTTGCCAAAAGTATAAAAAGTGTATCACAATAAAAACACAGAGGCAGATACTGAGGTTCAAGCTGAAGATCAGAAAAGAAAAGAGCCAAGCCACTAGAGAGTTCTTACCTCTACCAAGGCTCAGACCAAAGGGGGGGGGGGGGATCCTGTCCTCAGCATGACTACAGGCTGCAATGCTCTCTACCAAAAATCTCAGGTGCTCAAGACTGCACTGAGCCCCTGCCTTATGTCCTCTCTAGTGCTGGGATCAAAGGTGTGAGCTTGTTTCTCTTTGAGACTGATTCACTCTCAAGGAGCCCACGGTGGACTTGTAACTCACAGAGATACTTCTACCTGTCTCTCGAGTGCTGGGATTAAAGGTGTGGCCACCTCTGCCTGTCCTCTATGGCTAACTAGTGGTTTAGGTGTGTTTGTATGGTTAACTTGTGGCTTGGCTATGCATTCTGATCTTCAGGCAAGCTTTGTTAAATCATAAAATCATCACACAAAAGTCCCACAGCATGGAAAGGATAAAATACCCTGGTTGAGAAATACTGATCTAATAATTTACACTAACAACATTCCATTCCATTCTACTTTCTTTTCCCATTGCTGCAATAGAGCCCAGGGCCTTGTACATGCTAAGCATGGACAGTAATATACTCAGTTCCCCCCACTAACTCTTCATTAAAAAACAAAACCTATAAAACTCTTGGCATCAAGGAACTAAATAACTCAAGGGCAAAACACCAAAAGTCAAAATGTTGTCATATCCTGTATGTAAAGCAAGAAGCCTTCTATACATAAACCAGGCAGTGGTGGCACACACCTTTAATCCCAGAACTCAGGAGGCAGAGGCAGGTGGATCACTGTGATTTTGAGGCCAGCCTGGTCTATAGAAGCGAGTTCCAGGACAGTCAGGGCTACACTGAGAAACCCTGTGTGTATGGGTGTGGGTGTGTGGGGGGAGCTCAGTAATGTAATTCAAGTTTAAGTCATTTCTGTCTAAAGATTTGCCTTCTCCCTCCCAAGTTCTATAATTAGTAAATATTCTATATATATGCCTTCTCCCTCCCAAGTTCTATATTTAGTAAATATTATATCTATCTCTATATATACATATACATACATACATACATACAGAATATTCTATATTTAGTAAAATGTCCAAATTCTCCAACACAGAAAGTCACACTGGGTCTACAATCAGCCACCACATATTTAGGAACTATATTTCAATTCATGTGGAGGCACACAGCTTGGGTTCAAATCTTTGCTCTACCCTTTACTCAGTGATCTTGACCAAGCTGCTAACTTCCTTATGCTTCAGTTTTCTCAACTTTAAAGTAGAAATACTAACAACTCAACTTAGTAAATATACAAAATGTTAACGTACAAAGCCTGCTTCCTACCTAGCATTCAAGAGACCCTAAATTCGATTCTCAGTATTTAGAAGACACAAAGACAGGACAGAGACACACAGACATACATACAGGATACTATATTGAACCATATAAGGGGAAAAAAAAGAACTTGCTAGAAGTACAGCATACACTTGAGAGGTAGTGGCAGGACCATCAGGAGTTCAAGACCGACATCAGCTAGCTACACTACCTCCCAAAAGTCCATCAATGCAGCTATTTTACCTACAACAGAGGCACTATCCTCAACTTACAGATGAAGAATCACTGCTCTTTCAGTGCTCAACAAAGCACAGAAGGAGCAGTGAGTTAAAAGCTGCCAATTCCAAGCTGGGCCTCAGAGGCACACACCTTTAATCCAGCACTCAGAGGGCAGACCTCTAATTGAGGCCAGCCTGGTCTACAGAATGATTTCCAGGACACCGAGAGTTACACAGAGAAACTCAAAAATCAAAAAACAAGCAAGCAAGCTGCCCACCCATTCCAGAGCCCTTACTTTTCCTATTATTATGCAGAAACTGCATTAAGATTAAGATCTATGATTACTAATGGTCAAGAATACATGTCTTAGACCAAATTAACAACCAGCATGAGATATTTTCATTATAAGGTTAATTTAGAACATAACTAAATTTAAGATTATCACTGAAATAAGGTTATACAGCTGTTATAAAATCACAGCTTTCCAAACTGTCTATACTTTATGTGATTTTTATTTTGCCCCCCATTTGACACAGGAGAAGTTTGGCTACACAGGGTAGCTTTTGACTGAGATCCTCCTGCCTCTGCTTCCTAAATACTAGGATTAAAGGTATACACTTCTCCACTCAATGTACATGAGTTTTTCATTTTCTTTTCATTCTTTCTTATTTAAAGAACAGGGTTTCTTTTTATAGTCCTGGCTGTCCTGGAACTCACTTTGTAGACCAGGCTAGCCTCGAACTCAGAGATCTATCTGGCTGCCTCCCTGAGAGCTAGGACTAAAAAGGTGTGTGCTACCAAGTCCAGCACTTAACTCTCTTACTACAGAAGGAGGAGGAGGAGGAGGAGGAGGAAGAGGAGGAGGAGGAGGCGGCTCTTGCTGCTCCCCAAGCTGGCTTCAAACTCTCAAACCTGCTCCACCTCCCAAACGGCTCAGATTACAGGCACATTACCACTGTACTTGTCTCTGGCAGCTGCTTTTTACCCACCCCCCCCTTTGAGACAGGATGTCTCAGAATCTAGGGGAGCCTCAAACTCACAACATAGTAGAGGTTGATCCTGATCTCTGTTCCTTCTACATCCACTTTCCAAGTACTGGGATTACAGGCATGGGCCACCAAGCTGAGCTTTCTTATTTTTAAAAACATTATAGTATTGACAGTAGGTTTTTTCAAATTGCCCTTGCATTATACTGAAACCCACCTACAGAAAGGCTAGGAGAGAGGGTACTATAGTGCTAGAGGCTAACATGTATGCACTTCTTCAAGTGTCTGGCTCTTGTCCAAGATCTGTAAATGACAGATTTTGTTCTGAGTCCCAGAGGGGACTTTACAAATCCATCTGATTTCTTTCATCTGCTCTTACTTCACATCAAGTTCTGAACTGCTCCAAAAGTTTTGCACTGCTAATAACCACAGCTTGACTTCACTTAAACTTTGCTCTTAACAACATTCAGATCATTCATGACTTTTGCACCATTCGTCCCTAAGTCATTACACTAATCACTATATTGCCACCATTTCATCTCTTTGAATAGGTTGTCTTTAGTTACTTTACTATTACTGTAATAAGACACCATGACCAAGACAACTTAGAAAGTGTTTGAGGCTGACAGTTTCAGAGGGTTAGAGTACAAGATCATGGTGGAGAGCACATAGCAGGTAGGCTCGATGCTGGAATATTACTTGTGAGCTTAATCTTTTGTTTTTTGAGACAGGGTTTCTCAGTGTAGCCTTAGCTGTCCTGGAACTCACTCACTGTATAGACTAGGCTGGCCTCTAATTCACAGAGATTCACCTCCCTCAGCCTCCGGAGTGCCACCACAGCTGGGGCAAGGTTACATCTTAATCCACAAGTACAAGACAGAAAGTGCTAACGAGAGACACTTCCTCTTAACAAGACCACACCTCCTAATCCTTTCCAAACAATTCCACCAACTGGGGGACCAAGCATTCAAATAGATGGGACTATGGGAGTCCTTCTCATTCAACGGAAGAAGGGCAAAGACCAAATTTAAACATGGACAGTCCCCAATTATTATAACTCAAAAATTTTATTTGGATTTTAATATTACCTGGAACGATGCCAGTTTAGGAACTTTCAGAACAAAGAATACCAAAGGCTTGTTCATCTACATTCGGAATAGTTAAAATTATCCACCTCCAATCTACTCTGAATGGCAGTCAATTGCTATTTTGTATCAAAACCCTGGCTGACTCCCTCCACCCCCCATTTTACTTTACTCTTGCTTTTTAAAATTAATTTATTATTTACACTCCAACCTGGCTGATTTTTTTTTTTCTTTCAAGACAGGGTTTCTCCCACTCACAGAGATCCACCTGCCTCTGCCTTTATTTTTTTTTGGGGGGGGGGGTTCTGGCTGACAAACCAAATGAGTCTGACCTTTTACTTCTGTATCAATTTCTCCTCCCCAGTCTCCTCCCCCCCACACACTTTACTATGCTCATGTTCAGAAACTTTAGGTTTCATTCATTTCCTCTTCTTTCCAGATTCCTTACTAAATAATTACAAAATAAAAACATTTAGGGTTATGACTATAGTTCAGTGGTACAGTTCTTACCCTGGGTTCCAACTCCCAAAAATGAATTACTAATCTGTCAATCATCAGATTCTTGCTGACTAGTTTATCTCTTCCTTATAAACTGGTCAGTTCACACTCAAACCATGAATCCTAGCTGGAGCCACACCTTTAGAAACATCTACAGGTGGCTGGAGACATAGCTCATGGTGACAGAACATGTGCAAGGCCATGAGTTCAATTCCCAGTACCATAACAAGAAAACCCCAAACTTCAATCTAGCTTCTTCCTTTGACCTGCCCTTATCAATTATGGTTCCTACCAACAGTCCACCCTCTAGTCACACAAAAAACCTCCCCTTAAATCCCAACCCAAATTCTCCCCACTGGTCTGGAAGGATGACAAGCCTGCTTCCAACAATGCTCCCTCCCTTAATGTTCACCTAATGCATCTCTGTGAAGTCTGTTTCCTTCTAACTAGACTACATTTTGCTCATAAACACCTTATATACCTATATTATAAATTACTATAGGACAAAAACAAAAACAACAAAAAACCCCAATGGTTCTAAAGCTTTGCTCTTCCCTGTATTTCTTAATCTTTCAATATACAGCAAGCTCTCCAATATATTTGCCAACCCGAAGACATGGTTTCCCAGGATAATCTTTCTAAGGTTGGTCATCAAGGCAAAATTTGGCTGAAGACACTGTATTAATTTTAATTTGTGCATTGGTGTCTCAGATTGGTCTAATCTTCCACTTCTACTTCTGTCTCGTGCAAGAAGACAAAGTACTGTCCTAATTCCAAGAATCCTCTTCTTAAAAGGATGTGCATGACAGGTCTATGCTAAGTGTCTGGTCACTCAAACCACATCATCAAAAAAAAAAAAAAAAAAAGGAAAACTCCCACATTTATGCTACCATGAAAAGCAAAGTTTCTGGGGAATGGTTCTGTGGGTAACAGCACTTGCTGTTTTTCAAGGGGATCCTAATTCAGTTCCTGGCACCCAAGCAGTGTTCAACTCCAGTTCCACAGGATACAAGCCCTGACCGCTGGACAATGTGTCCTCATGGATGGTACACACACATATATATCTTATAATATAACACACACATACAATCTTAAAATAGAACTATATGAGCTGCAAGATGGAATATTCTTTTGGTTCAGAATTAAACTGCTAGAGAACATAAAAAAATCTGGCAATTCTGACCTGCATGGGCAAATAAACACAAAGTGGTAATAGCCATCAATATGAGCTATTAAAATCTGCCATTGTTATCCAAGTTGGCAGCTCTCTTTAATACAAATATCTCAGACTAAAGAGTTACCTCCTCTATGCTGAGAAGGGACTGAAGAAAACTTGTGTTAACACAACATCTCACTTGTCTTTATCAAGCAACAGAGCTTTCTGAACTTTACTATGCACTGCCCCTAACATCTGTATCTACCTACCATGATTTTACTCAGATAATCCCTTAAAACAGTTTAAGTTTTACACAACAGGGAACAGAAGTTCTAGGTTCCATTGGTTTGATGTGATGAAGGAAAGGCTGGGAGGGAAGAGTTAATTTTTTTTTTCTTCTCTTATGAAAAATCACCAACCATGCATGCTTGCCTTTCAAAGGCACCTAAACCCAGTATCGACCGTGTCAGCTCCAGGCAACTCTTATAAAGGTGGCATACAAAGAACAAACCCAGCAGCCACTGCACACTGCTGTTACTGCATCTGAATGAGCACATGATTCTCCTGGCAGCATGAATATATTTGACACTCCATGACATGCTACTATTTAAATTTTAGAAACTTGCTTTAATGTGTGCAAATGATGACCAAGCTTTAAAAAACTCTCCCTCTAATACGGGTGAATCATAACTGTTAACACCCCTACTAGGACTGGACAGCTCAAAACCTGGAAAGCTTTCCTTGCCTGTTCACACCAAAAATGACTTCATTACAACATGCCCTAGCCTAAGAGAGGCAACAAGAAAGAAATGCTACTAAATAATGAAAGTGACCAGGACATTGTTTTCTTTAGGTCTATCTTTTTCATTTAGTGAACTCCCCCCCTACACACACACACCACTCTCTCCTCCCTCTCTGTCTCACACACACACCCCTTTACCAGGGAAGGGCTCAACATACTCTCACCTAAAAAAAAAAAAAAAAAAAAAAAAAAAAAAAAAAATCAAGCTATTTTTAGTTTCCCATTCCTAAATCGGGGGGAGGAGGGGGAGGCATCTCTATGTTTAAAGTCCCCGTGCTTGCCTTCCCTCTGTGAGGTGAAGCCCCCATTGTTACTGGTCGCCCGGACTTGAAGACCAGTCTCCCGGCACAAGGTTAAAGGGATATTTTTCAGTCTTGTGCAAGCCTACGCAGATGTCCCCAGTTTCTGTAATCCAGAGCCTGGGAAAAGATTTACTCACCCTTGGGGAAAGCTCTGAAACAAGGTATGAAGGAAGCCAGGGGCTCATCTCACAAACTCCGCACCCCACTGGCTGCTCGCCACCGAGGGCACCACACAAAAGGGTCTCGGCTCCCGCCGCCCCACTCCCCTACCGGGGCAGACTCACGACTCACCAGGACCGTGGTGCAGATGGACCTCAGCTCCGACTCCACTTTCTCCCGATAGTCCTTGATCAGCTGCAACTTCTTGTCGGAGGTGTCGGTCTTCTGCTCGATGCTCGAGATGACCCTCCAGGCGGACCTGCGGCCCCCGACCACGTTCTTGTAGGCCACCGACAGCAGGTTGCGCTCCTCGTTGGACAGCTCGGCGCCCTGCTCCGTCACGGCTTTCATGCAGGTGGCCATGTCGTCGTAGCGCTCGGCCTGCTCGGCCAGCTTGGCCTTCTGGATCAGCTCGGTCTTCTCCATGGCGAAGCGAGGGCGAGCGCCGAGCCGGATCCGGAGTCCTCCTGAGAACCGCCAGGGGCGGGGCGGGGCGGCGCCGGCGAGGACAAAAAGGAGCGAGGGGAGAAGCACGTCAGACAATGCGGCCGGACGCCCGCTTTGTCTCGGCGCACGAGGCCGCGTCCTGGGGCCTCATGCGGGGCCGCCGCCTTCCGCGCGCCCCTCCGGCAGGCTCGCCTGTCGCCCGCCGCGCCTCCCCGAGGCCAGAGCGCGGGCCCCGCCCGGCCCAAGATGGAAGTGGCCGTTGGCGCCGCACCTTCCCGTCCCAGCCCGTCCCTAGGGCGCGCGGTGGCCCAGCAGCCCCGAGGACCGCGCCCCGCCACCCCCAGCCCCGGCCCCTCGCGACGGCAGCGGCCGCTGGGCTGCGCCCGTACTCACCTTCTACTCTCCGCGGCCGCGACGCGAGTCCCACCACTTTGATCTGCCTTGGGCTTTAGCCGAGGACCCTCCCGTCTCAGCCTAGCGCGAAGCCGACGAGTGCGTCGCTGACCAATGGGGTTCTGCAGATCCCCGAGGAGTCCCGCCTCCAGCCCCTCCGCTGGCCAATGAGGAGCGAGCGCGCGGAAGGGGGCGCAGGGGGCGGGGCGGGAAGCGAAGCGGAGGCTCCCAGGGTGGGTCGGCTCGGGTAGGTTCGGTTGACCCGCAGGCTGCGGCTTCGGCCACGGGGTTTCCTCCAATTAGATCCAGGGTGAATGGACGTCACTGTTGCCATGGCGATGCTTTCACCAACTCCTCTCATCCTCCCCGCCAGCCCGGCACTCCTGGGTGCGGCACGGGACCCGGAGGTGCGCTCGACCTCCACGGCTGCGACTGCGGCTGCGACCGCGTGTCCTGCTGCAGCGGCCACTGCAGATGGGGCGTTGCAGCTCGCCGGCTGCAGCATCTCGCGGCTGGTCTTCGCAGGGTGACATAAATGACCGTTTTGTTGCACAAGCGCCTTTCTTTCTTCCACCTTGCTATTCTTGACGAAGATTTGGAGCCCCGAGACGCTGAAACGCAACCTTTATGGCTTTCCTATTCAGGCTGCAAATTGGAAATGACCCCATACCCAATTTTTTTTTTTTTAAGAATTCGTTCCCTGAGAAAGTGGCTTAATTCAAGTTTTTCCCGCAGGCACCCTAAAGCCCAGAATTCCCTTGTAGAAAGGTAGATCCAGGAGATCCGGGCAGGTCCGCGTGGCAGCGCCAGTTATGCGCTTTTCTTTAAAATGGGAAAGGACATTAAGCACGAGTTGGAGAAACAGCTGTGACTAGCTGCTTCCCGAAGCATTTTTTTTCTTTACATTTCTAACCTTCTTTTCAGGTTAATGTCTAAATACACACACGTGTGCGTGAGTGTGAAGTGTGTACGTGGCTTTGGGTTTTGGGTGTGGTGGGGTTTTTTGTTTTGTTTTTTTCGAAGATCCTTGTAAAGCCAAAATTCTGTCCTTGTGTTGACTTCCGATTTTGTCCGCACAATAAACACGCTTCTGGAATGAGAACACTTGCCCCGGATGCTATGTATTCAGGGTCACAACTAACGTTTTCTTTTGAATGGCTCCTTTCTCTCACGGCCCTTCAATCCCCTATCCCCCATCCCCCACCCCCAACTCCAAGTGGCTGTCCGGCCCGACTTCAGAAGCAAATTGCCACCTGGGCTCAGGCAGCTGAGATTCCAGTTCCCGCTGTTCCTCAAGGGTTCGAAGAACTTCTGGGACCGCCACAGGCAAAGTGGATTTAAATGCTAAGTGGAAGCAAGCGGATCTGGACACAGAGCAGACTGATGGGAGGGAAAAGGACAAACCTTCCAGAAATTCCTATTCCCTCCCAGCCGCCCCTCCCCAACCAACTTGTAAAGGTTGCTTTGTGCTTTGACGGGAGAGGCCTGGTTGGAAAGTGACTCTGTCAGAACAGAAATGCCTTACTATGCTCCAGTGCTCAAACGGAGGGCCCGATGTTATTTCTGGAATCCCTGAGGCCAGGCTGTAGACACACAAGCGTCTATGGTCCTGTGGGTTGGGTGGAGCTGGACACATAGAAATCCCAAAGGAAAGAATTTACATGTAGAAGGTCAGATAAAATGCCTCTGAATTAGAGCAGCAAGCCCTGGGCATAGGAGACACCTGGGAGGTAGACCAGATGGAGATATTTGAAGGGAAATTGTCAAGGGATTTGTACTTCGGAGAGATACTATCCAGAAGGGGTACATGGACTGCATTCTTTATCTCTGGCATCTCTCCAGGTGGCAATGGGCAAGCTTTTGCTTTTCTACCTGAAATCTCCACTTTAATCCAAATATTTATTGCACACCAGCTCATAGAGTTATGATCATGTGAAATTAGAAACATTGGCACATTATGAAATTGTAACATATGAGAGTCTCCAGAGAATTCTGTCTCTGTATCTGAAAGAAAGATCTGGACACTTGAAGTCCCAGGACACAGAAAAGCTGACATTTCTTGAGGAGTAAAGAGAGTCACATGGTTTAAGTCCTGCAAGGATTAACTCATCCAATATATTTAGTGCCACTAGAAAGCAAATACAAAAGGGAAATGAGATACAGCCTGATCACCCAGCTATTTAGCAGCAAGCATACACACGACAACAACACACACACACACACACACACACACACACACACACACACACACACGCACACCTATGCAGTGTAGTTGTCAAAGTTCATCCCTGAATCCTTGCTGTGGCTGCTTCACCTAGTCTTCTCAGGCTCTGGTAGGGGCTGTAAAGAGTTCTGACTAGTTTCTCCATCCTCTTGGAGTAGTATCCATATATTCAGTATCACACCAACATTCTGGGAAGGATTCTAAGAACACAGCAAAGAAAGAACTGAGCAGTTGCTGAATTGCCAGCTAAGAAGTTGTTGGAGCAGAACAAGACACATTCATCTTGCAGCCAGATGACCCTAAATCTCACCCCTGATGTTTATGATTTGACCTTGGAAATCTTAGTCCTCTAAGGGTCTCAGTTCTTTTTGTTTTGTTTTTGTTTTGTTTTGTTTTGTTTTTTGTTTTTTGAGACAGGGTTTCTCTGTGGCTTTGGAGGCTGTCCTGGAACTAGCTCTTATAGACCAGACTGGTCTTGAACTCACAGAGATCTGCCTGCCTCTGCTGGGATTAAAGGCATGAGCCACCACCACCCCAAAGAACCGCAGTTCTTATACCTATAAACTATAAAACCAGTTCATAACTCAGTTAAGTGAGCTCTCCCATTGTAAGACCCCCGGAAAGTTCAGGCCTCCGGGGTCTTAGCCCAGGACCACGGTCACCCCAATTACCAGGCGGTTTCGAAAGCTTGATGCAAACTGCATGAGGCTTTATTGTTGTTTAATGAGCTAACCCCATGTTAGCTCGGGTCTTTCATCCACCCGCCATGGCAGATGGCTAGCAAAGACAGCTCGAAGGGGCTGCATAGAGATCTTGTAGGGCAGTGTAAGGGAAGTGTCTAGGGGTACGCACAGGCTCAGGATTGGTGTGCCTCCAGGCTTGGAGGGCTTGCCCTGTGTTGATTGGCCAACTGGTTGTTATGGCCCATAGGCCCTCCCAGGGAGGTTGCTATGCTCTGCGTGTCATTGCTGTGCACTTGTCCATAAAGCACACCCAGAGCCGTAAAGCATAGCACCACCAGCTAACTTCTGATTGGTTCCTTGCCACGAGGCAGGCATCTGACTTTTTAGTGACTAAGACAAGGTCATGGCAAGCACGTGTTACTGTAATGGCTGCTGAAATGGGGAGCTGGTCCCTTCACCATAAGAAACTTACAGGATGTCTCTCAAATACCTGTAAGTTTTAGTTTTGTTCTTTCCTCTTTCCCTCTGCTTGGGGCTAGGGAAGGTGTCCTTCACATCAAGGAACCTTGGAATCTAGTGAAATGCTAATAAAAGGTTATCTCTTGAATCATTGTGATAATTAGCCCAGGTAAGGACTGCAAGATGGCTTTAGTGTTAAATGTGATAGGCTATTTCCATAAAGATGCTTTTTTTTTAAAGATTTTATTTATTTATTATGTATACAACATTCTGCTTCCATGTATATCTGCACACCAGAAGAGGGCAACAGATCTCATTCAAGGTGGTTGTGACCATGTAGTTGCTGGGAATTGAACCCGGGTCCTCTGGAAGAGCAGTCAATGCTCTTAACCTCTGAGCCATCTCTCCAGCCCCCCATAAAGATGCTTTTTAATGAGACTGACATTTTATTTTATTCATTTTGTTTTGTTTTTTTGTTTGTTTTTGAGACAGTTTTCTCTGTGTAGCCTTGGCTGTCTTGGAACTTACTCTGTAGGTCAGGCTGGCCAGGAACTCACAGAGATCCATCTATCTCTGCCTCTCAGGTGCTGGAATTAAAGACATGGGGCACCACCCATTGACATTTTAATTAGTGGACCTTGAGTAAATAGATTACCCTCACTATTGTAGGTGGGTCTCATCCAATCAGTTGGGAGCCTGGCTAGAGCAAAATACCTGCCTTCTTTGAGCATGAGGGAGTCCTCCTGCATCCTGCATTTGGGTGTCATCTGTAACAGAGGCCCCTTGGGACCTTTGGACTGGAAATGGAACATCAGCCTTTTTTGGCTCAGCTGTTGGTCCACCTGCACAATAAAACAGTGACTTAGAATCCATCCATCTCTCCTACTTTTATATCGTGATAGTTAATACTGATTTGTCAACTAGACAAGATCTAGAACTGTGGAAGAGACAAGCATCTGGGCATGTCTTCGAGGTGTTAATCTAGATTAGGTTAACTGAGGTAGGGTGGCCTATCCTAAATGTGGGTGGCACCATTTCACAGGCTAAGGTCTTAGTCTGCATAGAAAAATCGAGCTGAACACTCACATTTCCATCTCTGTTTCCTGACTACAGAGGTAACATGCCAGCCCACTAAAGCTCTTGCCACCATACCCTCAAATGGAGAGCTGAAATAAACCCTTCCTAAGTTCCTTTGGTCAAGTATTTTTGCCCCTCCTGAGAGAAGGAAGTAATACATATAGTCTATATAATTTCATTGGGAAACCCTAACTGACACATTCAATAACTTTTCCCACTCAGCATAAGATATGGGCATCTTTCCATAGCTTTAAATGTATACCCACAAAGTGCCCATCTCACCACTCCCTTACCAGACCACAAGCTTCCTGAAGCCCAGGAGGTTTTTTTTTTGTTTTTTTTGTTTGTTTGTTTTTGGTTTTGTTTTCCTATCTCATGTCTCCAGTGCCCTCTGAACACCACACAGTCTGGTTGATTCTGGTTGGTTCTGAGGGAGAAGGCTCAGACCCTCTAAATCACCTACCCACTGGCAAGCCTTAGAGTTAGGATTCAGAAACAGGTCTGCCTGATGTTTCTACAACAGCCGGGATGATGTATGCTTGCAGTGGGGGATAAGTCACCACTGTCTTGAACACAATGCTTAGTTATTTGAGGCTGGTGGGTGGATAAGCATATATCTACTGGTGAGTTGGCAGCTGTTTTTATTTTCATATGGGAGCTCTGTTTCACTCCCAATGTATTTCTCTTTAATGCTTTCTGTATTTCTCTCCCCAGTTCCCAGCTTCACACCATGCTCTTCGAGTGGGCAAAATTAGACCTTGCTACTTCATCCCTGGTGACTTTTCTTTCCCACAAAAGGCATTCAGTGAAGGGTTTGTTTTGAGAGTGAGTTCAGGTCATCAAGGGGAAGCATGGCCAGTCATATTGATGGTTAGTATCATGTGCTCACTGTGTGTCCAACCATATATGAAGGCACAGGGACACTGCACATAGAAGCACAGAGAACAGAGGCTACTCTATGAAAAGAGAATTGTGCTCACTCTGAGCTTACCAAGATCCTTGAAGCCAACACAGAAGACCTTGGATCCCTCAGGGAACACCACAAAGATGAAACATTAACATGCACCCTAGTAGACTGTCCAAACCCTAACTCAATTTCTCATTGATTCATTCAAAAAATTCTTTTTTAAAAAATTTTATTTCATAGCCAGGTGTTGGTGGCACATGCCTTTAACCCCAGCACTCCAGAGGCAGAAGTAGGCAGATCTCTGTGAGTCTGAGGCCAGCCTGGTCTGTAGAGTGAGTGCCAGGACAACCTCCAAAGCAAACCCTGTCTTGAAAAAAAACAAAAAAAATATTTTATGTGCTTTGGTGTTTTGCCTGCATGTATATGTGTGTAAGGATGCCAGATCACCTGGAACTGGAGTTACAGACAATTGTGAACAGCCATGTGAGTGCTGGGAATCAAACCTGGGTCCTCTAAGAGCAACTGGTGCTCTTAACTGCTGAGCCATCTCTCCAGCCCTCAAAAAACATTCTTAGGGGGTCTACCATGTGCCAGATTCTGTTTCACATGCTGGAATTTTTGGAACAGTGCCTCCAAGGAGCATAGAAGAGAGTAAGGGGTAGGGTACTTAACTTGAAGCTCAGTAAAGGGCAGGGGAGGCACCCCTTTCTTTGGCAGTTCTGTGAGGCCCTGCGGTACAGGAGTATCCACTGAGCCCAAACAACCACCATCTTTGAGAGTTCAATTGTGTCCACTTACAAAAGATCATCCCAGCTAGGCTTAGTTGACAGTTGACATCCCCTAACAGAAGGAAGGTCAGAGAGGATCACAGGACCCTCAGCTGAGTATCAGCCATTCTATACCCCTGTGGTAGGCAAGTCTGCCCTAATTGCATGTACCCCAGGGATGGGCTAGAGTATATAGGGCAGGGAAGACTAGGTTTGTGGGGCTCCACCTATGCAGCCCTGGAAAAAACATCCCTGCTGGGAAAAGACTCTCCAGTACAGCCTTTTGGGGGACAGCACCCACAATCCTGTAATTAACCTCTCACCCACCCTCTGTAAGTAAGCCCAAAAACCTCTTTGATTTCCCACACTTTGGTGAAACCATAGCTCAGTTTGTCATTGGGACCTTAGGAGAAGGTGAATACATTGTTTGCATGTCCTCTGGGGAAGGACTTTCACCACAGACCCCCTCACATAGTTTCCTAGCCTACAACCATGCAGAAGTGGATAGTTATAAGACATAAGGATCCACCCCCCTTTGCCAGGAGGTAGCTCTGAATGGAACTCGGGTTTGTTTCAAGACTGCCCTAGGATCCAGACATGTCTACCAAAGCAATCACTTGATAAAATCAAGACAACAACAACAAAAATAGAGATAGTGAGCACATGGCCCACGTATATCAGCACCTACTTGCACAACCGTGAACCTTAATAATCACACATACAAAAAATGTTGGTCATGTTCTCAATCAGGCATGTTCTATACATAATATATGTATGTACATATACATTTAAATTTTAAATTATTATTTATTTTATGGGTAAGAGTGTTTTTCCTAGACATGTGTGTGTATACAATGTATGTATGGTACCTTCAGAGGTCAGAAGAGGGCACTGGACCTCCGGGAGCTGAAATTACAGATGGTTCTGAGCTACCATGTGGGTGCTGGGAATCCAACCTGGGTCCTCTGGAAGAGTAGTAGAGGATCTTAACTGAGGATGCATCTCTGTAGATATACATACATACATACATATTTACTTTGCTTTTTCTTATTTTTCAGATTTTGTTTTAAAGATTTTATTTATTTATTATGTATGCAACATTCTGCTTCCATGTATATCTGCACACCAGAAGAGGGCAACAGATCTCATTCAAGGTGGTTGTGACCATGTGGTTGCTGGGAATTGAACTCAGGACCTCTGGAAGAGCAGTCAGTGCTCTTAACCTCTGAGCCATCTCGCCAGCCCCTTACTTTGCTTTTTCAAGACAGGGTTTCTCTGTGTAGCTTTGGAGCCTATCCTGGCACTTGCTCTGTAGACCAGGCTGGCCTCGAACTCACAGAGACCTGCCTGCCTCTGCCTCCTGAGTGCTGGGATTAAAGGTGTGCGCCACCAACGCCCAGTACATACATATTTTTTAAGGACCCACGTCTCTGGTAGCCTGCTGGCTTTGAACTCACTATGCAACCAAAGATAGTCTTGAACTTGGGATCCTCTTCCTCACCTCTCTCTGAGTGCCCCACAAGCCTAGTTTATGTATTAACCAGTCCTGGAGCATCATGGAAGCTAGGCAAGCACTCTATCACTGAGCGATATAGATATAGATATGGATATGGATACACAGCTGTACTGTATACTTTTTAATTTTTAGAATTTTAATAGAGCTATATACCAGTTCTGCCAAAGCTGGGGAAGGGGATGGTCAGAGACTGCCTTAATTTCCTTACATTGTCCTTATTTGAAACCACCCAAGGTATGAGGACATTTGTTGTATTCTACTTCAAGCTTCATGTTATCCCTCATTTTTTTTCTTGGCAGATTTGGCATCTTTTCACCTGGTTAGAAATAAAGCATCCTTGGTTCCTCAGCTTTCTAGCTGATGAAGAAGTGTGCAGGGGGCATGTGTGGACAGGCAGTAAGAGATAGTTTTTTAAATGTCCAGGGTACTGGGGTCTTAAAGTTTTTGTACATAAAGCAATAAACCCTTAACAGTCACCCAAATTATGACTCATCCCCAGACAATTCGGGAGAGCTGCACGGATGAGTGAACTCAAAACAGAGAACAATGCACACAGGAGTCAATTGTGTCCGCTTCACAATAAGTGCCATGGGAGCTGAGAGAAGGGAGAGGCGAGTGTGGGCTGGAGCGATTGAAGAGATTTCAGGCATCAGGAGGCATCAGGAGTGAAAGGGACCATGAGAGCCCACACTCTATCCTTCCTGCCCTAATGGAGCGACCCCCTGGAGAGGCCTCTCATGCTGGATTTCCAAGAAGCTAAGCTCAAGAAGATAGCTGCTTGAGTTACTTTCATTGCTATGGCAAAATACCTCACAAAAATATGTCACAGAAACCAACAGCTCAGGGATACAGGTGATCGTGGCAGGAAAATCATGGAGGAGGACGTGATTTAGGGTGGGTAGCAGCTCACACCGAATCCAAAATCAGTAAGCACAGAGAGGGATGAGCAGTGGTGCTCCGCTGTGCTTTTTGTTAAGCCCAGGGCCTCAGCCCATGCAATAGTCCTACCCTCGATTAGGATGGCTCTTCTCACCCCAAACACAATCTAGAAACTCCCTAACAAATATACCCAGAGTCCAGACTTTCTGGCCAAGCTCGGCCAATATTACAGAGGCTTGGAAAAAATGTGGGGATGCAGATCACTCAGGAGACCACGTCCTAGCCAGAGAGGGGTGGGATTTCTTCTGCCTTCATTGTTAAGCCACAGCTTAATCACCAAGCTCATGGAGACTCTAGCAAGCACACATTGTGCTGGAGAGTAGGCACACTCTCACCATGTTCCCTCAGCAGGCCCATCTTGTTACCAACGTGAGGCCTTCCTCTGCCTTTGTCACTGAATTCCGTCACCATCACTCAGTTGCAGCTCAACATGTTGGGTGGCCCCAGAAGCCGGATGGCCTGGTGTAGGGAGCTGCAGAAAACCGCACCCAAAAGATGGCGCCGGTTTCTGCCCTCCGCCAGCCCGATGGCGAGCGCTCTCTGTAGTAAACAACTCCAAATATGGTAAAGGTCATGTATCCTCTTAATTCTGCTTGGAGACAACCTATCCTGGCGCGCCACGTAGGGTTAGGTGATTGGTAGATGTAGACTATATCAGGCCCCGTCTCCCTCGGCCCGGGCCCGCTGCCATTATACACTGTACAAAGCAAAGAGGTTCCCGATTAAACTGTTGAAGAAGATTCCTCGGTGTGGCGTCTTTCTTGTTGGTCAAGGGTGGACGCCGCAGCCTGGGTTCCAAGAAGGACTCCATCATTAGTTATGGCATCTTCATCAGGGTACCTGGCCACTGGTGCCTCAGTTTCCCTCTTTGTAAAGTAAGGATGGTAACGGTGGTAGTTCCTTGTCTACCAGGGCTGAAATCTTACCTAGGTTCCTTTCCTAACTTAGCTCTTGGCTCTCCCCTCCTCCTCTTCTGAGCTTTGTCCCCTGACATTTTTATCTGGCTACCTGCTCATCTCTCAATTCTAACTGAGGTGACACTCGTCTGAGTGTCCTTCAGTTCCTTGCTCCTCCCAGCTATCAGAGCTCAGCCTGTCCTGTGTTTCCTGAGCAAGAAGTCGATTTGGGTCAGCTCTGGTCTGCTTATCCACAGGCTGAAGGCACCCCAAGGCAAGGGTTCTGTCTGTGATTTGCCTACAAAGCCTCAGTGCCTAGCTGAGCACTGGGTGCATACACAGGGTGTCAAGAGAGGGATGTCGAAAAGGGATGAATTAACAAAGACAGGAAGGAGGAGCCCAGAGGACAGGGTGAGCCGCTGCTCAGGATGGCTTGGGATTTGGCCCAGGTCCAGTCACAGCTGGAGACACCCGTGACTCTAACTGGGTGGGGGTGGGGTGCAGTGGGTGCCTGGTGGAAGATCCAGGCAGCCTCTCTCGCCCTCCTCCTCCTAGTTACAACCAAACTCCCACCTGCCCCAGAGGTCTGGCAACAAGAAAGTCCCCAAGAAGAGGCCCCTTTGCAGAGGGGATAAGGCTTTTGTTTTTTATTTTTATTTTTTTTTATTTTTTTTATTTATTTTTTTTTTTGAGACAGGGTTTCTCTACGTCCTGGAACTGGCTCTGTAGACCAGGCTGGCCTCGAACTCACAGAGATTTGCCTTTGCCTCCCAAAGGCGTGCGCCACCACCATCCCACCAGGATGAGGCTTTTTTGATGGTAAATAAGATCCCTTATTTAGCTGAACAAATTTCTCTCCTGGGTTTCTTTAAGTCAGGGTTAGTCCAGACAAGAATACTGAGGTTCTCATACCCCAAAACATGATACTTCAAAGCTTGACCCGTCAAGAGCTGCCCCTGGAAAAAAGATGTCCCCACCCTGCTTGGTGGTTAGTTCACCATGAGCTGCTTCTCGTTGCCTGGGGTCAGCAATTGATGCAATCGATATTAATGAGTAAATGATTGCCAGCCATTCTCCTGCTCCTCATCAGCCATCAGACTGATGACAAGAGCCTCCCTCGGAAGTGTTCTACAGCGGGTGAGCTGCTGGAATGTGTTCTGATGGAATCTGGTGGCAGCCAGCAGAGCGGCTGCTGCAGTTGTTGCGCAAACTTCCTGAAACAAAGGGAGAAAGGAAGCAACTTGTCCCTTCTTGAGCCAATAGATTTAAAACATGAACCCGAGTAAGAGCAATTTCAACACAAATACACACAGACACATATACACACACACATACACACACACCACACATACACACATACACATACACACCACACATACACACATATACACACACATACATACACATACACACACAATCACACATATACACACACATACATACACACACATACACACACACATACACATACACATACACACACATACACACACACATACATACACAACCACACATACACACACACATATATACACACATATATAAACACACCCCACACAGAAACACATATACACACACATACATACACATACACACACACTACACATACACACCACACACACACACACACACACACACACACACATACACACAAAGGGATGGAGGGACGGAAGGAGGGAGTCAGAAGTCAGTGTAACATGAACTTAGCTTACAAGGGCAAAGCAGGCAGGCTTGGGTCTTCCACACAGGAAGTTGTAGCTGCGGCTCATGCAAGTCAAGAGCTGAGGACTGGAGGCTCATTTTGAAGTTTTGCTTCAAATGGAAGTAAATGATTAGAGGTGGAAGTGGAGGTAGAATGAGAGACCTAACAGCAATCTGAGATGTCTGGCCATTCCTTGATAGGGTCATTTATTATACAGAGATCCTCCAGTAATCCATGAAAATAAATAAATAAGTAAATAAATAAGGACTTTTAAGTTCCCTAGCTGGATTTTTACCTAATAAGTACTCAGAAAATACATGTTTTGTCCTGGCTAGTTTTATGTCAATTTGATACAAGCTTAAGTCGTCTGGGAGAAGGGAACTTCTATTAAGAAAATGCTTCCAGACACTGGAGAGATGGCTCAGCAGTTAAGAGCACTGGCTACTCTTCCAGAAAACCCAGGTTCAATTCCCAGCACCCACATGGCAATTTGCAACTGTCTGTAACTCCAGTTCCAGGGGATCTGCTACCTTCACACCAATGCACATAAAATAAAAAAAAGCTTAAATTAATTATAAAAAAAATAAGAAAATGCCTCCATAAGATCAGGCTGCCAGGGAATTTTTATAGGGAATTTTCTTAACTACTGATTTATTCATGAGGACCCAGCCCATTGTGAGTGGTGCCATTCCTGGGCTGGTAGTCCTGGGTTCTATAAGAAAGCAGCTTGAGAAAGCCATGAGGAGCAAGCCAGTAATCAGCACCCTGCATGGCCTCTGCATTAGCGTCTACCTCCAAATTCCTGCCCTATTTAGTTCCTGTCCCAACTTTCTTCAGTGATAGTCTATGGTGTGGGAGTGTAAGCCCAATAAACCCTTTCCTCCCCTAGTTGCTTTGGTCATGGTGTTTCATCATGACAATAGAAACCCTGAGATGTTGCCTTCACCCTTCCTCAACGGAGACCCAACGAGTCACTGAATCCTGAAGGATGGGTATCTCAGTGGTAAAGCATTTGCCTAGCATGTGCAAGACTCTGGGTGTGATCCCCAGCACTGAAAAGCAAAAACATTCCTCTCCTATTGTAAGTAATAAAACCCTACTCCCCTTGGCGAAAGTGTAACACTGTTAATTCTTACCCATGGCAAGGGAGAATGATGGACCAAATCAATGGAATAAGGAGAACCAAGTCAACAAAATAGGGTGTTTGGCTAAGCTATGACCAGAATGACCTTGAAGTCCTTGCCCAAATTAACCTTGTGGCTTCTTCCAGCTGGTATCAGAATGTACTCCCCTGACACTGTGGGAATGAGACATCAGACCTGGGCTCCCCTTCCCTGATGTGGTGCCACCCTTATTGAAATCTGTGGCACTAGTTAGTGATCCCGCCACTAAAAGGCTTTCTCCATGGTCCCTGTTCTTTAAGTGTCTCACTCCAGATACTAAACCCTGGTATGGGATATGACCATGCCTGAGTCCCAAGCCACACCTAGATGCCAGGTCATCTGGGAAGGAAGTATCTGGAATATGCATCTTCCAGGAAGGTGGGCTTCACCATCCACTGAGATACAGGGAATGCTCCAGTGCAGATGGGCTTCAGAGGCTGGGCAACATCCAATAGCACACAGCTTCTACATTTATATTTGGGCTTTGGGCCTGAATGGCTGAAAAAGGCAACAGCTTTGGGGAGCCTGGAAGGGCCTCAACTTGGCTCTCACCTTCACCTTTCTATAAAAAGCAGGGGAAGGGCTGGAGAGATGGTTCAGTGGTTAAGAGGACGGCCTGCTTTTCTAGAGGACCTGGGTTCATTTCCAAGCACCCACATGGCAGCTCACAACTGTCTGTAACTCCAGTTCCAAGGAGTCTGGCATCTGGCACCCTCAGACACACATACACGCAGGCAAAACACTGATTCACATAAAATAGAATAAATAAATCTTAAAAAAAAAAAAGAAAGAAAGAAAAAGCAGGGGAAGCATGACCTTTATTGAGGCTTCTACCTAGGATCCTCCTCCCAGCTTAATTCAATGTCTTCCAAGACCCACAAAGAGCTCCCTCTTGTGAAGAGGCTAGTCTACCGCTGGGTTACATCATGCTTCTTAGAAATGAATTACATCATGTTGTGAATCTTGTCAAGCTCCCCTAGGATAAGAACACAAATACTATTCACTAAAGAGTTAACAAATATTTGCTACTGTCTGCTGGGCCCTAAAGGGACAGAGGGGACAAAGCCATGCCTGTGTCTTGGAGAGGAAGGTCATATCCAGGTGCAAAGGTTTGTAGAGATGAATTATAAATGTCCCCCAGAATCTCAGGCATTTGAATATTTGGTCTCCAGTTGGTAGTACTGTTTGGCTTATTGTAAGAGGTGTGGTCTTGCTGGAGGAAGTATGTCACTGAGGGTGGGCTTTGAGAATTTAAAGACTCAAGCCATTTCTAGTTTGTTCTTTCTGCTTTGTGCTTGCAATTCACGATGTAAGACCTCAGCTTCCTGCTTCCTGCCGCCATGCCTTCACTCTACCATCATGGACTCTAACCCTCTAGAACAGAGGTTCTCAACCTGTGGGTCACAACCACTTTTACAGGGGTCACCTAAGACCATTGGAAAACACAGATGTTAACATTATGACTCATAACAGTAGCAAAATTACAGTCATGAAATAGTAACAAAAATAATTTTATGGAACCACAGCATGAGGAACTGTATTAAAGGGTCGCAGGGTTAGGAAGGTTGAGAACCACTGCTCTAGACCCTAAGCACAAACTATTTCTTTTATAAGTTGCCTTGGTCTTGGTGTTTTATCACAGCAATAGAAAATAACTAAGACAGGAGGTGACTTGGTAAGTTGGTCTTGACATCAGTCTCTTCTTGGCCGTTGAGAAGAGGAGGAGAACCTTCCAGGGAAAAGGAAGGGTAGGTGAGGAGTAGAGATGAGGAACCACGATGTGTTGGTCACTTTTCCATTGCTGTGATGAAACACCATGATGAAGTTGTCTTACTAAAGGAAAAATTTATTTTGGGCTGCCAGTTCCAGAGGGTTAGTTAGGATCATGATGACCAGGGCAGCATGGCACCAGGTAGCAGACACTCAACTGGGGCAGTAGCTGAAAACTCAGGTCTTGAACCACAAACAGGAAGCAGAGATAACAAACTGGGAATGGTGTGTGGCTTTTAAAACGTCAAACTCCGCCCTCAGGGACATACCTCCTCCAGCAAGGCCACACCTCCTAAACCTATCCAAACAGGGCCACCAGCTGGTGACCAAGTATTCATTCAAACTACCGTAGTGAGGAAGCATGGTGTGTGGGGAACAGAGTGGCTAGAAGACAGTGTTTGTGTGGCATGCGTGGAGTGGAGTATGGATTGCTGATGAAGTCTGAAGCTCTTTGAACATTCCCTGAGGAATGGATGCTGAGGTCACCAAATTTTTTAAAAATTAATTTTGCATTGCTCCAGTTCCAGCGGATCTGGCATCCTTACACAGGCAAAGCACCAATGCACATAAAATAAAAATAAATAAATTATTAAAAAAACAAAAGAAAGCAGGCTGAACAAGCCATGAGGAGCAAGCTGGTAAGCATCACCCCTCCCTGGCCTCTGCACCACCTCTAGCCTCCAGCTTCCTACCCTGTTAGAGAGCATGTCCTGACTTCCCTCAGTGATGAACAGTAATGTTGAAGTGTAAGCTGAATAAACCCTTTCCTTCCCAACTTGCTCTGTGGTCATGGTGGTTCATCTCAGCAGTAGAAACCCTAACTAAAACAGCTTGTTCTCAGAAGATGGTTGACTTCATACAGGCACTGAGATAGATGCCAAAAGACACGGGTTCCAATCCAGCAGTACCTTTCCCCAGCTGTGTGACCTCAGGTGAGTTTCACCCTTCCTGCATCTGTTTCCTCATTTATTTATTTATTTATTTATTTATTTATTTATTGGTTTTTCGAGACAGGGTTTCTGTGTGGCTTTGGAGGCTGTCCTGGAACTTGCTCTTGTAGACCAGGCTCGTCTCGAACTCATAGAGATCGATCCACCTGCCTCTGCCTCCCAAGTGCTGGAATTAAAGGCGTATGCCACCAACGCCTGGCTGTTTCCTCTTTTAAAAAAAGTTTTTTAATCATTTATTTTTATTTTATCTGAATTGGTGTTTTGCCTGCATGCATGTCTGTGTGAGGATGTCAAGTCCCCTGGAGCTGAAGTTCCAGACAGTTTCAAGCTGCCATGTGAGTGCTGGGAATTGAACCCGGGTCCTCTGGACGTACACACCATGCTCCCAATTGCTGATCCATCTTTCCAGCCCCACCTGTTTCCTCTTTAGCAATTGTGAGAATCCAGAGAGAAGATTGCCATAGAGTGCTGAAATGAGCTTGTGGCCCACAGCAAGTGCTAAGTTCATGAAGACTATTGTCATTTGTCTATATGACAGTGACTATCACAGTCCTCCATGGTGTCTACAGGTCCCTTTGTGGAATCTAAATACTCAAGTCCCTTATGTAACATGGTGAGGTATTTGGAGATAGCCCATAGATGTCTTTCAGTACACTTCAACTCATCTCTATTGATTATTTATGTCAGCTAGTACAATGTAGACACTATATAATTGTTTATTATTTAAGAAAGGGTGATGGAAGCCCTTACATGTTAAGTACACATGTAATTTCAAATATATATATATATATATATATATATTATTTTTAATTATGTGTAGGTATGTTTGTGCACATATGGGAGGATATGAATACAGACACCCATGTAGGCTGGGGTATCACATCCCCTAGAGTTATAGTTACAGACAGTTGTGAGCTGCCTGATATGGATGCTGGGAACTGAACTCAGGCTCTCCCAAAGAGCAACAAGTGCTCTTAACCACTGAACCGTCTCTCCAGTCCTGACAGGTGTCAGTTTTTAAAGTTTGTACACTTCTTTATTTTGTGTGTGCCTGTGTATGTACGTGTATCCATTTGTACCACAAAGCACCTGAGTGGAGGTCAGAGGACAACTTGACAGAGTTGGTTCTCACTCCCAACCATATGGGTCCCAGGGATCAACTTCAGGTCATCAGGCTTAGTGGCAAGTGCCTTTACCCACTGAGCCATCTCACCGGCCCACAATTTAAAGCACATATTTCCCATTGTAAGTCAGTTGAATGTGAAGGGCTCGCTCAGCCATGACACACTGTACTTTCAGTAATCTCAAAAGGGAGATAGAACTCCGTTCCTGGGTATTTCAAAACACATGTGCCACACCCCTCCCTGGTGGGGCTCCCCCATCCCAGCACACTTTGCCACAGTCCTATGCCAGCTTTGTCTCTTCTCTTCACACTCACTCTGGTCACATGTAACCCCGCCTGGCCTTTCTCAGCAGCTGGGTCATTTCCTCTTCTACCATCACAATGCCAAATCCTGCTGCTGGGGTTTTGTGATCAGGCAATGGAGACAGAATGAGGCCTTTCCCCAGGAGCACAGACCCCTCTTCCTTCTCTAAGCATGCCACTCTCTTCGAAGAACTGTCACACAGCCTTCCAGAGACCCCTGCCCCTTTCCTTTCTGGAGCTCACGATGCTCTATAAACTTTAACCGTCTGGCCCTTCTTCAGGGCTCATACATTTTGTGAGTCTCCTATACTCGTGCACATAATTAAGTATGGCTTTTCCCCTGTTAATTTGTCTTACATCAATTTAATTTGTAACTCAAAGAACCTAGTAGGATGGGTAGGGAGCCTCTTCCTTACAGTAGTTCATTTGCTGATTGTTTGCTTTGTGGGCAAATCTATAGGGCTGGACACACATCTAGAGAATCAGATACTTGTTGAAAGAAAACGCTTTAAAGTGCTTTTAAATTTTCCCATTGGCATTAAGTATCATGTTCCATAAATGGACTCTGGCCATGAAGCCTGAGGCTCTATGTCAGTTGCCTCCTATATTCCTAGTTGCTTCTCAGGTCCTGACAACTTCCACTATTATTACAAGGCAAACTGTCCACCAGGTGCCATGGTGGTCCTGCAGCTTGAGTAATAACTGTGTTTGCTCCTTCCCCAGCACCTGATATAGTGTTGAGTGCATAGGAGGTACCCAATAACCGCTAACATTAGGAATCTGTAGCAAAAATAAAGTTATTCCTCCCAGCCCATTAACCCCAGAAACTGCCTCAACTTGGTCCCTTCTGTGAATGACTCCTTGATCTGAAGAAACTAGCCTTCATTAGCCATTGTCCATGGACAGGCTCCCCTGTGTTCACTGGTGTCTTCCTCAATTCCAATGTGGCCAACAACTGACGGAGAGGAGGGTGGCACACTGTATGGAGGGGATGGACGCTTCATCAGAGCCTCTTCTCACATTGTCTTCTGCATTCATGCAAAACTCTAGAACCAGATGGTGTATGTGGGAAAACAGGAAAGCAATTACACGCCCCAGGGTTCTCTGATGGGAGGCCCATGGCATGAGTGGCAGGAACTCGGAGGACACTTGTACTCGTTAGCAAGAAAAGATACTTCTGAATGGCAAAGGCTCCACCCTGAGTGTTTGTTTAGTCAGAGTTGAATCCTCCTCATCCAGGTGAGTCCTTACTGCCCTGTTGCTAGAAGGTTCTTTTTGTTTTTTGTTTTTTTTTGTTTTTGTTTTTTGTTTTTGTTTGTTTGTTTGGTTGTTGTTGCTTTGCTTTGTTTTTAGTTTTTCCAGACAGGATTTCTCTGTGGAACAGCCCTGGCTGTCCTGGAACTCACTCTGTGTAGAAGCATCCATTCCCACCCCTCTAATAGCTGTGCAAAAACAAGTCTGCTCCCATGAGGAAATAATTGAGGAATAACATTCAAACCTCATGAATGTTCCCCTGTTGTTCCAGATCCTTCCCTGGAACCCTGGATACTCCCCATCCCGATCCAATAGGAAGAGAGGATGGAGTGGCGGTGAACGATCCAGCTCTGCTTTTGTTGAGATCCTGACACTTGGGTAGTTAAATATTTTGGGCCTGGCAGAGGTGGCGCTCAACTTTAATCCCAGCACTAGGGAGGCAGAGGCAGATGGATCTATGTGAGTTCAAGGCCAGCCTGGTCTCCAGAGTAAGTTCCAGGACAGCTAATGCTACACAGAGAAACCCTGTCTCAAAAACAAAACAAAACATTTTGACTGCCATTATGCACATATGTATGTACATGGTGGTAAGAAGAGGGTATCATGTGTTTGGGGGACATTTAGCTTCCTAGGTAGATTCTGGGATCTGAACTCTGGTCTTTGTGGTTGTATAACAAGTATTATTAACTACTGAGCCACCTCTCTAGCCTCTGGATTGTTTGGTTATTGTTGTTGAGACAGGGGCCTACTATGTAGCCCTTGTTGGTATTTGCTATATAGATGATGTTAGTCTCAAACTCACAGAGGCCTTCTTGCCTGCCATTTCTGACTTCTCTATGTCAAGTTCAGAAGTGTGCAGCACCATGCTCACCTGTTTGTTCATTTGTATTCTGTTGTTGCTATTTTTAGATATGGCCTCATGTAGCTTAGGCAGGTCTTGAATTCACTAGGTAGCTAACGATGACCTCGAGTTCCTGATTCTTCTGCCACCAAAAGCAGAAATGTGGGCATGCTCCATGACTGCTGGCTTTGCAGTGGTGAGTGAGGGGGGCTGCTGCAGGCTGATCTGTAGGATGTGGTGGCAGGAAGTTGAGAAACACAATGACACACAGTGGTGCTGGAGATATAGGCAGCATCACTGGCAGAGCTGGGAGCTTGTGGCAGGCATTAAAGAGCAGTTCAGAGGAAGTAGCCCTAGGTTTAACCCTTTTCATATCTTTCCTCCCCACGAAGGAGACTCAAGGGCCTTGTCCACATCTTCTCTTCTTTCTTACAGGGGTGGGGGGGTGTCCTCCTGCCCTCAGCCCCTCCCCTGACCACTCCCTCTCTGAGCTGTGCTGTCTCGCTATAAAAGCCTGCCTGCTTTTGCCACCACCAAGGACCTACTTTACAACTTTCCATTTACCTGCTCATGGTTGTTCATGCCTATAGTCCCAGCCCTTGGGAGACTGAGGTATGGGCCAGGATCACTGTGATTTAGGACCAACCTGGAATACATAGTGACTTCAATGCCAGCCTGGACTGGTTAGACAGCTATAAAGATCAGATAAATAGGGAATCAGAGGGCCCCTAGTTGGTTAGTGGCAGAGCAGAGAGTTAACGTCTGATCTGCAATCTTCCCAGGATTGAGTTCTGCTCTGGTTCTTATACTGTGTATGCAGTGCAAGCCCATTGGGGAGAAACCATCTCTTGGTCAGTTACAACTAAAGTCTGTCATGATACTCAGGACAAAGAATCCAGACTCTCTAGCAAAATTCAGAAAATCAGGGGTATGCATGAGATGTCAAACAAGTTTCTATTACACACACAGGCAAAATTCTCAAAGCAAGCGATTGTCTGCAGAGTATTGACCTTTCCCTGATGTCACTGTCACTGAGTGAACTGTTTTGGGCCCCCTCGTGTTATCTCTCAAAGTCACCCTCGGATGCTATTGATCCCATCAACATTCTTGGCAGGCTGCAGCTGATCTAGACTGCAGAGACAGCAATATTGGTAGGTTAAAGACTGTGCTCGGAGGGGGTTGGGGAGGTGACTCTGTAGGTAAAGTGCTGCAAAAAGGGCCAGTCAGGGGAGTGTATATCTGTAACTGCAATATTGGAGGGGCAGAAGGTACATCCTAGGGGCTAGCTAGTCGGCCAGTCTACTGAAACAGATGGCTCCATGATCAATGAGATATCCTACATCAAAAGAATAGGGTGGAGAGTGCTGAATAAAGATACCGAACACTAAAACTACAACATCTGGCCTCTGTGTGTGCGCACGTGCGTGCGCACACACAAACACACAACTGCACCAATGGCTTTCTTGCAAAGTTCTGGGCCTTGTGACTAGATGCAATGTGCATCATCAGATATAAGGGCAGTGTGGCTGGAACTTGAGCAAGTGGTCTCCAGGTACCAGCTTCAGGACCAATGTTGTGACTGTATCTTCCTGCCTCACCCCTCTCCCATCACCCCAGGGCACTGTAGGGGACAGTAAGCCATGCCTCTGCCCCTGGCATGCTCTGGCTTTCGTTTGGCTGGTATTTATCTGAATAAAGGAATCTTGAACCTACAAGCTCTCCCATCAGGGCACCATCTTTATAATCAGGAACTGGGAGTCTGCAGGCAGCCTCTTTACCCACTGTGGGGGAGGCTTGGAATGGGACCCAGACATGCACCCCAGGGTCCTGGATGTGTGTGGTTCATGGGTTATATCCAGGCTTGGAGTCAGACTGATAAGGCTCCCATCTCAACTCTATCTGCTTCTAGTTATGTGACCTTCATAAGGTCACCTCTCTTTCTGAACCATTGGATTTTTTTTTTAATTATTTATTTTTATTTTATGGTTTTGGGTCCCTGGAACTGACTAGAGTTACAGAAAGCTGTGAGCTGCTATGTGGGTGCTGGGAATTGAACCTATGTCCTCTGGAAGAGCAGCCAGTGCTCTTAACCCCTGAGCCATCTCTCCAGACCCCCATTTTTTGGCTTGTTTGTTGTTTATGGTTAGAATATTGCCTTGTAGCTCAGGCTAAACTTAAACTGCCTGTTGGGTGCAGAGATTTTAAGTACAAGCTGCTCTAACTGCCTCTTGAGCCTTTTGGCAATCAGTGTACTGTAGCCCCTATGCCAGGAACACACATACTAGATTCCCTGAGTGCCTTGGAGGACAGGTATTGGAGGCCTGCACAGCTTCCATAAGAACTTTAGGGAAAGCTAACCTTCTGACCCTCCACACTCAAGGGATACCAGACTTCTCAGAGCTGGGCAAGCACTGCAGATGGTTGCCCCTTGGTGGCTTGTCCAGGGCCCCATGACCGCATGTGGGATGGGGAGCTGATGGAAGCTGTAGCCCTGACCCCATCATGGACTTCACCCATGGCCCTGAGTGAGTCAGCAGCCACTCCTTCCACACCTCGATGTCCTCACCTGGAGAGCAGACTAGGGCTCCTGCCAAGAGAAAATGAGCTAACACCTTTGAGGTGTTTAGTGTTGTCCTGGAACTTGGCAAACACAGGATAAATATTAGCAATGGGTTGGCAGGGCCCAGGAGAGCTTTGTCTTCCCATGTCCTCTCCACATCTGAGCATCAGGGAAAGGATATATATATATATTATCCCCATCACTTTCTGTGCCCTCAGACACCAGGTAACTGCTTTTCTACATACTCAAGTGTTCTGAGCTTGGGAAATGGTACTGGGCCAGTGATCCTTCTGGTGTATTTTGAGTTAAAGTTACTTTGGGAACTGTGTGACTATTGATGAGGGTGGTTTGAGGTAGCTGGAAGGGTGACAGTGACTAGTTGCTTTAAATAGTGTCCTTAATGACTGGAGGACAGACGGCTGCCAGCCAGATCAGTTTCTCGGAGCAGGAAGTGGGATCAGAGTCTGTTTGCAGCTCTGGTTTTCATACATTTTGATGAGTAAAGAATCATCTCTCAGCCCGGCGTTGGTGGCTCACGCCTTTAATCCCAGCACTCGGGAGGCAGAGGCAGGCGGATCTCTGTGAGTTCAAGGCCAGCCTGGTCTCCAGAGCAAGTGCCAGGATAGGCTCCAAAGCTACACAGAGAAACCCTGTCTCGAAAAACCAAAAAAAAAAAAAAAAAAAAAAAAAAAAGCATCTCTCTGAGTGAAGCCTTATCCAGAAAATGCGTCAGTAGAACTGAGTTGACTGGAACAGCCCACAGCCGCCCATTCTCCAAACCTTGGCAGTTCAGAGACCTGTAGCAACATCCTCCAGAGTGCTGCATCCCATCCCAGCTTGGGAGCCAGCGGGAGGCAGAGTCTGGACAACTTTTATCTCTCTAGCACGAGTGCACTCTTATGTCTAGTTTCTCACTTTTATTCATGTATGTCATTTATTCATTAAACAAACATTTGTATGCAGACTGGTAAATACTTGTTTGTATGGTATTTGGTATATTAGGTAAATCTGAATATATTAGTATGTTATATGAACATGTGTAAGAATTGTTAAGAGCATGAGTGACCTCAGGGAAATTCTTTAGTCTTTCTGTGCCTCAGTTCTCCCCAGTCTTAAAGCAAGGCTATCTAATAAGCCTGGCAGTGGTGGCACATGCCTTTGATCCCAGCACTCGGGAGGCAGAGGCAGGTGAACCTCTGAGTTCGAGGCCAACCTGGTCTACAGAGAGAGTTCCAAACCAACCAAACAAACAAAAACAAGGATATCTAATAATGCCTTCCTTAAACTTATTGTGAGTCAGTGAGGGGAAAGTTAAGTGTTCATGTGTGAACATGTGTCTATGCATGTGTGCACATGTGTGAGCATGTGTTCTAGGGAGTAAGTTCTGCTTGTAGGGACTCAGGCATTATACTGGCCTGCGCTGTCACCTGGCAGAATGCACTCAGGCAGTACCCTGGTCAGCCCAGGGTTCCATGACTGCTAGTCTGCACGGAGGTGCAAAAGACCCCTCTAAAAGACAGACCCCAACCACTTACGCTTTCTTTTCCAGCTGTTCCCCTGGGGTAGACAGGACTTTTCCTGTCTCCCTCTTCTCTTCTGTCCTCTCTCTGTCTCTGTGTCTTTTTAGCTTATTTTGTTACCTCTTCCTCAATAAAACTTTCAATATGAGTCACACCTACAGTTCCCTGTTTCCCCATCAGCCTACCGTCCATCACCTGCCTTGGGACCGTGATCCTCGCGGTCCCAGAGTGGACTGGGACCCACCACCTGTGGTCCCAACCTAAGTTGCATTATTCCTAACACTACTGATAGGGAAAGGAGCGGCAGCTAAACCAGTTAGAGGAAGAGTGGGGAGATCACTGAGGTCATCCCAGCCAGCTCCTGGCACAGACCCAGAGCAGAGTGTGTTCACTATGGCCTCCTTTCCTCTTTTCTGTGCCATTTTCCAGAAATCCAGGAAGTCCAGGTCCCCAGTGGGAGAAAGACTGGCATGGGGAGAAACAGGGCTCCCCTGAGGACCTCTTCCTCGTCCTCCCTGCAGTAAGCTGCTGCTTTGGCCCCAGTGGGAACACTCACATTCCAGAATCACACAGACATTGATACTTCCTGCACTGTTTTGGGGGTACATTCAAATATTTTTCTTTTAAAGTGTCGCCTTTACCATGTGTAACTCACAAACTCCTATCAGAGGACAGGAGCTGTGCCCTTCTAGGACCACTTTTCATCTTATTTACCGGGCCTGAATCCCAGGGAGGCTGTTCCCTAATAACCATGTCTACAGGCTCTTTGTCCTCTGGCTTCTTATTGAGTTCTGACAATAGGATGACTACCAAGGTCAGGTTCCCACCTGTAGCCTGGTCGGTCTGTCTGCTATCCTCCTCCGGAAGCCACAGCCTCCTCTTGACAACTCCTCCCTCTGACTTTGATTCATCACCTTCCCCCTTTTGTTTTATCAGCACTAGGGCTGGTAACAGCCCTTTCTCTTTCTTGCCCCAAGGAACCACATCAATCCCTGCCTGATTGATTTTCCTAAACTCCTGTCTTCCACTTTTTAAGCAGTTCTTGATCAAACTCTTTTCAAATTTCTCAGTTTATCCATTTTTCCTTATCCATCCTTCTACCTTCTAGTCATCCAAATCCTTCCTTCCATTAATCCATCCAACTTCCTATTAATCTATTCATCCATCCATCCATCAATCCATCTTTCCATCCATTTATCCATTCACCCATTTATCCATCCAGCCATCTACCCAACCTTCCATTTATCCATTCATCCTTCTACCCATCCATTCTCCCATCAATCTCTCCAAGTCCATCCATCCATCCATCCATCCATCCTTCTTTCTATCCTTCCATCTTCAGGAGCACAGGACAGGGTTCAGTGTACAAGCTCAATACATTTAGCAAACGCTGAGCACTTACTATTTACTAAGTGGCCAGTGCCAGGCTCTATGCCAGGGAGTATAGGGAAGTAAAACATGACCTCTGTCCTTTATAAGTTGACAGTACAATCCAGCAGTGTGTTGATCAACCTTTTGAGAACAGCTTAAGAGGAGGAGACTTCTTGCTGTGGGATAATCTTTTTGGACACTGTGAAAATGTGTCTTTGTCAAGGCATCTTCTGATTGGTTTATTTTATTTTATTTTATTTTATTTTTTTGAGACAGGGTTTCTCTGTATTGCTTTGGAGGTTGTCCTGGAACTTGCTCTGTAGACCAGGCTGGCCTCAAACTCACAGAGATCCACCTGCCTCTGCCTCCCAAATGCTGTGATTAAAGGTGTGAGCCACCAATGCCTGGCCTGATTGGTTTAATAAAGAACGGCCAACAGATGGGCAGGAGAGAATAGGTGGGACTTCTGGGGAGACAGAGGAACTGGAGAAGGATCTGAGGCACACAAGAGTCACCAGTGAGACAAGAAGTTGGACATACAGAATAAAGGAGACGTAAAAAGCTATGTGGCAGAATGCAGATTAATAAAAACAGGTTAATTTAAGTTAGAAGAGCTAGTAGGACAAGCTTCAGCTAAGGCCAAGCTTTCATAATCAATAATAAGTCTCTAATTATTTGGGGGCTGGAGGACCTGAAAAGAAAGACTCACAACAGCTTCTTTTGACTTTTGGCTTCAGAGGTCTTGGTCTACCACAGTTATTTGGCCTTGTTGGAGTGGGCACAGCATCATGGTGGAAAGGAAGCTGCTGTATGCAGATGGCTACCTCATGGTGGTCAGAAAGCAGAAAGAAAGAGAAACCAGAAGGAGCCAAGGTGGGATATACCCTTCAAAGGTGGACTCCTCCAGTGACCCACTCCAGGAACCTACCTCCTAACAGCCCATTCATCATGTGTTCACTGCTGGGCAAACACATTGATACAGTTAGTGGCCTCCATGTTCTCAACCTCACAATGACCGGATCTACTATCCGAGGACTAAGCTTCCAACACATGAACCTTTAGGGGGACATTTTATATACAAACCTTGCCAAAAGGAAAAAATAAAAGTTAGGTGCCTCACGCTCTAGTAGCCCTGTGTATCTAATGGGAAGGGAAGAAAGGGAAAGGGAGGAAGGAAGGGAGACAGGGAGGAGAGGGTCTGAAGGGTTACTCAGGAAGACTTAAAAAGGACTTAGGGGATGCACTCTGACTTCTTTTTCTTTTTAATCATGAAGAGATTTAAGTCTTAGTTTCCTGTTTGCCTTCTAACACACACACACACACACACACACACACACACACACACACACACACACACACACACAGAGAGAGAGAGAGAGAGAGAGAGAGAGAGAGAGAGAGAGAGAGAGAGAGAGAGAAAAGTGGCAGGCAGAAGGATATATACATCAGTACCTCCCTCTGAAAGAGGCTCTCTGCTAGCCAGCTGCTCACCTGACTATCTCCCAGGAGGATGGTCCTTCCTGAGTCCCTGAGCTAGCCTCTCTTCACCCTCTGGTTCACCAATGAGGAAACTGAAGTCCGAAATTGAACAGGAGCACGGGTAAAGAGAAGCAAGCCAGAAGGGATTTGGAATCATGGCACAAACCCTACAATGGCTCCAACAGTTTCCCTCTGGGAATATGTAAGGCTTGAGGAGATGGTACGGTGTCTCAGAAGTCCACCGGGAGCTGGCATTAGAGCCCAGCCTCTTAGGGATGAGTAACGTTGAGAGAACTCAGCAGACCCCAACCAAGCTGCAGAAAGGGCTTTTTAGGTGCCCAATGTTGTCCTACAAAAATGAGACTCAACTCTATCCTCAACAGCTTCTTATGCAGCAATGAGAATGGGGCTGGAGGAGTGTGCATACAGACTTGCCCAAGGTGGCGAAACCTGTTCATGGAATTAGCTGTAAGGTACATTGAAATGTGTTCACTAATCATATGCAGAGAGCCTGCTGGGTGCCTGGCATCATCTAGATGCTGGGTCTAGAAGAGGACTGCAAGGAAGTCCCCCCAATATGGGATCCTTTCTCTTTTAGGGTCAAGTAAGGAGTCCGAGAGATGAGTGAGAAGCTCCCACAGACAGGACCTGTCTACTTTTTCTCTCTCTCACCCTAGGGCCCAGGACATAATAGGTACTCAGTGATCTTAGCCAACTTGCAGAGGAGCCACACAACATAGGAGATGCTGGGGGCACTGTCCTTAAAATGTTACAGTAGAGTAAGCAAAACTGCAGGGTGGAATGACAGCATTGCCCTCCCCGCCTCCCACCTGCTTATCTCTATGGTGACCATAACCAGCACTGGTCAAGGTCAAACATGGTCCATCAAACAGCGACACTTCAGAGACCAATGATGCTGCATTTTAGGTGACTAGCACTGCATAGAGATGTTTTGTATTTCAAATCCATTTTTGTTATGGCACAAATGTGATAAAAGCCTTAAACATATTCTTAAGAAAAGCAAACAATCCTGTTGCCTAGAACTGATTTAAGTTTTCATTTTTCTCCCTAGTCTTTGTCCCCATGCCTGTGCGATTTAACTCGGCAATAATCACAGTGAACATGTAATTTTGTATTCTGCTTGCAATGCTTTTCTTTCTTTTTTCAAATAAAGCGTTTGTTCTTTCATATAGATGTGGTGCTAGGGGCCAATCTTTGTTGGCACATCAGTTTTCTGCTTAGCAGCTCAGCACTGAAAAGACAATGGGAGATGTTTTCATGGCTTCTATCCGGTGTCTAAGAAAGGCTTTGTGTTCCAGAGCTCTACAGACTAAGGAGTTAGTGCCAGAACAGACTTTCCACACAGATTATTTGTGTTATCTAAACAGGGCATTTCATTTGTGTGGGAGGAAACCTCACCGTAGAAATCAAGTGCCCACAAGTGTCAGTGTGACAGCCTGAGCAACCAAGATTTGAATTTGGAGACTTGTCATTTGCTAGCTGTGTGACCTTGGGCCACTGCCTTAGCCAATTCTCTTGTCCTCATCTCATGAGGAGAGGAGAGAGGAGATGAGTGGATGAGATAGAGTCTGTCTGTGACATCATTTGACTAATATAATGTTCCTTGCATGATATAGTTTTAAAGATTTTTATGTGTATGGCTCTTTTACAGTTTCTAAGTATGTGTACTATGTGCGTGCTTAGCGCCCTCAGTAGTCAGAAGAGGGCATCATTGGATCCCCTAGAATTAGAGTTAAGGATCATTTAAGAGTCACCGTGTGGGTTTTGGGACTTGAACTAGGGTCCTCTTGAAAAGCAATCAATGTTCCAAACCATGGGGACTCTCTCCAGTCCCCTGCATGATACTGAGATTGACTTTGGACAAGCCTCTTGGAGCTTTAGTTTGTACATATGCCAACATGGGAAAAAATAAAGATCTCAATGTGTATTGGTTACCCACCTTCCCTGCCTCCCTCCGTCTCTGTCTGTCTGCCTGTCTCTGTGACAAAATTCTTAGCAGAAGCTCTTAAAGAAAGTAGGCTCTATTTTGGTTCACAGGTTAAAATGGCAGGCCAGCAAGTCAGTGGGAGCTTACACCACCGCTTGTCCTCATCCTGAAGATCCAGAAGCAGAGCTCTTAGGCCAGATGAGCAGCTAGGCTATAACCCTCCAATCCTGCCCCTAATGGTTTATGTTAGTGAACTCAGTTCTACATCCCCAAAGTACCATAACCTCCCAAACTAGCACTAACAACTGGGGACCGACTGTCCAAACACATGAGCATTTGGTGGACATTTTCCAATCAAGTCTTAACATATTGAGCTCAAGTGCAATGATGAATATGGACGGGTCCTGGTGGCTAAAATGCATGTTGTCCCTCCGGTCATTATCCCACCCATTTTCCTGTATGTGCCATGGAAGTCTGTAGATGAGTTCTGAAGTATATCACACAGCTGGAATCAGAGATCCATTGCCAGCAGCTTTTATGAACTGCACAAGGAGCTCAGCATCCTCCCTGGGCTCCAGCTCCAAGTCTGAGGATTATGTGTGCAGTAGGACTGGGAAGCTGAAGGCTTTCCTAGGCACATCTCTGCACTGCACTCTCTGTCCAGGGTTCAGTTCCATGGAAACAAGAATGAGAATGCTGAAGGCTCTTTTGAGATCCAGTCTTGGCCAGCCCAGCCCAGCTTAGGAAATGTCTTGGTTAGGGTTTTATGGCTGTGAAGAGACACCATGACCACAGTGATTCTTTTGTTGTTGTTGTTTGTTTGTTTATTTGTTTTTTTTTCGAGACAGAGTTTCTCTGTGTAGCTTTGGAGCCTATCCTGGCACTCGCTCTGGAGACCAGGCTGGCCTCGAACTCACAGAGATCCGCCTGCCTCTGCCTCCTGAGTGCTGGGATTAAAGGCGTGTGCCACCAATGCCCATCGACTTTTAGAATCTTACATCCCTGACATGACTTTAAATCTCCCCAGCTCAGGCTGGCAGAAAAGGACGCATGGCTACCACTCACACAGGCCAGGATCCAAACAGCTCTGATTTTTTTTCTTATTTTATTTATTTATTTATTTTTATTCTTTTATTAGTTCAAATTAGGAACAAGCTTGTTTCACATGTCAATCCCTTCTCCCTCTCCCTCCCCTCCCCCCAACATCCCACCTGCCCCTAGCCATCCCCCTCCACTCCCCCAGCTCTGATTTTTAATCCAATTTTCATCTCTAGTAAGTAGTTGAATGGTACAGATAACTCAAACACTCCTTACCAGAACCTCTAGAAGTGTCTAGAAACAGGAAGGGAGATGGTAGGGATGCATTTCCCAGGCACATGGGGGAAAACAGACACCCAGCACCCAGGGTTTGTTCCTTGGCTCCTGGAGGGCTGTGGGTGTGCCTGGGCCTTTCCCCCACCTGAGGGTGGCAGCCCTAGGGTGGGATATGACCCTCTTCAAGGTCCTACAAGGTTTTTATTTTGTTTTTAGAGACTTTTGAAGATTTTACAATGGAAGAAAATCTATTACCAAGTTCTGAGCCATCTGTTCTGCAACACTAAGCTTTTCTTTATAAATGGTTTCTGTTGTTGAAGAAAAACCAGGAAGGGAACTGTTTTGTTTTTTTTAAATTTTTTTTAATTCATTTTACATACCAACCACAATTCCCCCTCCCACCCTTCCTCTCGTCCCCTCTCCTTCCTGCAACCTCCCCCAATCCACCCATGGGAAGTCAAAAAAGCCTGGCACGTTAAGTGAGGCAGGAACAAGACACCCCCCTACATCAAGGTATCCCGCTATTTACGGGTGATCTCAGTGATAGCCAGGCCTGATCCCATGTTGCTTCATCCCCGGGATTAGTCAGAACTGAAAGAAGATGTGGATCTGTCACACTCACCTATGTTCACTCCTAGACAGAGTTCAGAGTGGTACAGCCCAGAAAGATGCAGACCGAGGGAGATGGGGTACCCGTCCTTTATTGTTCCTTCCTATTGCCTTACCAATAAGGGAGAATTACATTTTACTATTACTATATACTTTATCTCAATGTTTCTCAACCTTTGGGTCGATGGCCCTTTCACAGGGATTACATAGCAGATATTTACATTATGATTCATAACAGTAGCCAAATTAGAGTCGTGAAATAATTTTATGGTTGGGGTCACTGCACCATGAGGAATTTTGTTTTGTTTTGTTTTTTCTTCTTTTTCTTTTTTTTCTTTTTAATTACTCATATTTACATATCCATCCCTCCCATTCCCTTGCCCTCCCATCCTCCCATGTTCCCCACCAACTCACCCCATCCCACTCCCCACCTCCCAGCCCTCACCCCCAACTCCTCCCCAGGGATGGTGAGGCCCTCTACCAAGGACCTTCAAAGTCTGTCATATTGTTGGTGGGAGGGCCTAGGCCCTCCTTGCTGTATCTGGGCTGCAATAGTATCCCTCCATAGGGAATGGGCTCCCAAAGTCCATTTGTGCTCTAGGGATAAAGACTGGCTCCGCTGTTGTTTTGGTTTTTTGAGACAGGGTTTCTCTTTGTAGCTTTGGAGCCTATCCTGGAACTCACTCTGTAGGCCAGGCTGGCCTCGAACTCACAGTGATCCACCTGCCTCTGCTTCCTGAGTGCTGGGATTACAGATGTGCACCACCACTGCTCAGCTGAGGCATTGTATTAATGGGTCACAGCGTTAGGGGAAGGTTGAAAACTACAGCTTTATTGTCTTTTAAAATAGGCTTTTCTTAAATCATCCCCTCTCTGGTTCCAGGGACCATTTCATGTATTCACCTCCTTGTCTCGGGCTTCTCTTTTGATGAGATCTGAACTGGTACAATCCGGTTAGAACCCCAGGCCTGGTTATACCCAGATTCCTTCTTTTATATTTGGTAAGTGGATTTTTTACATGGTCCCATGTGCTTCTCCTTTTATCAGAAGCGGGGCATCAACATCTGGGGGTCAGAATGTAACAGTGGCAGTTATAGAAGCAGGCACTAACTTCAGAGCTTCAGGAGCTAGCTGGAAGACTCTGGGAGCAGTCCTCTAGTGTGACTGTGGAAGCTGTTTTAGTGCCAACCCTGCATTTGTCCCCAGTGCCCTTCACCTTCAGGTAGCAATGCTGTGTGTTAGGTGAGGAGACTGGGGTTTGAGGTTCCTTGGCTTTGCCACAGTCTCCAGGTGTGACTCATTTTGCTCAAGGAGAAATGTTGCAAGTCCATTTGGACAGGACACTTAGTGTGACAAAAATAAACGCTCATCAGAGGTGAGGCTTCTGCTTGGCTGGAAGGCTCTTAACCAATTCATAGGAGGCTTAGCGCCTTGTAATGGGAACACAGAGGAGAAAAGAAATTCTCTCTCTCCCTCTCCCTCTCCCTCTCCCACTCCCTCTCCCTCTCCCTCTCCCTCTCCCTCTCTCTCTCTCTCTCTCTCTCTCTCTCTCTCTCTCTCTCTCTCTCTGTCTCTGTGTGTGTATGTATGCATACACACATGCATGTGGGGAAGCATACACAGGTGTTTGTTCAAGATCTCTTCCTCATTTTAGCTGGCAGAAATCATTGCCCACTTGTCGTGATCTCCTTTCCCCTATTCTGACACTCTATTTCCAGGTAGTGCCCTCTTGTCCAGTGAAGCACGCTAAGGTGGGTGGCAGCTCCATGAGACACATTAATTTACTGTGTTATTCTGGGCCGCTCACTGAGCCGCTCTGGGCTCCATTTTTCTTAGTTTTAAGTGGACGTGATGAAATTTCGTATGTTAGAACACTTTGATTTAACAAATCAAACGAGGGGCTGCATAATGAAAAAGGAGTATTGCAAGCAGTAAAATCTTGCACAAAAAAGAGAGGGCGTAGTTATGCCTCCATGGGAATGGATTTTCAATTTTCTCTGGATAGCTCTTGATGGGCGTAGGAAATGAAGATTGAATCAGAAGGCGTTCTGAATCTGAGACAATGGAAGGAACTTTCTCTAACTGAAATCATGAGGAGATTTATTGACAGCACACTGATGTGTCTTAGACTTGCCAGAAACCTGCTGAGCCAAGTGTGCTCAAGTTACGGAGAGCCAAAAGCTCTGGGAAATGGCCACAACTACAGCACAGAACCCAGGCACCACTAGAACCACTTTTTTTTTTTTTTTTTTTTAAATGGGTTAAGACCACTTTTTTTTTTTTTTTTTTTTTTTTTTTTTTTTTTTTTGTTTTTTTTTTTTTTCCTTTGCTGTGGCTTTGGAGGCTGTCCTGGAACTAGCTCTTGTAGACCAGGCTGGTCTCGAACTCACAGAGATCCACCTGCCTCTGCCTCCCGAGTGCTGGGATTAAAGGCGTGGGCCACCAACACCCGGCTCACTTGCTGCCTTTAAAAAAAAAATACTTTATTTAACTTTATTTTATGTGCATTGGTGTAAGGATACCAGATCCCCTGGAACTGGAGTTACAGACAGGTGTGAGCTGCCATGTGGGTGCTGAGAATAGAACCCGGGTTCTCTTGAAGAGCAGCCACTGCTCTTAACCACTGAGCCATTTCTCCAGCCCCTAGAACCACTTCTTAACACAAGAAAATGTGGTGACTCAGCCATCACTGTGGCCCCAGTGACCTGCATGACCCCAAGTCAGTGGCACTTATGACTTCTAGATGGTCTCTGCCCCTTTTAAACTAACATCCAGGGGGCAGGGCACATGTCATTCCCCGTAGCCAACATTAGGGAGACTGGAACAGTGGCCTCTGGGGCTTTCACTTCTGTTGTGAGGAACAGGCTGAAGGAGAACACCCCATGCCAATCAGCTGGAGAAGTTGGGTGATGAGATGAGGCATTGTGGAGACCGTTGAAGGTCTTGGTTTGGGGCTTGGGAGATGGCTGGGTGGGTGAAAATGTGAGGACCCCAGTGGGACCTCAGAACCCAAGGAAAGCCAGCGGTCATAGGTCAGGCCTGTAGTGTTTCTGTAGGACTGGGGGGAAGAGAGACAGGAGAATCCCTGGAAACCCAAGGACTAGCTAGCCTGGCATATGCAACCAGCATAATATCCTGCCTCAACAAAGTAGAAGGCGAGGTCCAATGGCTGAAATTGTCTGGCAATCTCCATTCTCTGGCTATGGCACCAATGCACCTGCACTTGTTCATACAATGAGCTGTCATGTCACACACACAGATGTCTTTAAGGCCCAGGTTAATAGTGACACCATCATGTGATTGCTTATGGGTCAGACATCAGACTTTCCAACAGAGATTTGTTGAGGTTCTATGCTGGTAGAACCTCACAGCCCAAACCCCTGACCACTGTCTTCATATCAGAGAAGGAAGTAGAGATGGACTTGATTCCAGATACTCCTGTATCTTCTGGGACCTTAACCGTTCACTCTCCTGTCTCCACTGGTGGCACAATAGGCAGGACAGAGCTTTTGCCTTGAATTTAAAACATAAACCATGTACAAGATGTTTTATCACAGGATATAATCACTTGTAGGTATTTCATAAAGCATCTTTATGAAAATGTGGACAAATCCTTTTGTATAGTGTCAACAATATATCAAATTGTTACTGTTATTTGATCTTTTGAAAACAAAAGAAAGATACCAAATTTTAAGTATGTTTGATTAAATGGACATAAAATAAATGTGGATATTGAAAGTAATCTATAAAATAGGAAATAGCTATTTGGGGTTAAATTGTGGAAATGTGGGTAATTTTGATTTTTAAGTATGTTTTCATTTAAGGTTGCTGCCATGTAGTTATGTCATTGAAAAGAAATGTAGCAAGTTCTAGTAGCTGTATTTAAAGGCAAGTTAAAATCCTGTCTTGGAAGGTATCTACAATGCTGGAAATTTCAGTAGTGTCCTAAGCTATGCTTGGGATGAGTGACCAGATTGTGATGAGGGTTGAGAAAATGTAGGAGGGAGGGAGAGAGAGGGGATGAGACAGAGAGAGAGAGAGGGAGGATTACCTGTCTCTCTCCTTGTTTTCAGAAAGATGAGGTGGCCTGGGGCCTGTCTCACATCAGCTGAGCCTGCTGCTATGCTTTGTGGCAGCCAAAGGAACTGTAAAATGACCCCTCCTGCCACTGCTCTCCCAGCTGTCACAGCATGAATTCCTGATGGCTGTTGCTTGAATATCCCTCATTTCAGAGGAGTAGCTGCAAGGGAGGGCTTTCCTCCAACTTGTCTATTGCTGTGTCTTCCAAGAGCCCGGCTCTCAGCTCCTCCTGTCTCTTACCCTAGGAACCAACAAGTTTGGCATCCACTCAGAGAGACATAGGTGCTGCCTGTTTGACACAAGAGCCACAGTTTGCAGAAAGATCCATGCCGAGCAGTTCCTGCCTCGCTGGCTTGTTTCTTTGAGGGTGGGTGCTGGTGTCAGGATGGTTAGCCCGCAGGATGGAGAGCTGAATCTTGCAAAACGCTAGTCACTACTGGAAATTTGGCCCTATGTAACCAAGCTTCATATAAGATGGAGAGACAGGACTTTTAACGTGTGTGTGTGTGTGTGTGTGTGTGTGTGTGTGTGTGTGTGTGTGTGTGTGTGTGTGTAGGAGGATAAGTGCCCTCTTACAGTAGCAGCCAAGGCATGGAGTCTTTGGTGATAGTGGCCTCTCCTCTGTTCCTGCAGCAAGGGCTTAGTTCATCTGAATGCTCTCGGTCCACTAATGTCTGGTGTCTGTGTGTACCGCTCCTAGCTGCAGCTTCCTGAGGATCTGCACTATCCTGCACTCTGCTCTCTTACTTGCCTCTGCCATGGGCAACCTCATCCTGTCATGGTAGCCCCTCTGCCTTTGATTTCACCTTGAATAATCTGAGGACAGGGAACAGCAGACAGCCTATGTCCTCCTCCCTCTCTTCTCTCTCCCTCCTCCAGCCACCAGGCCAGAAAAACATGAATCTTTTTTTTTCTTCTCCCCATCATTTCTTCCTCCATTCTGCCTCCAGCTAATCTTTAATGATGGTCTGGTCTCTCTGCTACACACTGCAGGGAACTCTGTGGGCTGAGTTCTCTGGGATCCCATGCTGTTATGCCAAACGAATGGAAGAATTTGGAAAATCCCTTCTTCAGACAACAGTGTAGCTTGCTGAACAGCGCTCAGTGGCCTGGTGCTGTTGATGAGGATAGAAGTGTAGTGTTGCTCTGTTGCCCTTCTCCCGTGAGCCTATTTGTACCACTACCCCCCAGGAGACAGATACCCCAGGAAAGCTAGAACAAAGTTTTCTGTGTTTGCAAAAACTTTGTTTATAACTCTACTTTGTGGGTCCTTTATATAGCATTCACACTGTCTAAAGCCAGGCTCCCCATCTTCCACCTCCAGCTAAGCTACCCGAAAGTCATACCTGACCATGTCATTGTCAGGCACAAACCCTTCAAGTGGTCCCTGATGTCTCTATGTGAATGCCTTCAAACCCACAAGACTCCACACTTCCCTTTGTATCTCTCTCCTCAGAACATTACTGCTTGCTTTCCTCCAATATTTAAAAGTATCTCCCTCAACTCTCTGCCTATTCAAATCTCAACACTTTCCAAAATGTGACATCAAACCCACCCTGTCCAAGATGTTCTCCAGACCTTCTTCTGTTCATCCCCAGCATTAACTGGACACTTAGCCCAGCCTGCTTTGTTGGGCCATCACAATGGGTTTCCACTCTTGGTACTCAGCCTCCTAGGGTTCTTTTTTCTATCCATAACTGTGAGTAGGGTCCAGGGCAGTGGCTCAGTGGTTAAAGCACTTGTAATCCATGTGTGAGAATGAGGATCCCAGAAACCCACATAAATACCAGGTGGACAAGGCAGCCTGCCTGTAATATCAGCTCTGGAAGGCAGACACAGGGGATTCCAGAGCAAGACTGGCCATATCAGTGAGCTATGGGTTTCATTGAGAGACCCTTCCTCATTGAATGAGATGGAAGAGTGATGGAGAATGCTTCCAGACGTCAACCTTGGGTCTCAACATATGTGCACACAGAGGTGTGTGCATCCATACACATGCAAAAATGTGAGTATGCATGTGCTCACACCACATACAAAAAACAAATGAAAAATAACAAGGGGAGAAATGAGAAATTGTGAGTAGGCAAGTAGTCTTTCCGGTGTTGGCAGACCTGATCCCATGAGTACCAAGGGTTTATTACAAACTCAGAGGCTTGGAGCTCCAAACCCTGAGAACTATTGGCTTCTAAGGCAGGGGACCTATGTCTCTAGGCACCCAGGCTGGAGTTTACTGCTCTGCAGCTCATGTGGTCCTCAGATCTTAGCTGCAGCTGGTAAGTAACAGTGGTCTCTGCCTTTAGTGCTGTTCCCAAATGAAGGTCCTCACAGTGGTTAGTGCCACAGCTCAGGAACCCTGGGTGTCAGGACCTGTACCCTTGCAGTGACCAGCGTTACAGCTCCTGGGCCTTGGTCACCAGGATCTTTAACCCTTAGGGCTTGGCCTCTCCCCAGACCTTGCTCAGTGACTGGGGAGAATAGTACCTCATTTTGACTCTTTCTCAGCCCTATTATCCTTTACTATTTCTGCCATTTCTGTCTCCATCCACCTTTGACCTCCAGTAGCTCTCTGTAACTCTTCAGCTACCTAGCTACCTTTTTAAAAAAAGAGCCTCAAACTGGAGCATGGCCCTGAATTTCTACACAGTGCTGGGGATGGAACCCAGGACTTGGTGCATGCCAGGCAAGCACTCCATCAGCTAAGCTACATCCTAGCTCTGAGCTACCTTTTTGATGTTGTTACTGTTGCTACCACCACTTGTCATTGCCACTGTCTCCTGTTATCATCTCAGCCTATTCCCTCCATGATAATGATCACAGACAAGCAAACATCACCCAGGGCCTTTTATGTGGCCTAATGTTACAAAACCACAGGGCAGTCTAGGAGGGTGTCTCCTGGCTAACTCAAAAAAGTAAGCCAAACAGGTTGGTTATAAAGTAAAAAAAGGAAATATGATATGCAAATGAAAGAATTTTTTTTGCACCATTCACAACACAGCTTCCATTTCTACTAACTACAGGCCCTGCATAAGGACCAATCACAGGCCTTGTGTAAGGACCAATTATAAGTCCAGCACTGTACCAATCACTAGCTTCTTCTTCTTCTTCTTCTTCTTCTTCTTCTTCTTCTTCTTCTT